>NC_044905.1:20830078-21194028 GCF_001633185.2 Quercus lobata
GCATTTTTCATTTTTTATAACCCAGGCCATAAGTTCCCTAAAATTCTGGAAAATGACCTCTTTACGAAAATTCCATGTCGCCGAAGCTTCCCAAACACTGTTAAACCTGGACAACTCCAAACTGCGTGTAAATAGTTCAGTGGCAAAAGAGCAGCGATCAGAAGAGGCATTAGTCAGTATGTGTCAACAACTAGTTTCCCCTTGGTAGGAAGGGAATTCTTACATGCTTTCCATATCAGGTGTTTCACTTTGTTCGGGGATTCAAGAGACCAGATTTTGTTCCATAAACCTTGTTCATAATCAGGGGGCTCTTCAAGGAGATTATAACCATCTGCCTCCTTCAGAAACCGATATCCATTGTTCATAATTAGGCCCACGCTAATATTTATAACATTGTTTCATATATTGGAAATTCATTATGTTATATTATATGGTATAAAATTCCAATTCATATATGTGTTCAATGGCATTCATATATACACACTTGGAAAGTTGGTATATCTTTTTATTAGCATAATCCCGTTTAATTTTTTATTCGATTAATATTTTAGAAATCCCACCATTAAATTATATGTTATCTTTATTTTTAACATGTATGATAAATTTTGCATTATTTAAATGTTACTGTATTTATTATTTGATCCATAAGTCATATTTTTAAAGAACAAAAAACTTAGAGTCTAAATATTTTATTGATGAGATAACTTTTGATATTTGATCATCATGATATTTTGCAAACATAAAAGGTATAAATAGATAACATAATCTAATGGTGGATTTTTCAAAATCAAATCCAAGGATCCAATATGAATTTGTTAAATGATATAACATTGATAAAAATCACAGCAAAGTATACTTAAACCCAATCCATTTATAATACTACTTTTTTTTCCCAAGAACTTTACTTAGAGTATTTAAATTACTCTTTTTTTTTTTTTTTAATGTCAAATTACTCATTCTTGATTTAGCTTTTAATGTAATTTTTTTTAGAAATTGTGATAAAATGAATTTTTGATGTTTATTCTATTTTTTCAATAAAATATGAAATAATTCATTATGAAAATCTATTGAAAAAGTATTTTTTTCAAATTTTTATTATTATTAAGGCTTACATTTACGTTAATGGTAAGTTTTGGTAAAAGAACATGAATTAGTTTCAAATAAGTTTAAAGGGTTAGACTTAAAAATAGTCTTAAATTGAATGGAGACTTAGTACAAACTTAGAGTAGTTTTGAAAGTGAAAGCTTGGATTTGTATAAAAACAAAAGAGCTTGTTCAGACCCCCAAATTAAAATTACAGCTAAATAGTTTTTACTCTAACTTATGCTAAGTGCAGAACAAGAGTAAAAGAGCGCAAATAACTGATAACACTACCCTAAGCCATATTGATCCATTATCAACAATAAAAGAAAAGCTTAAAGAGTAGGGAAGAGAGATGTAAACACAAGATAACACCGAGACGTGTTATCAAAGAGAAAACCGAAGTAGTCGGCGAAAAAACTCTCCACGACCCTCCAAGTCGAAATCGATCCATTAAAGAATAAAGTTGGAGTACATGAATAACAAAAGACCCTCCAAGCCTAGTCTATCCCATGTACTTGAGCCCTCCAAACTCCTGCTACCAAGTGACTTCTTGGAGCCTTGTCTTCTCTAGCTTTTGAGTCCCACAATTCAGCTCGATTGGATTCGCCAATGAATGGCTCCTTCCAATACTTCCCAACAGCACCAAATTCTCACTTTACACTCAGGACGAGTGTGGTCAGTGTTTGGGTTATTAACCTCTCAAGGATATGGAGATAAAGAGGTAGGAGTTGAGGAAAACCGTAAGGAAATGTGTAGATGATTGTGGGTATAACAATCTCTAATTCTCAAGTGTATTTTCTAGGGTTTTCTCTCTGAAAAGCACTCCTTACAATTTGTGGGTAATGAGGGTATATATATATTGTGGGTAAAGACTTGGTAAAGCAAAACATAACTTTTTGCCAAACAGAAAGTTTTGTAGGTACTTCACAGGATGGCCTTTCTCGCAAGACACTCGCGAAAGCTTCCAGGCTAGCATGACTCTTTATCTTCTAGTCATGTACTCTGCACGTAGCTCTTTCGTGGGTAGGCTTCTCGCGAGACACTCGCAAAATCCATTTGTTCATCCTTTTAGCTTGAGTCTTCACGCTCTCTCACACTCATCTCTTACAATTGAAAACCCACATACATACAGAAAAAAATAATTGAGGAAATTACAATCAAATTTGGCACGGAATTAAAGCCAACCCAAAATAATTGTAAATCACAACTTTACAAAAAGTTAATTTAGAACATTAGACACAAAATTAGAGTGCATTAGTTTAGTCCTTTGTTAAGCTTCCACTTTAATTATATATATATATATATATATATATATTATACTATATGGCTTCTCAAAAAAAAAAATATATTATATAGATTATATAGATCATATATCATCTATAAATTCAACAATCACGGTCGTATGCAATATGCCTCTCACATATCCATGGGACTTATATTATGTATAAATATATCAATCACCTCTTCTTCATTATTCACTCATACAAACATTATCCGTAACCTTCATTATTCTTTTTGTTGTTGTTCTCCTACTTTATTGAGTTTGCAATCATTACAAATTTAGCAATTAAAATTGGCTATCAAAGGCTCATTTGATTCATCATTCATTGAGATATTGAAAGGTTTTAATTTTTGAGATTCGTACTTACTCAAACACGAAATGATCTTTTACACACTTACTAAGCTCAAACATTAACCAAAAGATTTAGATGACGCTGAGACCATCAAAGTAAGAGATAAATGATCAGAAGTAAATGACTATTTTCTCTTTCAGCCCAATTTAACCCAGCCCATTAACTAGGCCAACCATACCCAGCCTATTGTGCCCATAGGCCGAATAAAAATAGGCCAGGACGTTTATGATTCATTGAAGAAGAGTTAGGATGAAAGAAATGATAGATGGACAGTGCACTAGAAGCTAGGTTGGCAAAAGTTTGCTAAAGTCCCCTATAGATCGATGGAGGGAACGATCATCCAAATGAATGGACAAGCTTAATGAAGGGAAAAATTTGTTTAGTCCTTAATCCTTATTGACAGGAAGATCATCCAAATGAATGGACAAGCCTAACGAATGGCAAAGATTTACTGATAATCGAAGTGGGATTGTGAAGTGGACAACAATCTTACACCGATTTTATCACATATACTTCAATTTGGATTTTTTTTTTTTATAAATAAAATATTACTGGTTATTTAATTTGAGCCCTAAATGAAATGAATCTGCTACCTAGTTTAAAAGCATCCTCTAGTAGGAGTAAATTTCATAACATGACAATACAAAAAAATAAAAAAGAAACGTAAAACTTTAAAAGAAAACTACAGGTCCTTCAATTCTCAATAACTATCTTTCTTACACTATGTTTAGTTGTAGTTAGGAAAAAGGAAGAGAAGGGAACAGAGGAAGGGAAGGAGGAAGAGAGAGGAAAAAAAAGAAAATATTTCTTTTTGATACGTTTGGATATAGAAAAGAAAGGAAATAAGAAAATGTGAGTATTCTATCTTTCTTTTGTTTGGTTTGCAAAAAGAAGAAAAATGAAAAATGCATACTTTTACCTTTGTGCCCTTATTAATGATGGATAAATTCATATATTAATATACATATAATTTCTTAAAAGTACCACCGCACATCCTTGATGTGATGGTCACTCCACAAATATAAGTGCTTGTGGAGTGTGAGGAGTAAGGGTCGAGGTTCAAGTCTCCAGGAGAGAGTTTTACACATATATACACTTAAAGTCATACTGTGTCGTGTTGAGAACTATTACTTCTGCGATGCCACTCCCATACTATCATTTTTAGGTATTTATTTTTTTAATAGTGAAAATATAGATTAAAAAATATATAGCTTTGTTTTATGACTCTTTACCCTTTTATTTCAATTGTCCAAGGAGTTTTGTTTTAAAACATCTATTATTGATAGGTATGTAGGGTATGTTTTAAAATTATTGAGTGAAACCTTTCAAAAAAAAAAAAAAGTTATTGGGTGAATTTAAAACTTAAGGCCATGAACTTTGGATGGAAAGCCCAAGCCCAAGCTCTAGAATATTTCTACAAAAGTGTGACTTGCTGGTAGCAAACAAAACTCAAAATTTTCTCCTCTTTCCTTAGCTACAGGTCAGCCAGCACCTTCCTCACTTTTGCAGAAAATACACACTAGTTGCGGCATCAATGGCAAACAAAAACTCCCCAATTTAGTCTTTCTCTTTTCAATCCTTTTCCCTCGATTGCTTCCTTTTTAAGAGCTTAAGAGTTTCAAATTTTATATAGAAGATTAGTTGCTAAAGATAAAAAATTACTTTTGATACTTTCTCCATTGTCTTTTACTGAAAACTTTCTCTTGGGCATTTGAGATGAGTTCGAACTCTGTTTGTGAATGCACGTTAACAGAGTTGTCGTTGTATTTTGGAGAGCGACAACCTAAGCCATTTGCACCAATGGATTCATTCTAGTGGGGTGAAATCACTTCCTAAGGACAGCGGATTTAGGTCTGTGCGGCGATAAGTTTTACTTAATCTTTAATTTTATACACTTTTGCACTTGTCTATTTTGTTTATAAGTAAATCAGCATATCTTGTTTTTACGGATATACTATTGATATTGTTTTGTAATTTTGTTAATTAATTTGAGCAATCTTCAACACTATATTTCCAATAAGGTATACATATTACTATTAGTATTAGTATTACATATTAAAAAAGAAAAGATAAAAATTTGTTCAGGTAGACGCGTTTTAGTTGTTCTCCAAATTATTTTGTTATTATGAGTCTTGCTTCGTAAGATCTTTCTTTTGCAGGTTTTTAAATCTCCCGTGGAACTTTTAACTATATTTTGCGGTATTTGTGTTAGTTGGATGACCCATTGAGGGATTCCCACCCGACATTAGAATTTTTTTAATATGACTTTTCTTAAAACAATTTCATTGTTTGATGCGAATTCCTCTATTTGGCGCACAAAACAATATATAACTTTGGCCATTATAATATCTTACCATAGTAATTGAAAATATTTGCACTACCTTGTGTTTGTTGGATGACCCATTGAGGGAGTCCTGTAAGATGTTGGAGTCAATGTGAAATCCTATTTATGACATAGATTAGGAGATTAGGAAGTACATGCTGATGGTGAATTGGTGATGCTGAATTTATAGATGACTAAAATTTTACTTGTATTATTGAATCATGATGACATCCATAATCCATTAGATATAATGTGGTCTTAACCACTAAATAGCTTTGAGTTTGAATCTTTTTTATGGATATGATAAAATTTTAACTTATAACTTTTATTTATGGTAATTGCTTTTTTTATTATTAGGCTAAAATATTAATTGGTTTCTGGTATAAACAAGATTTGAGACTCATAACTCTTATTTGGTGAAAATAAACTTTACAAATTGAGTTAACAAGAATCCTAGATTTCTTATTCAACCAATTAACTTGAATTTGAAAGTTACATAATCAATAATTAAGAGATTAAATTGAAATTTTCCTAATAAATCAAATACCAAATTAATAATTTAACTATTGGTTGGAGCTTGGGGATGAATTGTAAATCCAAACATCTTAAGTTCAATCTTCAATCCTCACAAGGGTATTCCCTAGATGAGTACTTTTCCTAGATTACCTAATTCACGAATTTGGCAGGGTGGGTGATGCAAACTATTTTAAGGCTAGGCTAAGTTTTAGAAAGAGATTAGATTGTCACCTCTAAGTTGTGTTGAATGGAATGAAAGAAAATCAATTCTTCGAGAAATTTTTTTTGGAACAAAGCTTTCAAGGCTTATTTAAAATGTTATCATTTAGAACTACTGTACCTTTATAATAGTGAGGCTATTTATAGATGCATAGCCTTTGTTTAGTCTCTACTCTTTAAGAGCTCTGACTAACTTAGCTAATATGGCTATTTATAGATGCATATTCTCAGTTTAGTCTCTACTCTCAAAGCATTCACATTGGTGGTGGCAAAAATTTAGCAATTTAACACTATAAAAAGCTAATTTATCTATTTCACACTTTACTTTATAAAACATCCAACATTAGTGGTTTTATTTTAGTATTTAATACAATAAAATAATATATTTATTACAATAAACAACAACTGTCACCACTAACAAGATAAAATAATATATCTTTTAATAATTTTTTTTTTTTTTTTAAGCTATAGGTAGTGCAACAACCAAATGATATGACTATAGCTCCACCAATGCACTAGCTTTTTGTGCCGTTTTTGTTATATCTAGTTGCTAATTTAGCATTTTAACTATATGTGTCCACCAATACAAATGCTACTTTATCTATTTAACAATATGGCTCTACAAAAAGTTACTTTATCTATTTTACTTTCTCACTTTATAGTACACCTAACATCAATGGATCTATATTTTTAGCTATTTAATTAAAATAATATAAAAAATTCATTAAAAAGTAGTGTAAACACAACCAAAAGAGATTTTTATTATTATTAAAAAGCAGTGTGAAAACAACAATTTAATACGTAACATTTTATTATTATTTATTTTTTTTACATATGAGCTATAGTGCACAATCAAAAGTAGCTATGCACTATAGTTGTGAAGCCACATTTTGGTATTTGGTAGTGTTAAAAATAGCAATATAACTTTTTAGCACCACCAATACTAGTGCTCTAAGCTCTATCTAACTTGGCTAATATGGCTATTTATAGATGCATATTCTTAGTTTGTCTCTACTCTCTACTCTCTACTCTCTACTCTCTAAGAGCTTTGACTAACAGTCTAATACAACCAATATTGGCTGTGTATCAAACTACAATAACCTCTTTAACTAATTTGACTCCTATTTTATCTAATACAACTTGTTACAAAGTGCAAATATTTTTGTCTACTTGGGCATAAAAACTTAATTTTTCTATTTAACGTAACCATTTTCAAAACACCAAACGTTAGATTATTAATTCTAAGCTCTATTTCATTAAAATATCAATTTGCTTGGATTTTTTTAATTGTTTCACTCTTTTCACATATCACAATTACTATTCACTCTCTTTCTTTGTTCTCGAAAAACACAAAGAATTAAAAAAAGAAAAGAAAAAAAAAAAGAAAAGAAGAAGACTAAAATGCACAACAAAGTTTGTGTACATTTTGCAGAACGGATGCATAAACTAACGTGTGTGATTTTTAAAAAAAAGGAGAAAACACTATTTTGGTCCTTACATTTTGAGGTCACGGTCAATATGGTCTCTACATTTTAGTAGTAGTCAATTTGGTCCCTGTTATTTTCAATTTGCAATCAATTTGATCTTTATCGTTAACTCACTAACGGAAAATGCCTACGTGGCAAATGATGTGCACAGTTGGAACAATTAAAGCTGATGTGGCTTATAAAAATAATATTAAAAAATGACAAATCATCATTTTAATTATTAAAAAAAATCCAAATCAGCAAAAAAATATATTTTTAAAAAAATTAAAACATCCAAAAATCTTTTCTGGGCAACCAAACATGTAAAAACTATAAACTTAAGAAAAAAAATCACACGAAAGATTCAAGATAAAGTACATCTCGAACCATGGGTAGGAAATCGGATGAGAGAGGTTTGGTGGAGATTGGATGCAACCGGTGGTTGGGTTTTTCTTTCGGGGTCCTTGAAGTGGATCTATGCATAATCAATCTAGTATGTCAACAACACAAAACCCAAATTTGGGTTGTACTTGAAGAGGGGGAGAGTCCTCAATGGATGGTGACGACATGGCAATGGTTCGCAAAAGGCATAACCATGTCCGGTGGATGGCAGCGACATGGCAATGGCTTTCTTTCAGCCCTTGAATCAGTGAGCATGTTTGGCCAAACCGATATAACCCTTGATGGTTTTATCGGCAGATGGAGGAGGGAGATAATGGTCAATTTGGGTTGGGATTTCTGCTTACAATTGCGTGGTGGAGGACATTGCCAAGGGTGGGTTCTTGGAGTGGGTAGTAAAGTTCCGATTTGCAATATTTCCTTTTGTTTTTTGTTTGGTTCTCAAGAAAAACAAAGAGGAAAATGTAGTGGGAAAAACAAAAATCCATCTGCTACTTCTTACGGGCTTTGTATTATAGTTTCGTTTCATTTCATTTTGTTCTTACTTATGTTTTGCCTAGGTTTTATTGCACTAAGCTCTTGTGTTTGTTGAAATGTCTTTATGATATTTATTATATATTCTTTTTCAGTTTGATTGCTAAGAAATGAAATTGTATTTAGAAAATAATTGAAACTACTCTGTGATGGTTTTAGTTTGTTGATATTACTTTTGGTTGATGGAATTTTTTGGGGTGTGATTTTGGTGAGAGGGAAAAAAAAAATTCAGTTTTGCTGTGTTTGTTTGTCAAGAAACTACAAGAATGACAAAGAAAAGAAAAGAAAAATCAAGTATTTTTTTCTTTAAAATTTGAGAAATTAATTTTTTTTCTATGCTGACATGGAATTTTTTTTTAATTTTAATTAAAATTCTTTATTATTTTATAAGTCACATCAGTTTTAATTGTGCCAATTGTGCATATCATTTGCTATGTAGGTATTTTCCGTTAGTGAGTTAACAGTAAAAACCAAATTGATTGTAAATTAAAAATAACAAAGGTTAAATTGATTTTTACTAAAATATAAGAACAAAATTGACCGTAATCCTAAAAATGTAAGAAACTAAACAGTATTTTCGCCTTTAAAAAAAAAAAAAATGACAAGAAGTAAATAGAATATAACTTCAAAACGACATGTCTAATGAAGGCGCCCACCGAAAATCCTTTATTTGGAGGAAAGCCCACGGATTCCTTCTGCACAGAGCTCTTTAAAAATAGCCCTGACGGCAAACCAAACCGTCCCTTCTTCTCTTCGCTTTGTTTTCTCTGCAAATCTCACACGCTAACCAAAACAACCACCGAACCTCATTATGCGTTCCTTTACATCCCTCAAAAGAAACCGACCTTCCCTCCATCAACTCGCCCTCATCCAACGGTTCCAGCTCCGTCCATCATCATCACTCCCCCTGATCAACGCTGCTTCAAATTCAAACCGCGACACCAGTAACCAAGAGAACCCACTTTGGGGTTCGTTTCTGAAATGGGCTTCGGCGATCACAGTCGGGTCGGGCCTAGGGCTCCTATACTGGTCTCACGATAAACCCTTGTTGTCTTTCGCTGATTTCGCTTCTGCTGAATCTACCGTGGATGATGCTGCTTCTTCTTCTTCTTCTTCTTCTTCAGTTTCTGCATATTTTCCCAAATTAGCATTGCCTCAAACCCCTAAGAACCTTTTTGGAGGTATTAATACTATAAAATGTTATTTTGAATCTCAAGGAATGTTTGTGTGTTAGTTTTGATTTGTAATTGTGGTTGAACTTGCAGGTGCATATAGGAGAAGAGTTTTCTTTAACTATGAGAAACGCATGAGGTTGCGAAGTCCTCCTGAAAAGGTATTCTATAGAAACTCAAACCCATGTTGTTTTTCTTTATTTGGATTTAATTCTTTTTTTTTTTTTTTTTACATCTTATTAAGGAAGATTGGATTCAAGTTACATTTGGTGTAATTTATTGAATGCGAATTTTAACAAATCCCACTGTTTCGTTAAATATTCTTCTTATACCATTTGTACTTGCAAAATTTCAAGTTGATCAGAGACAATAAACTATCTCATCAATATGATGTTTAAATTTTTTAAGTTTGTGTAATTTAAAATGGGTTTTGTTAATGGATGCCTTAAGTGCATTAGTTAGTGAACCATTTTAAGAAAGTTTTTATGGGGAAAAAAAAAAATCAACTGATTTTTTGACAGTTTTCCCATTAGAGTGTTAATAAAATGGTTCATTAACAAATGTCCCAAAGACACGTGTTAACGGGACTCATTTAAAATTATGCATAAAAGATGAGTTTATGGATAGTAAATACTATTGATTGACTTGAAGACATGCGTGTATAGAATTTACTAATTTAGAGAACATACATGCAATCCAACAGTGGTATTTTTCAAAAACAATCTAATGCAATAATAAAAAAAAAGGTTATTTAGTTACACCAGGTGTAACTTGATCTTAATCCTCTTATTAATTCACACTACTAGCCAACTACATTAAACTGCAATATATGGTCTTGTGTTCTTTATTATGTTCTTTACCTTTGAGGGCTTGAATTCTTTGGCAGCAGGTTTAGGGTTCAAACTTTATAAATTTTGAAATCTTCAGTTCTGTCGTGAGGCGAGATGCCAAGCTGTTCCGTGAAACAAGATAAATACTTCTCATGTAGCCGTTCTACTCTTCTGCATATTTGGAAGTTTTGAAAATATCTGTTGTAGTATAAATCAATATCTTGTTGTTAGTGTTGATGTTGATGTTAACGTCAATGTTGTTATCATCCCTGTCATCATTGTGTTGTCTTTTATCAATTTTTATAAATCAGCTTGAAAATCTTGGAATATGGATATTTATGTTGCCAAACCTGTTGCTGTGTCGTGAGCTACATGGGATTTCATTCCTAGGTATCATGGTTTCATCTATGAAATTATACATTTTGGATTGCTTGTGTGATGATACTTAGTTAAGACATCATTTTGCTATGTAGTGACCTTTCAATATAATCATTGATGGCAAACCACAACACTAGTTTAGTTCTAATATACTAAATTCAGCCTAAATAAAACAGATTGATTTTGAACTGTTTTTATTCAATATCTAGTCTGTTTACACTTAATTATAACCACTTTAGGTTTGTATACAATTTTCTTAGTGAGACTTGTTTTTGTTTGCATTCTATATGTCTAGACTGTATATTGTACTTAAATTTTGAAACAAACATCTGTCTGATGCAAACCTAACTGTTAAAGCAAATGTTTAATATGTTGAAGATCGAAAACATATTAAATACAATGTTTTTCTTCTGTATGCAACTGAAAATTGTCTGCCATAATTTTTGAAGCCATCTTGGGATGTCTATTTTCAAAAATTTTGATTGGTAAGTTACACAAACACCCAATGGGTCTTGAACCCACGACCTCACCCTCCACTTAGCACTTTTAAGGGTAGGAGGTTCTAGTTGAGTTAGAGCTCATTTGCAGATGTCTATTGGCAAATTATTGTCAATCTCATGTCTTTCAGATTCTAGGATTTCTGCATTGTGCAGTGACCAATTTCTCATTGAAGCTTTATTAAAAATCAAACTTTTGTGCTTGATGCAAACCTTATTATCAAAGCGAATATTTAATAGATTGAATAAAAAGAAAATTTTAAAACTACTATTTTGGAAAGCCAAAACATATTAACTACAATCTTTCTTCTCACATCCAATTTGAAATTATTTTCCTTAATTTTGAAGCTACTTGGGGATGTGTATTTGCAAATCATTGCTAGTCCCATCTTGTCTTTGAAATTCTGCTATTTCTTCATTGTGTCATGACAAATATTTTGAATGAAAAAGCATCAACATTAGAACCAGTTTTTAAATAAAAAAATTTACCAATCTGAATAAGAAACAGTTATACTATTTTTAGCTGGACTGGTGTATGAAATGCCAAACACTCCCTTGATATAGACCTGGACTCTATGTCTGTTTGAACCTAGAGCCTATACATCATATTAAGTTAATTAAAAGCTTACCTATTTCCAGTTGTATTTTTTAGTTAATACAAGTCCCATTAACAATGTCCTGTGCCTTTCTTGCCTGAAGGTTTTTGAGTACTTTGCATCTTTACGGTCCCCCGATGGAGAATTGCTTATGAAACCAGCTGATCTAATGCGAGCAGTTGTTCCTGTTTTCCCTCCATCTGAATCCAACCTTGTTAGAGATGGATATTTGGGAGGGGAAAGAAATCCTGGAGAGTTACATTGTGCTCCTTCAGATTTCTTTATGCTTTTTGATGTAGACAATGATGGACTTATATCTTTTAAGGAGTGAGTAACCTATCTATTATTCTTACATATGTCAATATCTTGTTCTAAAAGGAGGATCTTGGGTTTTCTTTTTCTTTTTCTTTTTTTCTTGAATTAATACAATTTATTAGTCTGTGCATTTTAAAATTTTGCTTCTTTTTGGAGTTTACAGTTCTTATGGTTTGCTTTGTAACAGGTATATCTTTTTTGTGACACTACTCAGTATCCCAGAATCAAACTTTTCTGTGGCATTCAAAACTTTTGACATAAACAATAATGGGTACAATTTCATCCTTTGCACATCGATTGATTTAAACACAAATTGGACATGTCATTTTCTTTGTAACGTTAATATGGCTCTTATATCTTGTTGCTTTTGCTTTTGTGTCTTGTATGGTCAACTTTCTACTCTTTAAACTTCATTATTGGTTAAGCAGTTCATATGATGCTTAGAAATGCTTGGAATTTTGAATTGTAATAGTTTTCCATTTTTCTAAAAAATCTATTTATTTTATTATTATTATCAAATATATATTTTAAAATATTTCCATAGAACAATTTTAACCAGCAACAGCCTTTGCAGGGTTTTACTTTGATCAGAGAATGCATTAGAATACCCCCCTCCCTTCCCTTTCATTATCACCTACCCTTCTATATTTTCTTTCATCTCCATTCACCAACTTGTACTAACATTCCTCTGAAGGAATTCTATTCCCTCTCTTCATGTGT
This sequence comes from Quercus lobata, assembly GCF_001633185.2. Taxonomy (NCBI): domain Eukaryota; kingdom Viridiplantae; phylum Streptophyta; class Magnoliopsida; order Fagales; family Fagaceae; genus Quercus; species Quercus lobata. The sequence goes on from NC_044905.1 coordinate 20,842,761, forward strand.
AAGACTTGTAATAATACCTAAAATTTGCTTCAGACCATGTTTCATTTGGCTCCTGGGGTACAACCGGGGGTTGAGGGCCTGTATGATCAACAAGGTTTGTGCTGTCCCTTAGCCCATCATCCATGGACTAAAGTCCAGTTCTTGATGTAATGGGATTGAAGCCCAATATGTTTGGGGATTGTGTTACTTTCAACTAGTTGATGATCTACCTTTGCTCCCACCCCTCTTCTTGCTTCCTGCTGTTTTGCCTTGTCTGCCCTTTGGCCCTTCATTGCTTTTGTTTTGAAATCTGCATCTGCAGTAAATAATTGTGTTTGGAGTTGAGGTTGTGGAAGGCATAGCTGTAGTCAGTTATTTGCTAGCATTTTCTTGCGAATAAAAAATTTATTTTAAGTTATTTATTTTTATCTGCGACAGTGGGTTGTTAGTTGATTACTGTTTTTAGTTATGCAGTAAAGGCCGGATCTTTTATATAATTGATTAGGTAAATAAGGATAGTTTTTTTTTTTTTTTGATAAGTAAAATAATAGGTAAATAAGGATAGTTGTTCCTATTATGATTAATTCCCCCTTCTTGTGTATGTTTCTTTTGACTCAAAAGTATTCAGAGTATGATATTCTTGAGAGATTTTCTTTTCTTTTTATATATGATATATATTATTCTTTGCAAGGTGGAACGGAAGTGATATCAGTGAGCGCTGCAAGGCAGTCCTGATATACTCCTCTGCTTTACCATTTTCTCCTTTGAACTCCTTTTAAATGCATTTGAGGTAGAACATCTTACTTTTGTTACTTGTTACTTGTGATGTGTGAGTATTTGCGTATTTATCTGATCCCCAGACAGTTGGAATAGGCTTAGTTCAAAAAAGTAATATGCATGCAGATGTAATTTATGGCTGCATCTTGTATGAGTGGAATCTATCAATAATTTTAATTATGGAGGATATCTTTGGACTTTGACCTGCCAAATTAGTACAGCAGTATATGACCCATATGTATTTTAACCCCCCCCCCCCCCCTTTTTTTTTTTCTCAAGGCCCTTTCATATTATTCCTTCACAACTCCTCCTTTGAAATCCAATGAGTTCTAGTTTAAATGGCACTTCCTTATCTTATGAGAGTAAGATGACAGCGCAACCACTACATGGTTAGAGAAAATATATCCTCTTTGATAGCCTAAGATTAAGGCAAAGCTAAGAATAAGTGCCTGTGTTAGTTTCAGGTTACTAGTATTTTATTATGTTTTATTTAGAGTCAAGGATATTTTTATAATTCCGTAATTGTTAGTTGTGAATCATAGTTGTGTGCCTTGGGTTTATTTAGATAGGTGGTATTTAGTTTATGGGCTTTTATGTGTGTGTTTTGGTTCAATTCAAGATGGAGTTAATTAATAAAAAATTTTGTGTCTGGAATATTGAGCCACATTGGCCTTATTATGTTTATCTTACAATTCATGTGTATTGTTCACAGATTGTGGGCAGATTCTTTTTAAAATTTCTAAACCCTAAATCCACAAATACTCTTAACTGTAGGCATACCAAAAGTAGGAGCGGTCACAAGTTGGGTTCGGTCAGGTTGAGGATCAACCTGCCAATCAACGAGATAAGATCAGGTTTCAAAACTTGCACCCGTTGTCGATTGAGAAGCCTATGCTCTCTGGCCTGACATCCTTTTTGAATTTTTGGTTGGAACCCTTGGTTCTGTTGGGTGGCTTGTTGACAAAATCTTGTTACGATTTCTTTGCAAAAATTATCTTCCAATAACCGCTCAGCAAAATTCTTCATACAAGATAATGGTGACTAAAGTGGAATTAAATCTGAAATTCAAGGATTTTTCTAAAGACTTTAAAGGAGCAAAGAAGAATTTGAATCAGTTGACTAAGAAGGTAAATTCAATAGAACAAAACTTTGGACAAGCTGTTGGCCATTGTTCTCGGTCAAAGTTCTACTGAAATAACCATAGACCCCTCCTTTAGATCAGTTTCTGGTTCTATCCCAATGTTTCACTCAAACTCAATACATTTTTCTTTCTTAGACTCCAATGGACCTAGCACTATTTAGGGGCCTCCACAGAAGACACAGTAATACATATGGTTCATGCGTCATGTGCTGGCTTTATGGAAGGAAATCAACCTTATCTTCTAACATTATTACAATTTCGAGGAGAACTTAGATTGGCTTATTTGGATAGAGTTGTTAAACTAGAAATTAGTGATAGTTATAGGGAGAGCAGTCCAGAGGTGTTTTTTTTTATTGGTTGCGTAATTTGGAAAGCCTTTTAAATAGTATAGCTCAAGTGAAGAGCGAAAACTCTTTTTTGCAGTTGCTAAACTCAAGGAGACAGTTTGAATTTGGTGGGAAAATATCAACAATCTAATTATGCTGCTATTAGGTATATGGAAAACTTGGGGGAACATGCGAATAACTATGAGTTGTTAGTTAGTGCTATCTAATTACAAACAGAAAGCTAATTTGCAATCACGCAGATGATGCAAGGGAGTTATTTGATTAAGTACAACAACAAGTTCCATACCTTACCTAGCTAAGAAAAAAGTTTTATACCTTAGCTATGAGATTTGGATTTCCATGGATTGAAGCTGTGATAATATCTATGTATCACCAAGGATTGAATAATTTGGCTACAAGTAGACTTTATACCATGGTTGATGTATTGCAAGAGGAGTCTAGAATGAAAGCCTTAATGAGAGCTGTGATATGCTAGAAGTGAGAGTAATTGTGGAGCCCAATTGGGCAAGTCTCAAAGTAATTCTAATGTCTCTAGTACTTCTAATTCTTGTATGAAGTGTCAAACGTCATGATTTTGGCTATATGTCTTTTCAATGTCATTCAACATCAGCTGTTATGCTTGAAAAGGTTAGTTAACCCCTTGATTCTAGCTGAAAAGTAAAGTTTGATGACCTAGATCTAGATGGTGAGGGTATGATAGGCATCATTTGACCACTTTTTACAACTATTAAGCCAGCTGTTCATGTGGAGGAAGACAACCATTACAGGGGAAAAGCATTTCGAACTTTTGTTAAATTTTTTTTAATCATTTTTTTATAACTTTGTTCTTGGGTAATGTACACTGCAAGTTGTACTGATGCTATTTCCAAGATAGTGTTGAAGAAATTGGGATTAAAAGTGGAGTCCCATTTAATTTTTACCATGTGGCAGGGATCATTAAAACACAGTTGAAGGATGATAAACAGTGTTTTAGTCATATTTGAAATTGGCTAGGTTTAAAAAAAGTGTTATGTGATGTGCTGCCTCTTAAGCTTTTTCCTGCACTTTAGAGTCTCACATGGATATGGAATAGTAATACATACCATGTTGGGCATTCCTATATATATATATTATGGGAACAAGTATACTCTCACGTGTGCTAAAGACAGATGCTGAAGTTGATGAGTTCCTTATTTAGAAAGTTGTGCTTACCAATAGGGCTAAAGAGTAAAGACATCCCAACCCCTAACTCGGTGAAGTTGAGCTCTTTTCTGAGGGAATGAGTTGATTGTGCAACCACTGCGTAATGAGGAAAAAAAAACAAAAAAACAAAAATCCTCTTTAGAAACATAAGACAAGGCAAAGTTCAAGAATTAGTGTCACCTTGTAGATAGTTAAGTTGGTTTTTTATTTTATGTTTTGTCTAGAGTCAACAATATTTTCGGAATTCTATAATTTTCGGTTGTGGGCATTAGGTTTTATTTTGTCTATGGGCTTTTGATGTGTGTGTTTTGGTCTCATTCAATTAGGAGTTTGTTTACTAGTCAGAATTAAAAGCCTATATCATAAGGTGGAGGTCAAAGTCATGGGTTCAAATTCCACTAGGTATAGGTGTATAAAATAAATAAATAAAAAAACCAACTTTAACCACAATGGTCAAAGAGTACAGGTTATGGTTATTGATTCGATTATGTTCTGAACAAGATGGTCAAAGGCAAGCTGAGTGCTTCCCTTTAGAGCCTACACGCCATTAGTGAGGTGCTTGCCTATAGAGCCTAGGCAAGCAAGGTGATTGCCTAAGCCAAACAAAAGGCACTGAGACGAGAGCCTCAAGTTTTTTTAGAAGCTTTTTGTAAAACTATTATTAGATTATTAATTTATGGAACCTTGCTTGCCTAAGCCAAACAAAAGGCGCAAAGACGAGAACCTTAAGTTTTTTTAGAAGCTTTTTGTAAAACTATTATTAGATTATTAATTTATAGAAGCTTTTTACAAAACCTGTTATATTAATTAATTTATAGAAGCTTGTTGTAAAACTTATTGTTAGAATGATTTAATAGAGTCTAAAGCGTTTTAAGCCTATTTTGAAATAATTAATAGACCTAATTTCTTCATGCTGACACATTTCAAAAGCACTTGATTATAATACTTGAATACATGAGAATTTATTTTTTTGAATAGGTAAACATATAAGATATAAGAATACATGAGATACATATGATTAAATTTTTATATGTAAAATTATATTTAGTATTTCCACTCACTTAAATCAGGCTAGTGCCTTTTTGTCGCCTCATGCCTCAGGCGATATAAGGCCTTGTTGCCTTAAAGTCGCCTTTTGCCTTTGATTACCTTGTTCTGAAACACAAACTGCATTTGCCACTACAATTTTCAGATTCTTGACTTAAAAAATGAATTTAAACTGATTGAGGTCATATTAACAATGTTTCTGTAGCAGATACCAATTGCACCGTGACACTAATTCTTGTACTTAAAACTGCTTTAGTAACCTTGGATATGCAGGCTGGAGTGAATAAATGAATGATGTTATTTTTTTGAGCAAATTTTAATGATTGATATTTGAAATATTACTTAAAGAAAAAAAATATTGATATTTAACATATTATTTAATGTGATGTGGCTAAGAGTCATTTCAATCTGTTAAAATATACCACAACATCAAAACTTTGATGTATTATTTTATGCATGCTGATGTGCAGATTGGCTTTCTTTTACTCCATTTACTGTGCTCTTCATGCAGCTTTTCTTTTCCCTTCATACTTTGACCTTATATATCCATATTTTATAGGGAGATAGATAAGAAAGAATTCAAAAAAGTGATGGCTTTGATGCGAGCTTGTAATAGACAAGGGGCTCAACACAGGGATGGGCTACGAACTGGGTTAAAAGTCAATGGTTCTGTAGAAAATGGAGGCCTGGTGGAGTGTTTCTTTGGTAAGGACGGAAATGAACACCTCCAACATGATAAATTTATCCAATTTATGCGAGATTTGCACGATGAAGTAAGTCCTTGCACCTTTGCCATACTGCTTTGAACCTTATTTTATTTCATTGGTGGCTAGTTTTTTAGTTGCCAACCTAAGATTAACAATCCTAAATTATGTAAGAAAGAGGTTAAAGATTGGGCTATGATTAGGGATCTAAAACCGTAAAAGAGGAACATACATTATTTTGAATTGGGCCTGTGGCAGTAACTGATACTGAAATCTAGAGATCGGAACAGATTTCGTTATATGTTTAATCTTGGTGCAAATTACAAGGAATTGGGTTGTAGCTTTACATCATGATGAATGGGTGATGATCTCAATGATGTTGTAGCAGTAGTAATACTTGTAGCAAGTCTAACTTCCAAACTAAAACCATAAATCAAATTACATTTATTATCAAATGGCAATCTCCTTTTGTACTCAATTGTACTCGTATGTGTTGATGTACATCACCAAGAAAGGAATAAATACTGATAATGTCTAGAAAGTAATATTAGGAATAAGATGAACATTCAGAATATCACACATAGGTGAACAGATACTACTGTCGTTTTATACAATTCCTAAATTCCTCAACCCAGAAAGGGAATATACTTTCTATGTGGAGAAAAAAAGCAATATGCATGGTTAGGGATTTTTGTCAATCTCACTGTGTCTAGATTGTTATGCTATGGTAGTCTTATTATGGCTATAATTATTTTAATTTTATGAATCAAAAGAAAAGGCATTGTATACATTGCAGCTATCAATTAAAACTGTGCCTAGCGCAATTCTTTAAATGATTTTTGGGAATGCAGGTGAGTAATGGCTTCCCATGAAACCTTTTCTTTGATAGGTGGCTTCCCAATGTAGAAATTTTATGTAGGAATTTTATTCTTTTCTTTCTTCTAAAAGGTTTCCTTAAAAAAAGGATGAGGAGTAGTTATAGTGATCTTGTTTATGCATCAGAAACCCCCCCCCCCTTCCTCCCCCCTCTTCTCTTTCCTTTGTATCATATTGATATCATTTTCAATCAAGTTGTCGTGCTTGCTTTTATATAAAGGTTACTTCAAATGCATAATTGCTAATTGCTTTTGAACTATACCAAGTTACTATTTTTTATGTCGCCACTCTAAATCTCATTGTTTTGAATTTCTTTAGAAGTTTGTTTAATCTCCTAATTGCTGCCGTAATTCATCATATGTGAACATACAATTTAATTTGTAGATTCTGAGGTTGGAATTTGATCATTATGACTACAAATCACGAAGATCTATATCAGCCAAGGACTTTGCACTGTCCATGGTTGCTTCTGCGGACATGAGCCATTTAGGCAGGCTGCTTGATCGGGTTGATGAATTGAACAATGTTCCCCATCTTATGGATATGCGCATTACATTTGAGGAGTTCAAAAATTTTGCTAAGCTACGGAAAAATTTGCAGCCATTTGCTTTGGCCCTTTTCAGTTTTGGAAAAGTGAATGGCCTGTTAACAAGAGATGACTTTCAACGAGCTGCATCTCAGGTACGTACTTTTACCTGTTTCCTTCTTTCTTTCTTTTTTGCTTCTTACTCCACCTCCCCCCCTTCCCTGCTTTTTCTCAAAATTCCTTTCATTTTGATTGAGTTGTTTATGCAATATCAGGTGTGTGGTGTATCCCTCTCTGATAACATGGTAGAAATCATTTTCCACATGTTTGACTCAAATCGTGATGAAAATTTAAGCTCAGATGAGTTTGTAAGAGTGTTATACAATCGGGAAAGGGATATTGCTCAACCTATGCAGGAAGGGTTCTTGGGCCTTTTTTCTAGCTGCAGGTACTGCCAATGATTGTTCCTTTTCTCAGTTGCTTTCTTGATACATGCCTGGGTCTAGGATACTTATCATAGCTGGAAAGATTCCAACCTGTTGTGAAATAGGTAATTTCCACTTAGATTTCACTGTTGTCTTCTTGATCCCTACCTGGGTCAGAGAGTGCATGGACCCTTAAGGATGCTTCTTATATGATAGCTCAAAGGTTCGACCTTGTAAATCAAACAGGTAACTTCTTGCTTAGGAAGTGACTTCACTAGGGGGGAAAAATCACTAGCGAGTGTATCAAATTATAGATTCTGACAATGAACTATACTACAGATTTTGTAGCATAATGTACATTTGCCCACCTTATAATAAAGGATGTAATGTTTCAGGAAGTACAACCTCATTGTGTATCCCTCTTTTGAACAAAAGATGAAAATAGTTATGAAAGTTTTGTTAGGAAGAATTATTCATCTGTAGAGCGTGTCTATGCTTTCCATTTTTTCCCCATCTAACAATAAAATGCTATATTGTGGAATTAAAATGGTATTTGGCCGAAGATTTTGGTCAAGTAAATTTATATTTTTATGCGTATGTAACATAAAATGCCCACCAAATTTGAGGTCATGTTGTACAGATATTCAAATGACAAACAAATATAATAATTTTTTTTGCAAGCCAATATAATAAACAAGCAACTATGGGGCAAAAGCATGAGGGATCCGTGTAGTTTACAATTCACCTCTTTAACCGGATTCCACATGATAATTTTGGTCAGAAAACATCACTGCATTCACTTGCAACTATTCTAAAGTTTTACATTTGTCATCATTCTTCTTTTTCCTTTTTGCTATAAAGTCTGAATCCTTGGGATCGAACCCCTAAAGGGGAAGAACATAGTCACCATTTTAACCAAAGGCTAGGTACATTTGTCATCATTGATATTACTTCGTGGGTTGATGGTTCTCTCTCTCTCTCTCTCTCTAAAAAGTTGGTTGGGGTTGGCATAATTTTCAACCAAAATAAACCTGAACCAAACCTACATTATTAATAATTAAAAAATATATACATTTTAAAATTGTTAGTTTGATTTATTTGGATTTTGAATGTTATTTAAAACTAAAAATTTGTTATGTTTATTTATTTTAGTATTTGTTAGAAAATTAAGCTTAATGAATTTAAATAGTTGAATGAAGGCTCAATTTTTTTATTAGATCTATAAAAAATGAAAAAATAAAGATTAAAACCCAACCCAATGGGGTGGTTCTTAAAAGTACTATGGGTTGGGTCAAAAAATACTTCATAAAGTCCATACCCAATCTATTATGCTCCATCCACAATGATAAATTTGATGTTTTTTAAAAATAAAATATATAAATCAGTTGCTATTATAACCCATGGGAAGGGGGATTCAAACTATGATTTTCACACAATGTTATTGAATTATAATACTCTTAGGACTTATTTGGTTGGGATGGTTATTTGGAGGATAGAAAACAGAGGAAAGAGAAGTTTAGAGAAAATGGTATGGGAGGATGTTTGGTTGAGGGGGAAAATATAAAAGAAAATGATAGGGCTTAGATGTTTTTCTTTGTATATACAATTTAGGGAGATTTTGGAATCCCCCAAAGGATAAAATGTGGGGGGAAGAGGGGGCTTTATGGGAAATTATATACCTGCTCCCATCTCCTTGCACTTGTACTTAAGGTTGGTGTTTGTTTGTTTGTTTTTTCAAAATATATATATATATATATATATATTTTTTTTTTTTATGTAATAGGAGTAAATTTATATAAATTACATTTTTTATTATCTCATTTTTCTTTTCAATCAAATAAAAAAAAAAACTTTCCACTTTTTTATGCGTTGTTCTAGAACTATAACTTTTTTTTTTGTCACAATTCTAATGTGGAAAGTGCCACTTATTACTTTCACATTGGCCTATCATTTTGCCTCCACCACTCATAGTTTGCCACTCTAGAGTTGTAGCAAAGTTGTGGTCCTAGATTTTCTCATTTTGCATCCCTCCAACCAAACACATATAAATATAAGAGAAAACTAAATCTTTTCTATTCCTATTTTTCTATTCCTCAACTATTTTCTATCCAAATACTTTTTCATCACAACTAAATAAACCCTTAGGGCCTGTTTGAATTGAGGGGGGAAGGAGAGGGAGTAGAGGGGAGTAGAATAAAAATAAGCTAATTTTGATCCAAATCTACTCTACTTTATTCTACTCTCTCTCTCTCCCCACAATCCAAACGGACCATTAGATATCCATTTTCATTTAAGTTTTAAAAGTAAAATCTAATTTTCCCCCTTTTCTTTTTGTCTCATGCTGTCAAACATATTCATACTGAATAGTCTTAGAATGGAAGGACCATATAACAACAAATCAAAAATTTAAGGATACAGAACAAAACAAGTATTTTAGGTCCCAGGAATCAAGGGAATAAGTTTCTTTTTATTTTCATTTTTTTAAAACAAAAAATTTATTAATATAAGTTGCCTTTTTTTTTCTCTCTCTGTCTCTCTATAAGGGAGAAATTTTCCCTTACCTCTTTTCTTTTTTAGCCTTTTTCTCCCATGTCATCAAATATGGTGTTAAATTTTTCACAAAAGAAATAAGAGAAGAACTTATAGTGTTAATATATTTATTTTTGATGGTGCGAAACAGAAAAGGTATTTTGATAACCAATCGATTAGTTTAGGATAAAACTTTTGTGATTAAATTTAATAATTCAAAATTATTTCGTAGTTAAAGTGTTAATATTTTGATTATTGATGTGGCGAAACAGAACATGTATTTGGATAACCAATTGATTGACTTAGGATAAAACTTTTGTAATTAAAATTTAGAAGAAACTACAGTGTTGATTCCTGAAATTTACTTATAGAGTGTTTTTTGTCCCTTAAATTTCAAGTGAGCACAATTAGTTTTTTAAATTTAAAAAATGAGTACAACAGATACTTCTATTAATAATCGTTAGTCTCATGACTTATGTGACTAACAGAACAATAGCGTGACATAATTTGGGTAACGTGGTATCAATTTTAATATTAAATAATTAAAAATCCATTGCTGACTCATTAAAAACCCATGACCTGTTAGAAATACAATGAACCTTTTTTGACCTGTTAAAAACGGGTATTCCCAAATTAAAGTATCAAACTCAAACCCAAATGCTAAGCCCAAAAAAAAAAAAAAACACTCTTAAGCTTAGTGTCGTGTTTTAGAGTTCAAATGTCAACTACTACAACTATTAAAGTACCATTTTTAGTAGTACCATTTTGCTCAATCTGTGTGCAAATTTTGAAAAGATTGATTATGGTTTGGGCCTTAGGGTTTTGAATTGATGAAAAATGGACATAATATCACAATTGAAAGAGCAAGTGAATACAATCACAACGCTTGCCTTCAACACCTTATTTACTCTACAAGCTTTCAACTTTGAATAGATTCATCTTTGAACAATATTTTGGGGCGACATTCCAATGGAATAGTGAACTAGCTATTGAGAGGCGAAACTTGTGGAACTTGTGGTGAATGAGGACCCAAAAGTATAGAACTTCCCGGAGAAGGACGATGGTTGTGAGGATGAAGGATGCTGATTTGGGATTTCGTTCTTCTCTCTCTCAAATCAAGAGTGACATTCTTCAATTTTCAGTTTGATTTGGGAATACCCATTTCTTAACTGGTCACAAAATGGTTGGATTATATTTTTAACGGGTCATGGGTTACTAGTGAGTCAGCATTGACTCTTTTTTAATATTAAAATTGATGTCACATTGCCCAAATTTTGTCACGTCATTGTTTCGTTACCTACATAAGTCATGAGACTAATGATGAGACTAATGACTATTAATAAGACCAATTATGCTCATTTTTTAAACTTAAAGGATCGGTTATGCTTACTTGAATTTAGAGGAATTAATGATCACTATTTTAACAACTGGACCAAACCGGTCGGTTCAGTCAGAAACCAGGCACCAATTTGGTCTAATAAAAAACCAGTCAAAATTGAGTTGAACCTAGAATTGGGGGGCAAAAACACTTTTTTGAATGTTCCGATTTTTTAAAACCATGCTAATAATGCTCAATAAGCAAAATTTAAAGACCAATAGTATAGTTTTACTTAAAATTTAATAATTCAAAATGATACTGAATTAATTATCGGTTTCATTTAATTGGTTGATTAATTACAAATTGAACCCGTGATTTTCTCTATTTATAATTATAGGCTTAAGTGATAAATATTACTAAATTGTAATGGAATTTTTTTGTGGTACTCCCAAATCCACTCACCATTTTCCCATTATCTATACCTAACCTATAAAACAAAACAAAATATTCGACTTTAAAACGCCATTGTTATTTGGGCTGACGACTTTTCAGAGTTCAAAATTTAATCAAGAAACACGTTTTCTCCGAGGAATTTATTCATTGGTTAAAAAAAAAAGTAAAAAAGAAAAAGAAAAAGAAAGAGCGCGAGAAATGAACCGTAAAACAATGAAGCTGTCTTTTGGAATATCCGTAGGTTCAAGGAGATCTCAGGCCCACTCTCACTCCAAACCTTATACGTTAAGAATAAAAACATAAATAAATAAATAAATATAAAATACAACACACCACAGGTAGATATATAAATATAATAATATAATATAGAATCATAGATTATCAAAAAATATAAATATAAATATAATACTATTATAGGAGTAATTATTTTTGTGGAATATAGGGTTGTCTTGTCCCCGCCTCTCTGGCGCTTTAGGCAATACTTCCCCAATCTCTCTTTTTGGCGCTTCCAACAGACGCACACACTTCAATCCAATCATTATTAACATGCCAATAACCAAAAACGTTACTTTTGACTAAAAATTGTAAATTATGTACCTAGACTTTTAAAATCTTATATTTTAGAGTCTTAAAATTTATATTTTACTCCTTAGATCAGTTGTTTTTTTTGTCTACATTTTTAGTTAGGTACTACCTAAATTTGTCATAAATGTTTAATTCATCTAATAAAATAATGTTATATTGCATAATGAAAATAAAATAGCACTGTTTTATTAAACGAACTAAACACGCGTGACAAACTTCCACGAGACTTAAACTAAAAATAAGTACACAGGTTTAAAAATTAGGAGGTAGTTTGCATTTAGGCCCCATTTAGTAGAGTTGTTAAATAATTCATTTTCAGTTTTTAAATAATATTATACATATTTTTACGTATATGTATTTTAAAAAACTACAAACAATATTACTCAAAACTCATCTCAAAACTGGCCTTATTCTTCCATTTTTGGTTGTTTTGTTTGTTTGGCAAGGGAGCGTTAGTTTTCACGCGCTTCTACGGGTGGAGGAAAACTAAATTCCCATTGGGAAACGTTGACCCTTTTGGCAGGAAAGAAAAAGGTCGGGGAAAATTGTCTGTCATTTCCCATACGGTGCCTTTAGGACGAGACTACGCCCACAGCCCACTATCCAAAAAGTTGAGAAGAGACATCATTTTTAAATCCCCCGATTGATTGGGAAATGGTTTTTCCTCTTCTCTTCTTTTCTTTTCGGACAGACGCTCAAGCTCAAGCTACATACAACCAGGTATTACTCTTTCTTTCTTCTTCTTCTTCTTCTTCTTTTACTTGTTATTTATTTTTACTACCAGCTCTGAAATCCGGTTTGTCATCTTTTTTTTGGGTTTTAATATTTGCATGAATTTACGTTGTGGGTTTTTGTTCGAATTCAATCAGACTTTTTCAAGCGTACTTTTTTTTTTTTTTTGGATTGTTTTTCTTTATATATGTCAATTTTTTGTTTGTATGAACTGGTCAACAAGTGGGTTTTGATTGAAAGGGATTTTTATGCAGGGTCTTTCTTCCTTGTGTAATATATGGTTGTATTAGTTGGTGAAGAAGGGTTTGAATTGGTATAAAAATCAGAGCTTGTAGACAGCTTTGGTTTGAGGTTTCGTTTGAGTGTTCAGATTTCTTTGGATTAGTCAATGGGAAAGCCAACAGGGAAGAAGAAGCATCAGGTAGAGCACAAACCTGGCAATGCAAATGGTAAGCCAAGCAAGGTTGCTGACCGAAGTCCTAAAGCCCTGGATGAAGACACTGCAATCTTCATCAATATGTCCCAAGAGCTCAAAGAAGAAGGTAACAAGCTTTTCCAAAAGCGGGACCATGAGGGTGCCATGTTGAAATTTGAAAAGGCCATCAAACTATTACCTGGAAATCACATTGATGCTGCACATTTGCGTTGCAATATAGCTTCCTGTTATATGGAATTGGGTCTTGGTGAGTATCCTCGAGCAATCAATGAATGTAATTTAGCATTAGAAGTGTCACCGAGATTCAGTAAAGCGCTATTAAAGAGAGCGAAGTGTTATGAGGCTTTGAATCGATTGGATTTGGCATTTAGAGATGTTAATACTGTTTTGAGTATGGAACCTAATAATACTACAGCTTTGGAGAATATGGAGAGGTTGAAAAGGACGATGGATGAAAAGGGTATCAGTGTTGATGAGAAAGTAATTGGTCTGGTTCATGTGGAGCCAATGGGTGCTTCAAAGGTGCATAAAGTGGTGAAAGAGAAACTAAGGAAGAAGAAGATTAGGAAAGGTGAATTGAAGGCGGAGGATAAGGTGGTTGTGGAAGAGAAGGTTAGTGCTGTAAAGGATAAGGAAATGATCACAAATACGGTTCTGGAAGAAAAAGTGGTTACGAAGCCTGCTAAGGAAGAAAAAGTGGTTACAAAGACAGTGAAGTTGGTGTTTGGGGAGGATATTAGGTGGGCGCAGTTACCAGGTAATTGTAGCATGAGGTTGGTGAGGGATATAGTTGGGGATAGGTTTCCTGGACTTAAGGGTGTTCTTGTGAAGTACAGGGATCAAGAGGGTGATTTGGTCACAATCACTACTACGGATGAGCTGAGGTTGGTCGAATCATCTGGTGATTCACAAGGGTCTCTTAGATTGTATATTGCTGAAGTTAGTCCTGATCAGGAGCCTGTCTATGAGGGGATGAGCAATGAGGAGGAGATGCAGAATGATGATACAAAATCAAGTAATTTTGTTGAAAATGGGGATGTGGGGAAAGCTAAAGAAGTTGAAAGAGGGTTGACCACTCTTGAGGACTGGATTATGCAGTTTGCACGACTGTTCAAGAACCATGTTGGATTTGATTCTGACTCATACTTGGATCTTCATGAGCTAGGGATGAAGCTATACTCGGAGGCTGTGGAGGATACTGTGACAAATGATGATGCTCAAGAACTGTTTGATATTGCAGCAGATAAGTTCCAAGAGATGGCAGCTTTGGCATTGTTTAATTGGGGGAATGTTCACATGTCCAGGGCAAGAAAGAGGGTGTTCTTTTCGGAAGATAGTTTGAGGGAATCTGTACTTGAGCAGATTAAGGCTGGATATGAATGGGCACATAAAGAGTACGTGCAGGCAGAAAGGAGGTATGAAGAAGCTCTGAAAATAAAACCAGACTTCTATGAAGGTTATCTTGCACTTGGACAACAGCAGTTTGAGCAGGCAAAGCTCTGTTGGTACTATGCAGTTGGGAAAAAGACTGAATTAGAGACAGGACCTTCCTCAGAGGTCCTACAGCTTTATAACAAGGCTGAGGACAGCATGGAGAAGGGCATGGGGATGTGGGAGGAAATGGAGGAGAAGCGTCTAAATGGGCTCTCCAAATCGGAGAAATATGAAGAAATAGCGCAGAAAACGGGGTTAAATGAGCTATTTAAAGATATTTCTGCTGAGGAAGCTGCAGAGCAGGCTGCAAACATGAGGTCGCAGATATACCTCTTATGGGGAACCTTGCTTTATGAGCGTTCAATTGTGGAATATAAGCTAGAACTACCAACTTGGGAAGAATGTTTAGAGGTTGCAGTTGAGAAGTTTGAACTTGCAGGAGCTTCTCCAACAGATATAGCTGTTATGATAAAGAACCATTGTTCTAATGCTACTGCCTTGGAAGGTAATACAAATAAATGTGCAAAAATGATGCTTCTTAGATTGTCTTGTATTTTCTTGCAGATTTAAGCACTGTTACTAGAAAATATTTGAATACTCTGCAACCATGCAGGTCTTGGGTTCAAAATTGATGAGATAAGGCAAGCCTGGAATGAGATGTATGATGCTAAGAGGTGGCAGTTTGGCACTCCATCTTTTCGGCTTGAACCATTGTTCCGTAGGCGGGTTCCAAAGCTTCATTCTATCTTGGAACATGCTTGATTTTATCTGTTGATGATTGCTTATTTTGGGAGGTGTTGAACAAATGCTTCAGCTTCCTCTAGTTCATTCTCCAAAAGCTGTCTTTTTGAATTAAGATTGGTAAGCCTACGTCTATCACTTGCTTATTGAATTTGAGAATTAGCCAATTCTCTAGTTATTGGGCGTTCAACTATGCATGCTATACACTACCTTGCTGTTCTTCATACAGAAATGAAATCAGATTTAAACACTTGAGAATGTATAAAAAGACTAGGTAAAATTTCGAATGCTCATCTTTGACTACATACGTGGTTTTTAGCAACCATGGGTTGGATGGAATGGATTTTGACCTTTTAGGTACTTTGAGAGCATTTTCTCCATTTAATTTCAATCATGGCAATACAGATATCCTCAAATAAATTTCACTTTTGTAAAGCAAAATTTATTACATTGTTGAACGGGGTTTTATGAAGCATTCTCTTTAAGAATATACATGTATACATATGGAAAAAGTTTACCAATAAACTGATTTGGAGTAATATTCCTCATACCCGCTACGTGGCTATTCATAAGATCATCCACGTGTACTTTTAGTCACATTACCTATTTAATGAGGCAGGTGGCTTGTTTAAATAATACAACGGGATAGTTTTATGAGCTGCCACGTAATGGGTTGGAGAACTTTATATACTAGTCAGTAATCCATGCTAAGTTTATATATTCTCTTTTATTTTTTTGCCTAAATATGAAATTTGATAATTATGGTGGTTATTAATAGGCATTAATTATGACTTTGTTTGTATATAGAACTATATCTGTTTTATTTATTTATTTTTTTATTTTATTTTTTTTATGGGATCTATCTATTCTATCATCTAAAGGAAATGTGACATGGTAAGAATCTAATAGAAGATTAAAATAAAATCAATTAGAATATATATATATATATATATATATTATATAATGACATGTAAAAATTATAAGGAGTCAAAAGCTTATGCGACAAAATATTAATGAGGTCAATCAAAAGTGAAATTGCTGTTTTATACATATTATCGGTATGAGAATGGAGAATGGCTTGGAAGCATCAATATGCAGTATGGATTCTCTCTTTCAAAATATTATTTTGACCCTGGAAATTTAATTTTCTTTATAGTTACTTATATTAACTGTATGCTATATATCTATCAATAATTAATAATAGGTGTTTATCAAAAAAAAAAAAAATAATAATAATAATAGGTAGCTTAAAATCTTATATGTCAAACTACTGCTGAATGTAATTGGCAGAATTACTTTTGGGTAAATGAACATAAGAAGAACAGCAGTTGATAGGCAGTAAAAATTGGAGACAATGCTTTCCTGTAGAAATTTAGTTTGAGTATCCAATGATTAGCATGTATAATTGGATTTTTAATTTTTAATTTTTTTATTTTTAGAATATGGAGCTTCTTGCTAGTACTGACATGATTTAAGTGGCAGACTCTAAAGGGGAAGGCTAAAGAGGACTATTTGAATCCTCTCTAATTAAAATTGAGTACAGATGGAAGTTCCTATAGCATGTGCAGAATCCCTAGATATAAGTTAGAAACTTGTGTAGATATCCTTTATGATTTATGATTCATTTGAGCTAAGGCAACATATGGTAGAGATTCTTGGATGGATCTCTCTCTGTTGTTGGAAGATTAATAGTAAAATGAGTACTTTTATTGACTAACCACTGCCTGTTATCAATTCTTAATTCATTTGTTTTAGTTTACTCAACATTTAAGTAAAATGTCGAATCATTTGAGTTTTGCTTTCCTTAGTACCCTTATATCTTAGTCAATGATCATTTTTGTTCTTTTTTTAATAATTTTTAATGTGTTGTAAAATTCATTTTTGTTCTTTTTATAACTGCTGTCAATCTATATGTTGATGCCAATAGCAAAAGTAGCATTATTGTACTAAGCGAAGCATATTTTCTCTTGTCCTTTCTGTCACTGCAGGTTTTTGTTTGGATTATTGTGTTTAGCTCGTTGTTTGCTATGGGAGCAAAGGACGACTGTGTCTAAGTGTTGGTTTTGAATGAGAGCAAGTCAGTTATTAGGCCATGAAGCCGATTTTGTCATTCACTTTTGGGGAATTCTTTTTTTCAGAGTAATTTCCGTTGTTCAGAGTTTGAGATAGCCGGTATATGATTGAATTTGTTTGATTTAAAGAATAAAAGGGTAACACGGTTACTCAAAGGTTTGCCATTTTTTATAAAATTTATATTGTATTTGTCAGTTTTGTCACTTCTCAGTTGTATACAAATTCAGGGTTTTATTTTGTAGAAAAGTGTATTCTTTCGATTAGGTGTATTACCAGCTCTCTTCCTTTCTTCTTTTGCTGAACTTGTCATATCTTATTCAGATGAATGAGACAATTGGAACCCAAGGAAATAGCTTGGGACTCTTGTGTGTCTTGACGAGTCTTTTCTGTTTCTTCAATGCATTTTGCGGGCAATTTAGAATCTTATTGGATTTGTTGAAAGAAAGAGAATCAGGTCTAGTTTGGGATGAAACTGGCGGTATTTGGGCTGTGTCCACAGCCTTGTAAAGTTGCAATTTTTTTTTGCAAGCATTTCTCTTTTGATGTGTTTTAATTTAGTATTATTACCCCTCTCTTCATTTCCTTCATCTTTTTGATTAGTAATTGTATCCCTTGCTTAGCCACTTTTTCTTCACTACAGTCCTGCCTTATCTTTCCTTTATTCTTGCCCTACCAGGATACCATGGGAAGGAGGATTCTAGATGTTTGAAATATTTTATGGGAAAGCTTAGCTCTAGTCCTCCACTGCACCGGATGCAAGCCATGCCCATATTTTATGGGTTCTGTTGATTTCATTAGTATTTTGAGTATTTTGATTTTTTTACATGAAAAATAGCATTATTTATGCTTCATCAACATTTACAATGGGAAGCAAGAAGTCAGGACATTTCTCAAGCCACACCAGAACACACCTCTGGATTTAAGCTTGCTGGACAAGAACAAAAGCAGCTCTATTACAATTCCTATTCCTATAGGAAAAGGTAACCCCTCTAAACCCCCTAACTTCATTTCTGATATCAGCAAGGATAAGGATAAGAGTATAAGACCCAGAGGAGCATATCATCAAGGAAGGTAAGGGTGTGGGAGGATCCTTGGATTGGATGATTTCAAACCAAGAGCTAGTGATGGGGTACAAGGCTACATATGGAATATGGCTCAATATATCACCGAGGAGCCTGACAACTTGCTGTGGGCACACGAGAGCAAGTTTACTGTTAAGTCTGCCTATTAGATAGATAATCATATTTGTTTTGATTGTCAAGCTAAAACTACTTGGAATTCCATCTGTGATACAAGACTACATTAGAGGCATAAGACATTCTTGTGGGGGTAGCTGTGGGAGGCTTGTCAACAAGAAAGAAAGCTGTTTGAGGTATTGCGTTTGAGTGACAAGATGTGTCCTTTGTGTCATGTCGAGGAGGAAGATGAAGTTCACTTGTTCCAAAAATGTGTTTTCTCCCAAATGGATTGGCTTGGAAACATTTGGGGTTTTAGGATCAACTCAATTCAAGCAAGCTCAAAAAGGGAGTTAATGAGCATCTTCATAGATCCACCTCCACAGCTATTGGAGCATAGAGTCACAAAGGAGCAAATTCACCTTATTGGCAGCTTTGACAAGAGAAACTGTGTGGAATATAAGAAATGGAGTTTGCATGGAAGGTGATATCTTCATGACTTGGTCCTAAACTTGGTACGTAATTAAAGCCTACTTAAATTTCCAATTGAGCACGGAAAAGCCTCAAAGAGCCTAGGTAGTCGAGAGATGGCTCCCTCCAAATGTTAATACCATCAAAATCAATGTGTATGCAGCTGTGAAAAACAATCATTGCTTGTTGACTATCATAGCAAGAGACCAACATGCCAAATGAATCAAGGCGTGGGCAAAAAGAAATAATTTTAGCTCAGTGGAAATGGAAGAAGCCCAAGCGATGAAGTGGTCTTTGAAACTAGCAAGACAAGAACATCAGGGAAACAACAATGGTGGTAGAGGCCATAACTAGCAAGGAAGCTGACTCAGGATGGCATATATTAACTATTATTGGTAAGGAGAACACGAGCTTGGCAATGGGCTTTGGCTTCTAATTTGTCAAGAGCATTATAGCTAAATAGTGTTAATTAGTGTTTTTAAACAGAGACTTGCAACTAAAGAGAGTTAACCGGTGTTTTTAAATGGAGACGATAATAATTTGAATCTCCCTCCATCACTTCAAAAAACAAAAAAGTTTTGGTCCCTGATTCTTAAAATCCTTCTCTCTACAATGTTCTTTTTCAAGAAAAACCAAGGGATTATCTTTCAATTGATTTTAGTCTTTCATCAATTTTTTCCTTTAAACTATTTCTTTTTTTGGAACTATTATCTTTCTCTTCTTTGTTGACTACTTTTTCTAAACTATCACTATTATGTCTTTCCTTTTCTATCTCTTTTCCTTGACATGTGTCTTTCTATGTCTCTCCCTATATGTAACTTCTTACGTAGAGTTTCTATGTTGGCTAGCTTTAGGGTGTTATCATTTTGTCTTTCAATTTTCTCTAATATCTCTTTATTATGCCTTTTCTTATCATTCCTTTTTCTTTGTCTTCATCGATTATGTCTAGCTTCTTCTTTTGTATTATTTCTATAGCACTAAGATTCTTTTTGTTATTTTCTATACGTGTTGTTCTTTCTATTATTAGGCCATCTTTCTTATTATTACTCTTTTGTCTTTCTATGTCATCTTTCTCTTGCATTATTTTTATAGAACTACTATCTTTCTCTACTTCTATCATTCCTGACTTCTTTTGCACTATGTAACTATCTTCTTTACTTTCTGTCAAAGTTGTCTTTTTAGTCATTTCTTTCATTATTTTCTTTACATGTCATGTTTATAAGTTTGTTGGTACTTACTAAGCTATTCTTTTGTCTATTATGCCAATCCACAGCTATTGGAGCATAGAGTCACAAAGGAGCAAATTCACCTTATTGGCAGCTTTAACAATAGAAACTGTGTGGAATATAAGAAATGGAGTTTGCATGGAAGGTGATATCTTCATGACTTGGTCCTAAACTTGGAACATAATTAAAGCCTACTTAAATTTCCAATTGAGCACGGAAAAGCCTCAAAGAGCCTAGGTAGTCGAGAGATGGCTCCCTCCAAATGTCGATACCATCAAAATCAATGTGTTTGCAGCTGTGAAAAACAATCATTGCTTCTTGACTATAATAGCAAGAGACCAACATGCCAAATGAATCAAGGAGTGGGCAAAAAGAAATAATTTTAGCTCAGTGGAAATGGAAGAAGCCCAAGCGATGAAGTGGTCTTTGAAACTAGCAAGACAAGAACATCAGGGAAACAACAATGGTGGTAGAGGCCATAACTAGCAAGGAAGCTGACTCAGGATGGCATATATTAACTATTATTGGTAAGGAGAACGTTAACTCACGAGCTTGGCAATGGGCTTTGGCTTCTAATTTGTCATGAGCCTTAGAGCATCACCATTAGCTCTCTAATAAAAAATGTCATTTTGACACACCAAAAGCATACTTTATTATTTTAACACACCATTTATCACATCTTCTATTTTTCAATTCTATACATTAAAATAATATATACCAATATTAAAATAACATTAAAAAAACCAATAATATATAAAAATACAAAATAAAAAAAACCAACCACCCCACCCCTATTGCTAGAAACCATCAATGCCCCACTCACATCCCACCCACCATCGTCTCACACCAGAACCCCCATAGTAGAACACCAAAACCACCACCACAGAAAAACCAAAACAATAACAAAAAACACAACCCAACCGCATCCCATAAACCCACCCACTATCGCCGCTAACCCACTCACCGTCAACCCACCCACCCAATCAACACCCCACATCCCATCCCACCATCGTCTCACACTAGAACGACCACAGCAAAACACCAAAACCATCACCACAGAAAAACAAAAACAACAAAAAACACAAAGATCAACATTAGAGATCGGCGATTTGAGAGATTGGCCATTCGAACCCACCCATCAAACCACAACCAAAAAAAGTGAAAGGAAAAAAGAAAAAAGGAAAAAAAAAAAAAAGAACCCGAAGCGGAATAGAGAAGACAGATGATTGACGGCATCGAGTGGTGGCCTTTGGTGATCGACGTGTTGTGGAAGAGGAATAGAGAAGACAGAGATGAGAAGACGGAGAGAGAGAGATATTTGTGATGAGGAGAGAGAAAAATGTAATAAAACAAGAATATAAATTTTGCAATTGCTATCTGTACCGTCTCATATTTGAAACGGTACTGTAGTGGTGTGCTAAAATTTTTGGCATTTGAAACACCTCATGAGGCTCATATTTTGGGGTTTGGTTTGCCAAATGCCAAAAATTTGGCATATGGCACACCTACAACGGAACTCTAGCTAAATAGTGTTAATTAGTGTTTTTAAACAGAGACTTGCAGCTAAATAGAGTTAACTGGTGTTTTTAAATGGAGACAATAATAATTTGAATCTCCCTTCATCACTTCAAAAAAAAAAAAAGTTTTGGTCTGTGATTCTTAAAATCCTTCTTTCTACAATGTTCTTTTTCAAGAAAAACCAAGGGATTAGGTTCATTTCAATTTTAATGTCTGAAAAAAATAAAAATAATAGAGGGTATGGCATGAAGAAGTAGAAGCAAACACTCTATCACCAAAAGGACAAAATTTAGTTACAAAATTGGTTGTAATCTCCCTACTCAATAAAATAAATATTACTATATATTTTGAAAATCTAACTGTTGAATTACATGTTCTTTACGCTCTAAATATGCATGTCAAATTTTGTGTTAATCAAATATTATTTATTATATGATTTATAAACTTATATTTTATACGTAATTTTGAATTACAAAAACTTGCAATTTAAACAACTTATTGATGACATACCTATTGATTTTTAATTTTCTAGAAATTTTGCAAGCATGGAAGATATAAGAAGAAGATGTAATTCAACGGTGAATCACCTCCAATAAAAAGATACTTAAGTAAAGTTGAATGCTTGATAGCTAAACTTTGTCCTTACCAAAATTGAATTCAAACTCCGTTTTTGTTGAGGTCTTAGAATTGTAGCAATAGCTTGTATGCTTGATAGCTGAAGAAGTTTAAAATTGTGCAACCATCATGGGAGTCGAACTTATATGCCCTATTTTTATTTTTATTTTTTTGGGAAGTGCAATTTAACCATAGTAGGACCACCATAAGGGCCGTATGGACCAATGTATAAAAAAATGAAAAATTTTCAAGGATAATTTTTTTTGGGTTCAATGATGGACAATTAAATTCAATTATGATATTCTTAAAAGGAAAAAGAAAAATGGATAATGTAGTTCATTGATAAATGTAATGTGGTTCATTGATTAATGTAATCACATTATTGAATTTAATTGGAGAGCCTATGATACTACACACAGTGAATGATACCAAGAGAAGATAAAGGAAAAAAATAAGATCGACATGGTATTCCAAGGAGCTGGCAAAGTGGTTATTAATGGTCTTGGGTTAGTCATCTTTAGACCACCTTGAAGGGATTACTTGTTCTAATTACATGTGAGTGTGATGCCCGGATGAGGAACTTCAAATACTTCGAGAATAGTCGAGTACTCAAACAACTCTTTACACCTTCCCTAGAGCATGAAAAAAAAAAAAAACCAGGGTTAGCAAAGTAGATGAA
The DNA here is from genome assembly GCF_001633185.2 of Quercus lobata. Taxonomy (NCBI): domain Eukaryota; kingdom Viridiplantae; phylum Streptophyta; class Magnoliopsida; order Fagales; family Fagaceae; genus Quercus; species Quercus lobata. Next base: position 20,865,750 of record NC_044905.1, read on the forward strand.
GAATGAAAGTGTCTATGTAAATAATACCAGAAGTCTAGAAGAGTTCTGATCCAGTGTGAACCTGTATTTGCCACGTTAGTAAGATTTTTTTTTTGGTCCCTTTTGTGGGCCCTTTACCGTTTTTCACCATTCCTTTAATGGGTTGGGACTCAAGTTGACCCCAAATGCCCCTAGCATGGATTGGTTTGGATGAGCAATTACATCAGTTGATGCAAATTTGTCTTCTATTTTGCACAATAAAAGCTATTTTTTTTATTATACATACTCATTTTTACAAAACAACTGTATTAGTTTATTTATTCTACACATTTATTCAATAAAATATTCATTTTTTTACCATTTTTTATTATTCTGTCCCTCAACGCTTTTCTCTCACAGACCTAATCTGAAAGCACCGAAACCCAAACCCATCTCCCTTAGAATAACTCTCTCTCTCTCTCTCTCTCTCTCTCTCTCTCTCTCTCACAGACCCAAACCACCACCACACAAACCTTAAGATTTTAGCTCCGACGAAGCACTTGTTCATCACGTCGTTCATCGCCTTGTCGCTTCAGTGGGTTCCGAAGGTTGATCCTTCTTTGCTGCGGCTGCGAAGGTTGATCGGCGAAGCACTCGTTCATCATGTCGTTCATCGCATCGTCATGTTGCTTCAGTGGGTTTCGACTAGAATCTCAGAATCCCGACACTGACAAAGAAAATTGGCGAAAAGGTGATGAAACTTAGAATCGGCGGTAGTGAAGGCACGGTTTGACTGGCGGCAGTGGTGAGAGTGAGAGCAAATGAGGAAAAGGGGGAGTGAGGTGAGGTGAGAGCAGAGAGAAGGAAAGAGTCAGGTGAGAGTGAGAGTGAGAGCAGCGACGAGAGAGAGAAAAAACTAATAAAATATTTAATGCATATGCTACATGCATGGTTACTGTAGCAATTATACATAAATGCACAATTTTGCACCCACTGATGTGGGTGTTTTTTTGCTCAAATTGTGTAAAATTAGCCCCTTTTTCCATTTTGCACAATTATACATCAACTGATGTAATTGCTAAAGCTCCTCTGCACCTAATGGTTGGATCTTAAAGTTGAAGAAACTCTAACACATGATGGTTTCCTACTCTTGCCTATCACATGGTGGGTTTTCTCTCCTAAGTCTGTTGTTTTCGTGATTAGTTGGTGGCTTTGAGGTGGATTGTGTAGAACATGGGTTATTTAAGGGCCTAATTGGTAGAGGTGTTTGAGTATTATTGTTCAAAATGATATGAAAACTGTGGTTGCAAAAAGTGTTGTGAAAACACTTTTTTTCTTTTTTAAAGTACTCATAATGCAAAAAAATATGTTTGGTACTATATTTCTAATAATGCCTTTTTCAAAAGTGAAAAAAAAAAAAACATTATTGTGTGTTAAGTATGTGTGTTTTTTAAAAAGTGATGACATATAGTCTAATCAGTGGGACTTACTATTTTTTACTTATTTACAAAAGTGTTATTGAACAATATTATTTGAAAATTGAAAACTAGTAAGTAAGAAGAGTTTTCCAAATTTAGTGTTTAAACACCTTAAAATGAAAAACATAACTCAAACACTATTACAAAAAATCTCTTACCAAACGCGTTATTTTTTTTTTTTTTTGGGCTCACAATTTTTAGTGTTTAAGTATTGAAAACTGTTGTTTGAGTTGCCTTACCAAACAAGTTAATTTCTAAAATTGTATTTGATTTCTTTTCTCAATTTTGGTAACATTCAATTTGTAACTTTATCTCAAAGAGTTTAGATGTCTCCCAGTTTATACTATAATGTATTTTTTTTCCTTATACTTGAACCTATATTTTTTTTACTAATATTAATATTTCTACCAATATCTCCAAAAAAAAAAAAAAAATTCTTTTATGGACATAACAAAATCTCACGACATTTTCACAATAAGTTAAGTTGTTTGCTCATCAAAAGTTAAAATAAAATGAGGTAAAATATAAAAATAGGATAAAATATTATTTTGGTTTCTAAATTTTATCAAAAATTTTTGTTTTGTCCCTAAATTTATTTTAAAAGAAAAATCTTTTTTCATCTTAAGCTACAAAAATAGGGACAAAAAACGGAATTTTAAAATAATTTAGGGAAAAAAATGATATTTATTTTAAACGTTTAGGGATGAACTTTTATTTTTTATTTTTTTATAAAGATTAGAAACCAAAATAATATATTAACCATAAACATAATATAGAGATCCACCGCAACTCTTTTTCTTTTAGATGAATTGTCCCACAACAACTCAAACAAGGGTGTTGTGAATATTTTGGGATTTTATTGTGTGCCTAAACTTTATCATATTATAACTTTTTTTTTTTTTTAAAAAGAGCTATTCATTTGTGAGATATAATAGGCGAGCTAACATAATCGAACGGACAAGAGAAAAACACGGAAAACGTCCAGTCTCTGCAAATAATCGCAGGAGATAATAACCCAAAAGAGAGTGAAAAAACACAAAAAAGTTGGAGAGCACTGGGTTTGCTCAAGTTGAGCAGAAATCGAATCAAAGTGGGCTTTCTTCTACACTCCTTCCCTTTCTACTTCTCTCTCTCTTCCAATCTTCTCAATCAATTATACTTCTACTACTATTCCATTCTATTCTCTCTCAACATATATATATATATATATATATATATAACAATTCAGGGTTTTGATTTTTTTTTTTCCATCAGATCCCAAATTGTTTTTATTTTTATTTTTAATCATCATCTTCATCGACATCATCAAACATGGAGAAAGTGAGGAGAGCATCTCATGCTGGTTCATGGTACACTGACAATCGTAAGTCCCAATTTTCATTAACTTCCCCAAACAAAACCAAACACAAAAAGTTGCCTCTTTTTTTCATTTATTTTTCCTCCTGTTTGTTTGTTTGTTCTTTTGTGTTTCTTTTGCATGCATAGAGGTCTATTAGTTTGATTGTGCTTTGATTTGTGTATGTTGTTATTTGCATTGGAAGATTACTACTGGGTTTTGGGGTTATACTGTAATGTCGTTGAATTTGGGATTGATTTATTGAAAAAAGATTTTTTTTTTTTTTTTTTATTTAAAATTTTTGGTGTGTTTGACTTGGAGCTAGTAGAGTGGAGAGCCTTGTTAGGAAAATTTTGATTTGGCTGAAGAGGGTTTTTGAAAGGGGTCTGGATTTGGTTCGAAATTGCAAAGCTATGTTTGATTCGAGAAAATTTGAGTGAAAAAGAAGATTATCTCTATTCATGCTTTTCAGGCAAAAATTTCAAGTTGTGACTGCTGACTTTACAGTTTAATGTTAACAAACTTTCAAAGAGGTCATTGCAATATATTTTTCATGAGTATTTTAAAATTCTAGCAACAATGAGCTCCAGCTATTGAAGAAACCTATCCTAGCAATCTATTAGCTTAAGTGGAAGAAACCCAGAAATCATAAAGTGGTAACGATTCATTGCAACACTAGTGTTAGAAGTACTGTCTTATTGATAAGAATGTGAAATTTCCCTACTTTTTATTTTATATTTTTTGGGTGCATGTAATTTTCCTAATTCAACTGTAAACATCCTTGATGTAAACTATAGGACTGAATGCAGGACAATTAATGTTAATTTGTGTTATATATGTAAATGCGTGGTAGCCTCCATTGTTTATTTATTTCTATTTCTTATTTTAGTTAACTTGCACATCTGCTTGGTGCGCTTTGAACCCACGACCTCACCATACACCTTACTCTTACAAGGGAATGAGGTGTTGTTTGAGATGGAGCTCAATGGCTTATTTCCTATTAAAATTATCTTACAGTTGAACACTTCATCTCACAGTAGATAATTTCACTTTATTGTACTGAACCTCTTGATATTATCATTAAAAGAATCTTGTGTGCCAAGAGCCTTGAAGCTCAACTAGCATCTTCTAGTGTTTTCAATCGGGATGTCTAGGGTTCAAATCCTCCCTCCACCAACTATTGATTTTTTTTTTTTTTGAAAAGGAAATTTAAAAGAATCCTGTGTAAATAATTTTGATAATTTGTATGCAGCAGCTAACCATGACAAAATGAATGCTTTTCTACTGTTGCATATGCAGAAACGTAGATTAGTAGATGTTGAAATATTACACTACGAAGAATAGTTTGTGCATGCATTTACCTTTACATAAGTTTAAATATGTTCTAAAAGTTTATTCATTACATTACACACATGTTCTGAAAGTTATTCATGTTCATCATAAAGGAGCACAAATGCATTCTTGTATGTGCTGGAAGATATCAAACTTTTTTATAAATGATCTGGAAAGTGCTTCTGATATTATTTCTTTCCCTTTCTCAGCTAGGAAATTAGCAGAAGAGCTTGAAGGATGGCTGGGGGCATCTGGCCTGGGCAAATCTTCTGATGTACGAGCTGTGATTGCTCCGTAAGTTATCATGGACCTCTGATGCTGTGTTTATAAAAAATTAATAACATTTCCTATTGTATTTCATAACTTTTTTTGTAATACTGGACCCACAGGCACGCAGGTTACTCATATTCAGGTCGAGCTGCCGCCTATGCATTTGGAAACATTGATCCAACAAACATGTGTGCTTTCTTCTTGCTCATCCCCTTCCCCTCTTTTCTCCTATTGTTTTGCTTTAGCTGTACATAACATTAATGTTCACTACCTGTCTAAAAACCTGTATCTTAACAAGTTGAGAGATCATGTAATCATTAATTATACACTATGATTATTATTCAAAAAGGTTAATTAGTTTTCTGCCGATTTAGTTGCTAATATGAGGTTATTTAGAGTTTCAGTTCTCGGGTATTTCTTCTTGGTCCATCTCATCACTATTACACACCAAAATGTGCTCTTTCAACAGCCACAGTTTACAAGACACCCATTGGGGACCTACCTATTGATTTGGAAGGTATTCTTATGCTCATTTTTAAATTTGGGGGGGTGGGGGGGGGGGGGGGGTTACCCCTGGTAGCCAACACACACACACACAATTTGTTTAATGAGTTTTTGAATAGTTCAATTTTGTTTGAATTTTATCTTTTCATTATCATATTCTTGTTATTCATTTATGATTTTTGTTTTATGAAATGAATATTTGTTGTCATCTATCAGTCATTGAGGAGCTAAAAGCTACTGGAAAATTTGAACTGATGGATATTCGTGTTGATGAAGCCGAACATAGCATGGAAATGCACTTGCCATATCTTGCTAAAGTATTCGAGGGGTAAATTCATCATTATATATATATATATATATATATATTTAAAACTTCTATTTTCCAATCTTCTTTCTTGAAGCTCACTTTAGGTGATACCCACAGGCACCTGGTAAAAGTTGTACCTATTTTGGTCGGTGCTCTTAATGCTGAAAATGAAGCCCTGTATGGACAGTTGCTTGCCAAATATGTGGACGATCCAAATAATTTCTTCTCTGTGTCCTCTGATTTTTGTCATTGGGGTTCTCGGTATGTTTTGTTCACAAGTTTACTAACATATTTGCTCCTTTAGCCTACATGATAGTTTGTGAGTCAATGTTTTTGATTTAGTTACTTCTTGAATTGCTACCCTTAGGCCTTAGACATGCATATAAATCTGCACGCACACACACACACACACACACACACACACACTTTTATGATGAATTTCATGTGTATATCAATTTTTTTATTTATTATTATTATTTTTTTTTGAGAAACATATCTTGGGCCTTGTTCACTCTCTCTCTCTCTCTCTGCCTTGCAAGGAAATGTGACTATATTTAAGAATCTCAACTCAACAAGCTGTGTGAACCTTTTTTCACAATTCAGCCTTACCTTATTCTTTTATGCGATCAAGTGTTCAAATGCTTGTTGCCAGTGTAGCTCATATCTGGGATTTACCATTGCATCATTATATTGGCATTGTTGTACTTGTGAGATAATTAGTTTAACTCTTGTAAAATGCCTCGTTGAAGTGAGGTTGTTCATTTATTATATGTGTTATTAATTTATAATATGAATGTTAGAGTTAATGTTAGATTTGGTTTTTGAAATAATGATAACAGAAGAGGGGTACATTTTATTTAGATATTATTTTCTGGGTATGTATTGTAGTGGCTCTCATCTAACGGACATGCTTAATGAATAAGTGCATGAAGTTAGAGCTGATTTTCCTTTAGCCTGCTTCATCGGCTAAATTGCATGTAATTATCTTTACATATCTTGACTTGTCTATCTGTGTCAGGTTCAATTACATGCATTATGACAAGAAACATGGGGCCATATACAAATCTATTGAGGCCTTGGATAGGATGGGCATGGATATAATTGAAACAGGAGATCCAGATGCATTCAAACAATATCTGTCAGAATATGACAACACCATTTGTGGACGCCATCCCATTAGTGTTTTCCTCCATGTAAGTGCATCAATTTTTTTGAGAAGTTTCCAAATGGTTTGATGAATGAAGCTTGGAACCATTTTTAGTGGCATTTTTTTTTTTTTTTTTGGTATTCTGAAATGTTTGATCATCTTGTTAGAGAGTTCAACTGATTTTCCTATATAGCCAAGAGTAAATTTTCTTGATCTTTGTTTTATATTCATGGTTTCTTTGACTGTATGTATTTGTTGCAATTAATGTTTTACTTCTTTCACTTCACTGCAACAAACAAATTCTAATATTTTACTATCTATCAAATTCATCAGATGCTGAGGAACTGCTCAACAAAGATAAAGATCAAATTTCTACGCTATGAACAGTCAAGTCAATGCAAAAGTACGAGAGACAGTAGTGTAAGTTATGCATCTGCAGCAGGGAAGGTGGATGCTTGAAGCTTAATTGTTGCCAACTTACTATATATTCAGAAATTTAATTTCTTTAAATTGGCTGTAATATTTAACTTAATCACTTGCAAGAACTGCTGATTGATGGTACTCTTTTCCCTGTTTATATGTTTAATACTAATAACGGATCACTCTGCCTACTGATTTCTGTCTTTTGTAGCACTTGATGCATTGAGTTAGACTGTTATTTTTATTTATTTTCTTTATATATTCTCATTGAGGTGGCAATCCACTCGGGCTCAAATTAATAACGGGGCATGCATGATGTTTGATTTGCTCTGGCTATTGCCATGAAAGAAGACTGATTTTTTAGATTGTGATGGTATGATGACGGTGTGCTTTGTAGTCATGGTTGTGGGGGTGTTGTACTGATGGTGGGGGCGGAAATGATAATAGGAGCTTAGTGTAGCTAAATGATGATGGGAGCTAGTGTAGCTCAATTATGATAATCAGCTTGTACCATCAACGTTATTGTAACTTCGATTAGTATTTACCACCGGGCCTACTGGCCCAAGTGGTACCCGGTCAAGTCTAGTGACCTTCAACTCAGGGGTTCTAGCCCCTGCATAAACAATCACCCAAAAAAAAACAAAAAAAAAAAAAAAAAAAAAAAACCTTTCGATTAGTATTTAGTAGGGTATTGCAAGATAAGAATCTGAGACAACCAAGGTGGTGGTGCTGGTCCTTGGATCAAGGAATGGTTGTGGATGGTCCAAAGAGTATTCCATCAAAAGTTTTCTATCAGTTCATTAGGCCCCTAGTATTCCATCAAGAGTTTCATGTGTAGATGTCTTTGTAACTATCAAACAGTTGTATAAGTAAAATTTATGTAGTAAGTTTGTAAGTTTTGTGTAGTAAAATTTATAGTACCTTTAGCATTTTTTTTAATAAAAATTTTAAACTAAGGTGTCCATTTTAAATATTTGTACTTTCAAGTGGATATTATAAAGATAACAGGAGTCCATTATTTAGGAAAAACAGATACAATTAAGCTGCAAGTATCTCAAGGCAATACCATGCAATTGATCTGTGAAAGAAAGCAAAGAACTATAAGATGATGGACATACTCATCAATGCTTAATATCTATAGATATAAATGCCCAGGTTTCACAGCTGGTATATTATCTGGGGATCATAGCTAACTAGTAAGTGTATGTAAGTCCATTTATCTGCACAAGTACATTCTTTAGGTATGTTTTAATATCTGGTCAAGAAAGAGAGTAGAAAGAAAGGTGGCTAAGAATATACCCAATTTAGTACTAGTCACGTTTCCTTCTCTTCCTTTCCCTATCTCCTTAACTCGGCCAACTGTATAACTGGGTTGGATTTTGTGGATATGCAGCTATAGCAAGCGGGTAAGCAATGTAACTGCACATCAAAATATATGATTAGTGTCTGGTTCAAGATCATAGGTCAGTTGTAAACATAGGCTAGAGGATAAATTTGGGAACATATTAAGAGTTAAGATCTACCACTTACAATAATTTGAGTTGATAATAAATTTAAGGTAATAAAATATTGCAACTAGATATCACAAAAAAATTAACATTATTTTTATTGTTGATAATTTTGATAGTTGGGAGGGGAATGAAACATTTAGGAGTTAAAAAGCTGGAAGTATGATGAAATGAAAATTTTCACCTGGAATGTGTTTTAAGAAAAACATTTTCATGATAACAAATAAACTAGTTACTAAAGAATTATATGGAATAAGTTGGATTAAATGTTCATAATGTGAACCAATAATTTTACAATATATTCTAAACTGATAAACAAAATAAACTGTAAAATTTAAATACGATATATAAAGAAAAGAGAAAAAAGAAAAATAATATAGTGTTCCCGAGTGCATACATTTAATAGACATTATCAAACTTGGTACATTTATTTATAAGAAAACAAATGGCTTGCATGCACTCCACATATGGGCACATTTCTATTCTCTAGATCACTCTTGAGAGTAGTAAACCGTCCTAATTTCTAAAGGACATGAGATTTAAGTTTTTGTATAAGGTTCACCTAGCACACAAACATGATCACAAAACTACAGTAAAGCCCTGAGTTCTATCAATAAAGCTATAATCCAACATGTTTTGTTTTGTGTAAACCAAAATTCAATATATCGATGAGTTGAATTTGGTTAATGACAGCTCTTGCTATTTATATCAATGATGTAGTATTAACAGGCGATGATACTAAGTAAATGATTGAAAGGATATTGAGCTAGTGAATTGAAATAAAGGACATTGGAGAATTGAAATATTTTCTAGTTATTGAAGTAACAAGGTTCAAGCAAGGTCTATTTATATTCCAATTGAATTATGACCTTAATCTCATAGGAAAAATAGGAATACTAGGCTGTAAGGCCTGTGATATCCCACTAGAGCAAAATCATACACTATAAGAAGATCTAGAGGGTGTATTGGTTGATAAAGAGAGAAATCAACACTTACTTGGGAGATTGATTTATCTGTCTCACACAGGCTCAAATATTGCTTATTTTGTTAGTGTGGTTAGCCAGTTCATACATGCCTTAAGTATCTCATATGGAATTATGGATGTTGTTTATCATATTCTTCAACATTTAAAATAATCTATTTGTCAAAGATCTTACATGGATGTAGTCTACAATATCTCATATGGATGTTGCTCTAATCACGGCTACTTATCAATAGAATTCTATACAAATGCAAATTGGGCAGGTTCTATTAGTCATAAAAGATCTACCTCAGGTTACTATAACAGGCAGTTGTGACCAAGTCCAATGCAGAGGCTGAATTTTATGTAATGGGTCATGGTATGTTAACTTCTTTGGGTGTAGATGAAATTGAAAGAATTGGAGCTGAACATGCTAGAAACTTTGAGATTATATAGTGACAAGAAGACAAGTATTCATATAATCATATTGCTCACAATCCTCTACAACATGATACAGCTAAACATGTTGAGTTTGACATACATTTCATCAAGGAGAAGCCATTGTCAAATCTTCATTTATGAAGACTGAAGAGCAACAAGCAAACATCTTAACCGAAAGAGTCTCATGATAGTAAAGTTTTTTCATACTATTGTAGGCATGTATAGTATTTTTTCAGGGGTTTCAAAGAGAACCTGAGAGGCACTCCAGCACCATTTTCAGGAGTTTGCAACAACTGAAGACCACAATCTGTTGCCAAGATCTTGATTCTGTTTTCATTTGCAGAAATAGCCAATAATGTTCCCTCCTTGTTGAAGCGAATATGTGGTTTTTCCTAAATCTCAGATGAGATGTAGAACAGTTTAGATCACCAGTATTCTTGTTTAGCACATTTAATTAGACTTAATAACCCCAAGGGGTAGAACAATTGGTTGGGACCATGCCTCAAGAAGTGGAGTTCACTTGTTCAAATCTCTTATACCCTCTCCCTTGGGGCCAAAACTCACTTATTTAAAAAAAAAATAATTTAAAACTATCACTAAAACTTTTAACTATAAAAACACAGCAGATAACCAAGACTTCCATCATCAACGTCCCTTAAATGAGTTAACATCTAAAAAATCAATTCAGTACACTAGTGAGAAACTTACAGGCAGGCCTCCCTCCACATCAATAGTTCCCAGAAGCTCAACTTTGTCCATATCCCAAAATTTAATAATGTGATTGTCCCCGGCTGCTAAAAACTGGTTCTTGGTTGTATCGAAATGCACAACAGAAAAGGAATTTTGAGTAAGTCCTTGGTAAGTTCTCTTTATCGTTCCTTCACTTTCATCCCATTCAACAAGGAAGGACTGTCCATTTATATTGGTCCCACATGAAAACAACCTAGCAAAGTATTCCATGACAGCAACATTAATTTCCCCTAAAAATATGAATTGGACACAAAATAGTTCAGTGAAAGGGCAACTCTAACAGATCAAACCTTTGACCATCAGTACTGTAAGCCAGTTTTGTGCATCCAAGACCAGGCGTATCATAATCAAATACAGCTATCACAAAATTATTATTATTATCATATAGCCATCCCTTCATTTTGCCATCCACGAATGTTGAGAAGACATACTAAGGCATTAAAGCACAATCAGAGTTGCATAATTGGCAAGAAACCAAAAGTACATTTAAAAAAAAAAAATTATTTTACCACAATCAGTAAAACCTTACATGAAAAACTTTCTTGGTATGAGGACAGACAGAATACACAGCAGCACCATGATCACCAATAGTAAAAACATTGGTACCATCATGCACATCCCACACCTTACACAGATAGTAATGAACATATCAGTCTCTCTATAAGATATAAGTATATATATATATATATATATAATCTGGCATAATGAACCAACCTTAGTTTTATTGTCACTTCCACAGGTTATGACCAACAGTTGCCTGTGATGGACAGTGAATGCGAGATCATTTACGTTACCAACATGAGCATCAGTCTGAAAGAGGAAAATTATGTATTATATTTAAAATAAATATTTAAACCAAGTAGCTCATGAGTAGACCACTTTTCTTTTTTGTTATAAAATAACCTCCAATTTCAGCCACACTTTATGTCCACCAGAATAAGAAAATACTTGCAGAATATGCTTTGAATATGCAACCCCTGATCAAACAAACAGTAATGATACTTGAAATCATCAAAAAGGAAAAAAAAAAAAAATCAGTGGCTGTCAGTACCACTGGAGCATTCCAACATCCATGCACTTACCAAAGAACAAACCATCAGGACTCCACATGATACGATTGACAGAAACGAGTGGATTTTCCAGTAGAGCTTCCTAAATATAGTTGACATCAATTCAGATTTTAGATCATGATAACAATTTGCTATTACAATATTATAGTCTGGAAAGGAACATACCTTGAATGTTGTTGAGCACGCTCCAATATCCAAAACCTTAAAATTTACTGAAAGCAATTTTTTCCCAGAACTTACATTCCACAGCCCTATGCTTCCAGCACATGTTCCAACTGGAAAAGCAAGTACTCCATATAAATAAATTCCTTCTTAGAAGACAGTTTGCTCAAATACACCATATGTGCAGAGTATCACAATTGGAAATAAAATTTCGTATAAGTCAACCTAGCAGAAGAGTTTGCAAAACAGGATGAAAATCCATGCTCATTGGAGATGATTCCTCGTTCAGTGTCCTTGCAAGAGTCTTGGGAATGTCATCTGGTATGGGCACTGAGATGTGACTTTGACCAGGATAAGTGACAAGTGATGTTGCCTACACAAACATATATAAATATGAACTTAAAAGTCACATCTCAGTGTTCAAACCTCATCCAGAAGCAAAATGCAAGAGTTCAATCCTGTATATATATGTGTGTGTGTGTGTGTGTGGCTTTAAAAAGACTAAAATATAAAATTTTTGAGTATTCTTAGAAGAACAAAAAGACTATAAAGAAAATCCAGCTGTTCTGGTCAGAACTGTACAAGAATCTAGCAGTAATAAATGAGGAATACTTAGGGAAAAATTTCAGCTTTCTGTACAGATCTTACAATTGATTTCTTCACAGCTGGTTGGGCGATTGACAAGTTGTATTGTGGTTGACAAACATGATCCACAAAAAGGGTATTTATAATTGGATTTGGATGTATACAGTGTCGATGCTGCCATTTCCAGCTGTTAATTCACATACTAAAATCAGTTCTCTCTCAATGAACCATAAACTATAAAAATAAGTTATGAAGAGCATTCAGGTATCCAAGAAGCTGAACAGGTCTATCCAAATTATCTATAAAAATAAGTCACTTTTAAATTTTAATCCAATTTCCATTTTTCCCCCATATAAAATTTTAAAAAAATGTATTAGTAAATATTACCTTTGTATAATGAGATTGGATAACCTGTTACTTTGGTTGATAGGAAACTTCAGTTTGCCACTGAGAAGAGAATCTGCCCCAATATCTTTCTTGACATGATCCATCGTCAGTGTCCTTCCAACCTCTGTACCCTTATATTGAGAATACAATATATGTTCCCTGTCATAGCCGCACAATGAGATAAAACTCATCTGAGCATCTATAGTCACCAAATCTAAAATCAATGCTAGTGATTAAGTCATACTTTTTATTTTCAGATTTAAAAAGTTGTTCCATTGACTCGAACAGGCCCTTACGATGTGAGGCAAGAACCTTCAAATTGTTCATGAGGATACCTGAAGCCTTGTCACTATCATTGCTGTAAAAGAATCAACAAACTTCATGTAGACACAAGCTTCCAAACATAGAATATAAGAACCAAAAAAAAAGGGGGATGAATATGTCAAGCTTACTTTTCAATTGCCTCAAAATATTCCTGCGCCCTGATCCATAAACAAACATTGGAGATAGTATTGCAGCTGAAATGTGTGAAACCAGAAAGATACATCTCAGTCTCATCCCATTTCCCCCTAAGCACCATATCCTCCAAATATTTCATGTCGAAGTAAAATCCACTTTCACGCTCAAGTCTATACATTAAACAACAAAGAATTTACTGAGTTTTTGATGGGGGTGTGAACACAGTTGTGTGCATGTGAGAGAGAGAGAGAGAGCATACGTATGTGCAGTTTCATTATAACCTCGCTCTTTCAAAAACTGCAAGACTAAGAAGACAAGCTCTTCATTTAGTGTAGACATTCCCAGAAAGCCCATTTTTTGCCTCAAAAACCTCCAAGTACCACCAAATGAATCCATAGGTGATTTCCACAAATAAAGTACAAATCTGTTTGAACACCATGTCTTTAAAAAGTAAAATCTGGCTCCATTATGGTGCTTAAAAAATTTAAGGTAAAAAGCAGAAAGATGAAAAAGCAAAAGAGAAAGGAATTCTTTTTCCGCTACTTCCTTAGCAAAAAGCACAAATAATGAACCAATTAAAGTAAAAAATATTCAATCTGATTCAAACAGAGCCCTCTGTTAAGGTTTTATCTTATTTGGGATCAATTATCTATAAAAAGAACAAAATGTTAGTCACGGTTTGGCTGTAGAAACATGGGAAATAAAATAATTAACAATTCAAGTCTTTGATCAGAAAACAAACAACAAAAGGCAAAAGATCCATACTGTATACATTTTTCACTTTTATCCTTCATTTTTTTGGTCACCAAACAAAGGATTCAATTCTTTCTAGAGCACGTAGAAAATTTAGGGACTGTCTTAATTTCTAAACACATCTCTACATTAGTATCATCACTAGAATAATTGCAGATTTGAAAGATACTTTTTCGAAACAGCTAAGTTGATCATATTGTGGTTTTGAACCATACAGGATTTTTTTCAAAAGAATATGAATATCTTTCTCGATTTGGTTTTTTGTGGAAGGGTTGTCAATTGGCGCATGTAAAGATTTTCACTTCAAAAAGAGTTGTTTTCATTATTACTTCAAAAAGGGTGGTCAATATCTTTCTTTTCCTTCGTTTTTTCAGAAACTAAACTGGGTATATGGTTCTTGGTTATGCATTCATGCATAAACCAAAACCAGCCAAAATTAACCCTTTGAGATTACTATCAAATAAAGACATTCAAGACCTATTATTGTCTAAAAGAACAACTAAATAAACTAAATGTTAGTGCAATGCTCTAACACCAATTGTGTTCACCAGTACTTACTGATAAAAGTTATGACTTTCTGAGAACAAAACCACAACAAAAATAAAAACCCCAAAGCCTGAGACTATTTTACTAGGCTTAATGCAATCAAACAAGGGGTTGGTGTCTTCATCAATTGAAAATGAACCTTCTTGGCCATAACTAACACCGAATTCATTCAAGAAAAAGTTCAAGCAAAGTGAGCAAAAATCAAGAAAATGCAAATGAAACAATCAAGAAATCAGGATTCTGATGAACTAAGAGCGAACTTGTAGCAAACAAATGATGGTTATTAAACAAAATCAAAGAAAGAAAGAAAGAAAGAAAAAGGCAAATTTGGCTTCTGAATCTGAAAGCACAACTAAATAATTGAGATAAAAATGTTAGTGCAATGCTCTAGCACTAATTGTGTTCACCTGTACTTACTAATAAAAGTTATGACTTTCTGAGAACAAAGCCTCAGATTATTTTACTAGGCTAAATGCAATCAAAACAAAACCACAAAGGGTTGGTATCTGATCAACAATTGTAAATGAACCTTCTTGGCCATAACTAGCACCGAATTCATTCAAGAAAAAGTTCAAACAAGTGACAAAAACATCAAGAAACAACTTGCAGAACTCAAAAAACTTTAAAACAAAAAATGTTAGTGAATTAATCAAGAAATCATGATTCTGATAAACTAACAGTGAACTTGTAGCAAACAAATGATGGGTATTGAGCAAAACCAAAGAAAGAAGCAAACAAAAGCAAATTTGGCTTCTGAAAGCATACCTGGAAGAAATCAAGAAAAAATTTCTGAGTGATCAAAATCAAGCGATTTTAAGAGCACAGAAAAAAAGATTGAAAGCTTGTAGATTTAACTGCCAGCTTTGAGAGCGCGAAACTTTTTTCTTTTCTTTGTTTGTTAGTTTGTTTTTAGTTTGGGTTGGGACTTGGGACTTGGCGGTTGTACTTATAATATTATTGACAAGAAGATTATTACATAAGTACTTTTGCTTATATATATATAAGCTATCGTAATTTGATAAGTCGTGCTGCTTATATTTAAATCAGATGCGGTCCACAGCAGCGGGTCCCCTATCAAGTGGAAATTTAAGCAAGTTATCAACATTTTATATATATATATATATTTTATGGGAGAAATGATAGTGCTTACCACCCCCCAAAAAAAAAAAAAAAAAATCACAATTTTTGTCACAAATCACTAAATTTAAGCGAATTATCAACATTTATTTATGAGATAAATGCTAGCAAAAGTTGTGATTTTTTTGTGACACTAAAATTTCTCTATTTATGGAAGAGAATGGACATTGATAGGTCCAACGAACCTCCTTGCCTAGACAAACCCGTCAAGCACCATCGTCTACTCTTCAACCTCGTGGACGAAGGAAGGTAAACCATTAAGAAGAGAATTCAATATCTCGGACAGCTACAAACTAGCTGTCAGATCGTTGGAACCTCATCAAAACCCATATTAATGAGCCTAGAGACGTTACAAAAGAAGCACTATAATCATAATAAAAGCCACAACGGCAAGAAGCAAGGGAGATATATATATATATATATACACACCTTTTAGAACTAGATAAGGTACATTTTTTTTTATATATACACACGGTAGCACTGATATTTCCTAATTCTCAAAATCTCTCTTAGCTTCCATTCATTGACTTTATCATCGGAGATTCCGTGGCCGGCACCACACCCGTGACCACTCAAAGAGGATTCCTTTCACAACCTTGCAGGTACAGAGATGAAGTACGTGCTAACCTATCTGGATGAACCTACTCGACTGACGATCATAGCATCTTCAGTTTGGCGCCATCTGTGGGGACGACATTTTCGTACTTAGGTTCGAGAGCGTAGTTCCATTCAACTCTAGAGTTCAAATGGAGTTTAGCACACCTTAAGATTCTGCAGCATTAGCCCTGCAAATCCAAACACTCACAACCAGTGTGGAGGAGCTTACGAGACAAAACTAGGAGATGAGGTTGCAGCTTCAACAAGATAATCGTTCTAGGACTAACCAGCATGACGATGCAAACAACCAAAGAAGGAGTGACCACCGATAACCATCTACTCCTCAGGGAGCGAACTCAGACCTCCTTAGGGAAATGACAAGGGATATGGACGAGCTGAGAAGTGTAATAAGAGAAAAAACAGTTCAGAGCTTAGACAGGATGGTCAGGAGGATAGACTTGCCGTTCACAATAGTAGTCCTAGAATGCCCAGTGCCTTCGAAGTTTCGTCTCACACAGCTCGAGTCGTTCAACGGTCTGAAAGACCCTTTGGACCACCTCAACACCTTCAAGACAACTTTAGGTCTTTAACAGCCCCATAACGAGATACTATGCCATTCCTTCCCCACCACTCTCAAAGGAGCAGAATGGGAGTGGTTCACCAAGCTACCAACGTCATCCATCGAAAACTTCAAGTAGTTGGACAACTCTTTTTTACGCCATTTCGTAGGTGGACAACACTCGAAAAGGCCAGTAGAACACCTATTCGCCTGCTCACCATCAGGCAAAGGGAGAAGGAGACCCTGAGATCATATGTGAAGCATTTCACTAGGGAAACCTTAGAGGTAGATAAAACAGATGACAGGGTGCAGTTGACGACCTTTAAAGCCAGATTTTCCAAAGAGTTCGTGGTCGCACTCGCAAAGAGCCCTCCTTGGTCGATGGTGAAAATGCTCCTAAAAGCACAGAAGTATATGAACGTTGAAAATGCCCTAGCAGCAATCAGGGACGAAGAGAAGCACAGGGAAAGGAAAGGAAAGGGAGAAGATTGGAAGGGACGAAAAAGAGAAAGGGGAGATCATTAAGGCACTGATGGGAACAAGCGAAGAGACGATAAAACCCCTCGGACGGTAAAATTTACCCCTTTAATTATGCCTGTTGACAAAATTTTGACGCAGATTAAAGACGAACATTACCCTAAATGGCCAAGACTGTTGCACTCATCACCTAATGTATGCGACAAGAAGAAGTACTGCTGTTTCCACAAGGATCACGACCATTACACAGAAGATTGCAGAGACCTGAAGGAGCAGATAGAGGAGCTCATTTGGAAAGGGAAGTTGCAAAAATTTGTGAAGAAAGGGGACTCCAGCAGATCCAGAAGTGATAACAAGGACAAGCACGAAGCTGTTCCGAGGGACGAGGACCACATGTCCCATTGTCCACAGAGTGCGATAGGGGAGATAAAGACGATCACAGGAGGACCATCCACAGGTGGTTCGTTAAGATCTCTTAAGAAGTTACAACAAGGTAGGTAAACAACATCCATAGGATACCACCCCTGAAGGAAAGGAGGACGGATAAGGACATCCTATTTTCAGAAGAAAATGCCAGAGGGGTAAAGCAACTGCATGATGACCCCCTAGTTATAATGCTCATGATAGAAAGGTTCAACACCAGGAGAATCCTCATAAACAACGGTAGCTCTGCAGACATCATCTATCTCTCTACTTTTCAACAACTGAAGGTGAATCTCGAAAGATTGCGGCCTTTTGAGTCTCCCCTTTTTAGCTTCAGTGGAGATAGAGTGTATCCCAATGGCATAATGACATTGACGGTCACGGTGGGATCTTACCCCCGATAATTGACTCACCAGCTTGACTTCCTGGTGATAGACTGTCCCTCCTCACAACGTGATAATTGAAAGGCCTATGCTTAACTGCTGGAAAGCGGCCACGTCCACCTATTGCCTGAAGGTAAAGTTCCCGACAGAGGAAGGAGTAGGCGAAGTCAAGGGAGATCAAGTACTGGCTAGAGAATGCTACTAACCAGTATTAGCTGCAAAGGAGAACCATACGTGGATGATTGAGGAGAAAGAGGAAGAGAAGGTGGAAGCCCAGGAAACCTTGGAGCTGGTAGGCGAAGACTACAAGGATAAGGACGACTCTGAGCAAAGAGATGAAGAAAAAACTAGTCCAATTCCTGAAGGGCAACTTGGACGTTTTCGCATGGAGTCACAAGGATATGCCCAGAATTTTCACAGAGGTCATCCAACACTAGCTGAATGTAGATCTTGAGAAGAAACCCGTCTAGCAGACGTAATGAGTCTTTGTTCCTGAACAAAACCAAGCAATCATGGACGGAGTAAACAAATTGCTGGAAACGGACTTCATTCGTGAGGTCTATTATTTGGATTGGTTGGCCAACGTCGTCCTGGTGAAGAAGGCAAATGGGAAATGGAGGATGCGTGTAGACTTCATGGACCTAAACAAGGCTTGCCCGAAAGATAGTTTCCCCCTGCCAAGAATAGATCAGCTGGTGGATTCCACGGCAGGAAACAAGCTCTTTACATTCATGGACGCGATCTCAGGATACAACTAGATCAAGATGTCAGAGGAAGACCAGGAGAAGAACACCTTCATCACAAGCCAAAGACTTTACTACTACAAGGTAATGTCTTTCGGACTAAAAAATGCAAGAACAACCTACCGGAGGTTAGTAAATAGGATGTTTAGCAAGCAAATTAGGAGAAACATGGAGATGTATGTAGATGACATGCTTGTCAAGAGCAAGGAAGAATCTGCACACCTGGACGACCTCGAAGAGACATTCACCACTCTTAGGCAATACCAGATGAAGTTGAGCTCCAGCAAGTGCATCTTCGGGGTAGCATCTGGGAAGTTCTTAGGGTTCATGGTGTCCTAGAGGGGGATAGAAGCAAACCCAGAAAAGGTTCGAGCTATATTGGAGATGGCATCACCCAAGACGGTGAAAGAAGTCCAGAAACTAACAAGAAGGATAGCAGCACTCAACAGGTTTGTCTCTAAGGCAATTGACAAATGCCTGCCCTTTTTCAAAACTCTGAAGCAAGCCTTCACCTAGATGAAGGAGTGTGAAAAGGCCTTCTAGGAGCTTAAACACTACTTGAGAAATCCACACCTCCTAAGCCCATCAAAAGAAAGGGAAGACCTATATTTATACTTAGCAGTATTGGTCACAACCGTGAGTGCAGCCTTAATTTGGGAAGAGAATAAAACACAACTTTCGGTCTACTATGTTAGTCAAACATTCCAATAAGCTGAAGCCAAGTACCCACGGATCGAGAAGATTGCATTAGCCTTGATTGTAGCTTCACGAAAGTTGCCCCATACTTCCAGGCGAATCCTATCCTGGTGATGATGGATCAACCCGTAAAAAGGTCAATGAACAAGCTTGAGGCTGTAGGTAGAATGGTCCAATGGGCAATTGAACTTTGCCAGTTCGGCATTGAGTACCACCCCAGAACAGTTATCAAAGCGCAGGCGCTAGCAGACTTTATTGCCGAGTTCACAATCTCGGATGAAGACGAGGCACCAGACGAAGTAGAGAGATAGACGATCCAGACTAACGGGTCGTCAGCCTAAAAGAAGGGCAGAGTAGGGGTTGTTATCATCACCTAGAAGGAGATATGCTCAAGTATGGAGTGCAGTTAATGTTCACTGCCACCAATAATGAAGCTGAGTACGAAGCAATACTGACGGGACTAAGGGTCAAAAAGGCTTTGGGTGCTAAAAACTTGCTTCTATAGAGTGATTCAAAGCTGGTCGTGGGACAAATAAAGGAAGAGTACGAGGCAAAGGAGGAGAGGATACAGAAATACCTGAGGCTAACGTGGCATCTAGCTCGAGAATTTGATTGGGCAGAGTTCATATGGGTCTCCAAGAGCCATAATATGGGGGCAGACGAGATAACGAAGTAGGCATCATCAGAAGCAGGATCGATGCCCATATTTGAAGATGGAAGTCCACAAGCGTCCCAATATTGAAGAGATCCACACCTTCGTAATTCAGAGTGAAAGCAGCTGGATGACCCTAATTCTATCTTTTCTTCAAGATGGACGACTTTCACAGGACGTCAAGGAGGCCAGGAAAGTTAGGAAGAGAGCAACCAGGTTCACTATCTTGAACGATGCCCTATACAAAAGAGGCTTCTCCATGCCCTACCTAAAGTGCGTCGGCGAAAGTGAGGCTAAGTACATCTTGGAGGATATCCATGAAGGAATATGTAAAGACCATATAGGCCCAAGATCCCTGGTAAGTAAGATCATCAGAACAGGTTACTTTTGGCCTGCTATGCAGAGGGATGCAAAAGAGTTCGTCGAGCGTTGCGACAAGTGCCAAAGGTTTGGAAATGTTCAGCGTATCCCAACGGAGAGGTTGACGCCAATAACCTCCCCATGGCCATTTGCCCAGTGGGGAATCAACATTATGGGCCCACTACCCTAAGGTAAGAGATTGGTAAAATTTTTACTGGTAGTTATTGATTACTTTACAAAGTGGGTTGAAGCAGAAGCACTACCAACCATCACGGAGGCAAAGATCCAGAACTTCATGTGGAAGAACATAATTTGCAGATTCGGGATACCACGGATGATCATATTGGACAACGGATGACAATTCGACAACCAAGACTTTAAAGACTTTTGCTTGGGATTGGGAATCAAGAACCAAATCTCATCTCTGGGACATCCATAAGCCAATGGACAGACGGAAGTGACGAACCTGACTCTGTTAAAGATCGTTAAAGCTCGGTTAGAGGAAGCCAAGGGTGCTTGGCCAGAGGAATTGCCTAATGTCTTATGGGCATACAGAACCGTGGCTAGGACCCTGACAGGAGAAACCCCCTTTAGGCTCACCTATGGCACTGAGGTGGTAATTCCAGTTGAAGTAGGAGTAACCAGCATAAGAAAAGAAGTCTTTAGTGAAGAGAACATTAATGATGATTAATTGAGAGTTAGCCTAGATTGCCTGGAAGAAGTAAGAGACGGAGCATCCCAGAAGATGATAAAATACTAGCAGAAGATGGCCAAGTATTACAACAAGAGGGTGAAGCTCAGAAGACTCAACGTAGGGGATCTTGTCCTACGCAAAGTCATGCCAGATACTAAAGATCCAACCCAAGGGAAGCTTGGTCCAACCTGGGAAAGACCCTACAAGGTCATCCACTACTCAAGACAAGGCAGCTATCACCTAGAGACTATGGACAGAAAGAAACTGCCACGTCCATGGAACATTGAGCATTTGAAGAAGTATCATCAATAAATGTAACATACGATTGTATTCGCATTTGAAATAAAGCAATAAAAGTGCTATTTAGCCAACATTCCAACATACTGTATGCAAGACTAGAATTAAAAAAAAAAAAAAAAACCGGCTAAGTGATAAGATTCCGCTTAGACAGATGTAAATCACTAATGAAGCCAAATGAAAAAATTCCTTAACTAGATGTAAGTCACCTAAAAAACGGCTAAGTGATAAGATTCCGTCTAGATGGATGTAAATCACTGACAAAGCCAAATGACAAAATTACTTAGTTGGATGTAAGTCACCTAAAAAATGGCTAAGTGATAAGATTCTGCCTAGACGGATGTAAATCACTGATGAAGCCAAATGACAAAATTCCTTAACTGGGTGTAAGTCACCTAAAAAATGCTAAGTGATAAGATTCTGTCTAGATGGATGTAAATCACTGATGAAGCCAAATGACAAAATTCCTTATTCCTTAACTAGATATAAGTTACCTAAAAAACGGTTAAGTAATAAGATTCCGCCTAGACGGATGTAAATCACTGACGAAGCCAAATGACAAAATTCCTTAACTGGATTTAAGTCACCTAAAAAATGGCTAAGTGATAAGATTCCACTCAGACGGATGTAAATCACTGATGAAGCCAAATGAAAAAAATTCCTTATTCCTTAACTGGATGTAAGTCATTTAAAAAACAGCTAAGTGATAAGATTCCGCCTAGACGGATGTAAATCACTAACGAGGCCAAATGACAAAATCCCTAAGTAGGATGTAAGTCACCTAAAAATGACTAAGTGACAAGATTCCGCTAGTCGAATGTAAGTTGTCGATGAAGTCTAAGTGGCAAAATCCCTCAGCAAGATGTAAGTCACCTAAAAAATGACTAAGTACCCATAGATGGGGGTAAGCAAACAAAGATTTTGGCACAAGTCACACATCAAACATAACAGGAAAGTAACCATCAAAGGTATGAAAATAAGCACTAGCATAAACACATCTTGTCCATAGAAAAATTAAAAGCCCAAAAAACAGTAGGCAAAGAACATTGTTTTGAAGTTAGAACAAAAAGCCCAAAAACACACTAGGCACCTAAAAAAAAAAAAAAAACAACAAGGAAGAAGAAGGAAAAACATGTATGTATCTGTTGGACAGATTCAAGCAGCAGCCTCGTTGCCACCAGTAGAGTAGGCTCTAGAAAAGTCCACACTAGTAGGGTGCTTGACGAGGTACCGCCACAGGAGCTCGAAGCTCTTGTAGTACCAGCTGAAGAGCATAGTGTTGTACTCATCAGTCTGCTAAAAGGCTTCGACGGACTTAGCCGCAATAGTCTTCACTCTCTCTTTTGCAGCTTGGATTTGTTCGTCTTTCTCTAGGGTCAGCTACCTTTCAACCCTCAGGTCGTCAGCCAGAATCTTTGCCTTTTCCTTGGCAGTGGTTGCGTTGTCCATGGCAAAGATGAGGTCCTTCCTCAGCTTCGAATTCTCTACCTCCAAAACCTCCACCTTAGACTTTGCTGATGTGGTCTTCGCCTCCTGGCTTAGGTACTCTGACGTAATGTGGATGGTTTCTCTCAGTACCTGAAAAAAAAGATCCAACTTTCAGACCCATGCAAAAAAAGAAGAAGAAGAAGAAGAAGAAGAAGAAGAAGAAGAAGTGAAAGGGGAAGGTGAATTGTACAAGTACATTACCTAGATGAGCTTGTGGATGTGACGACCCATGATCTCGTTGGAAGGCATGCTAGATAGGACCTTGAGCTCCTCAGTAGTGAAGGCATCCTGCACCCTTATCCGTGCTAGGCCAGCATCGTCCCACACGCTTGACGAGCGTGAGTCGGCCTTTTCTTTGCCCTTATCTACTACACGTTGCTTCTTTGGGCGGGGAGTAATTTCTTCCACCGAGGTGGCAGGAGACGCGGTCCTCATTGCTTCAGGGCAAAGATAACTGGAGTAACGAGAGTCCTTTTCTCCACGACTCTCACCACCCTCTTCCCAAGGTTAAAGAGAGGCTTATTTTTCTTAGCCCTCATCTTGGCATACATCTCCTAGTTGAACTTTGTCGTCATCTCTGCAAAAGAGAAACACTTGTAAAAAAAAAAGAAGAAAGAAGAAAATTCAATTCAGTGACGAACCAAATGAACACTTACTCTTCTCTTCAATCTCAATGGCGTGCAGGACGTAGGAGGAAGGCTCTAGACCCAGGCAGTGACGAGACAAGGTTCTCGGATCAACCAAATCGTCAAAGTCATCGATCATCTTGGCATATCAGTAGCTGCTTCTATGTGCCTCTTGTACCTGCTCTTAAGTTTTCGCTTTTTAACTACGTAGACACAATAAACAGAAAGATTAGCAACAAACCAAGAAAAAAGAAGAAGGAAAAAGGACTTGCAGAAGGACGACGCACCTAGACTCGAGGCTCTCCAACGACGGAGCAACCTAGGAATGTCACCTTAGAGTTCTTCGAAAGGAGTCTCCCATTCATCCTCAGACACAAAAAAGAACCTCAATTTCCAATATCAGGAGGACGATAGCAGATCGGTGATGATCCTAACCTTCCTGACCCAGGGCACGAGTTTGTAGTACCCATACTTTTTTGACTCTTTTAAATGATATAAGTATGTGAACTCATCCACCCTAATTATATCCCCTTCAGTGACGGCCATCCATATCTCCATACAATTGATCACAATCCTCCACGAGTATGACATAAGTTGCCCAAGAGTGATATTGAATCGGCTTAGAAGCTCCATAATGAAAGGGTGGACGGGAAACCTAAGATCGCATTAGAAAGCAGCCTCATAGAAGCACACTTCCCTAAGCGAAAAATGGCAAGCTCGTTCCTCTTTTTGAGGAAGATGAACCCTAACCCTCTCGAGGAATTGGAACTTGTCCTTAAACCTGGAAAGGGTTTCAGCGCCCAGACCACACACCTTCCTGAGGGTGTGGAAAGCCCTAACCTCTCTTGGGCCAAAAGTTGCAGTATCCTCATCCATCTCAATGGGGTTGTCGCTAGACGACAATCCTGTTTCTAGCTCACTAGACCTCACCTCCGACATAACTCTTCGCTTACCCACCAAATCCTCAAACTAATTGGCTGATTGACGAAGCAAGGGAAGCAGATCGGCTAGCACTAAACTTAAGCCACTGCCCCCAAACACAAAATCTTCAACCAAAGGGCAAAAAGAATGAGAAATCCTAGAGAAGCCCCTAAACGTGCAAAGAAAAATGAAATGGAAGGGCAGAGTCTCCTAACCTCAGAGCTATCAACCATGGAACCCAAAAGAAGGGAAAAGGGGGGCAAAACTCCAAGTCCTAAAATGAAAAAGAAAAAACCCAGTAACTTTAACAAATAATCTTCGCTACAAAGAATAAAGAAAGCAGGAAGAAATTGTACCCCAAAGGAATAATCCTAGAAAGGAGAAACGCAGGAAAAAGAGCTCGGAGAAGAAGAGACACAGAGCAACAATGGTGCAAAAGAAAAAAAGTGGAGAAGAAAGAGAAAAGAAAGGTAGTTTAAAAGAGCTGGGCATGAAAAATTGAAAATCAGCGGGAAGCCCAAAGGACACACAAGTGGAGCATTAAATTCCACCAATCAGAACGTGTCACGTGGCCACAACGCATACGTCGCCGCCACTACGCATTAAATGAGGAATAGAACCCCAAGGGGTCACATCTGAGCAAGAAACCTTTCATCTTTTGGTAATCGTCATGACACGTAATGATGACCACAAAACCTGGGGGGGCAGCTGATAGGCCCAACGAACCTCCTTGCCTAAACGAACCTGTCAAGCACCATTGTCCACTCTTCAACCTCATGGACGAAGGAAGGTAAGCCATTAAGAAGAGAATTCAATATCTCGGACAACTAAAAACTAGCTATTAGACTGTTGGAAACTCATCAAAACCCACATTAATGAGCCTATAGGTGTTACAAAAGAAGCACTAAAGCCACAACGGCTAGAAGCAAGGGAGATATATATATATATATATATATACATCTTTCAGACCTAGACAAGGTACATATTTTTATATATATGCACACGGTAGCATTGATATTTCCTAGTTCTCATAATCTCTCTTAGCTTCCATTCACTAACTTTACCATTGGAGATTCCGTGACTGGCACCACACCGGTGACCACTCAAAGAGGATTCCTTTCACAATCTTGCAGGTACAGAGACCAAGTATGTGTTGACCTATCTGGATGAACCTACTCGACTGACGATCATAGCATCATCAGACATGGACATGATATTTTTCACAAATTTTTTTTAATCATTTTACTCTTGAGAAAAAACTTTTTCAGAAATGAACTTTGAAACAAAGCCCATTTTGGGAAAAGAAACTTATTGGAAAATCATCTGATTTTTTTTGGGGGGGGGGGGGGTGGGGGTGGGTGAGGGAGGATTTGAAGTGCTTTTTGAGATGTGAAACTATGTTGATGGATTGGTTGCGTGGATTTATATAACTAACTAGAGGGTTTTATCTTCTCAAAAAAAAAAAAAAAGTGTGAAACCATACCCAATGAAGACAACTATTTTAACTGTACTTTTTTTTTTTTTTTTTTAGAGAGTTTCAATCTAGAACGTCTGCTCCTAATGATAGCTCTTTATCATCAGATCTAGATACCAATCGGTTTTTGGTGTAGACGTGAAATAAACTCCAAATCTCTTATTCAATTATTAGAGACTTTACTAGTTAAGATTGGAACCCACTTTAACCATACCCTTTCAAACATGCATATATATAATCATAATCATCATGTAGCATGCATAAGTTATTTCATAATTAAAATTGAGTTTGGTTAGTGGATACCCTTAGAATATTTGTTAATAAACCATTTAAAAAAAAAAAATTTAATACCACTTTTATGGTAAATATTCAAAAAAAGCCCATTATTTTTCTTTTACCATAAAAATGTTTCTAAAAAAGTTTCCTAAATCTATGCCCTAAGTGCATCTATTATGTAAGATTCCTATAAGGGAGCGAAAGAGAGATTGAGGTTAGTGAGGAAAAGGAAAACGATTTTGGGTTTTGGGTTGGTGTGAGTGTCTAAGCAAGATAATGAATGTCTTTTATGTTGTGGGTTTTAGGTACTGGTAATGATTTTGAGGTATTTGAGTTTGGCTCGATTTACAAAATTTGGTTACGATGAATTTTTTGGGTTGAGTTTGATTTTTATGTTTCGGGTTGTGTTTGGCTAACAAGAAAGTGCAAGAAAAGCTTGATTTTTTTCCTAATGAGAAATGTTTTATTCTTAAAGTTGCTAATGTGGCTTTTTAAGTAGCAATTAAATAATCTTTTGCTATTTTATTAGCTACTTGTTCGCCAACGATGTACACCATTTTTCACGTAAGTATTTTTCATTAGTGAGTTAATGGTAGAAGCCAATTTGACTGTAAGTTGAAAATAACAGAGACCCAATTAATTGCTACTAAAACATATGGACTAAATTGATTGTGAACCCAAAATATAAGAGACCAAAATGATATTTTCGCCTTAAAATTATAGAAGATCACCATGGAATTGCTTATCAAATGTTCAAAGACAAATAGACCAATTCATATTATAGTGAATCATGGCTTAGTATACATCAATGCATTATTCAAAAGGAAACTAAAATCAAACAACATGAAATCATCTAAGCATACAATAATGAAAATTGCACATAATCCTAAGTTATCAAGCATGTAAACCAATCCCTCTAGGAACTTTTCTAAAGGGATTATAACATTATTTGGGCCTTTTGTGTGTGGGTGTGTAATTTAAGCCGGGGGCTGTTGTTAAAATAAAAAAGAGAAAATGAGAGCCTCATTCCAGCCCTTAGTGCATACATGGTCGAAGCTTGGTCGTTGGGATTTGGCTTGGCAGTCACGGATCCAAGTTTTCATATGATTTTTCTGCTTTGAGTTCCAAAATTTTCATGCTTGGTTGAATAGCTTGCCAAACTCTGTTTTGAGTGTTCTTGGTATTGTTGGAAAGCTTACACCACATGATTTCTAAAGGTACCAAACTTGTCATTGTGTAATTTGGTTCCACAATCAAAGAGTTATTTCAGCCAAGAAGTTGAAATGGTTCAAGCAGGAAATTTCAAAAGTTGGATTTCTTCCAATTTCTTTGAGCAATTTTAGGCAATGCGGAGAAGATCTGGCGATTCCATGCATAAAGTGCTTGGGGGTCTAGGGGGGAAAGGGTTCGAATCCCAGGGTTAGACACATATTTTTATTATTTTCAAAAAAATTATCAAAATACTAATTCATTATTATCATGTATTAATAGGTAAATGCATTTATTTCTATTACTTTATTTCTATTACTAATAATAGAAATAAATGCATTTGCCTATTAATACATGATAATAATGAATTAGTATTTTGACATAAATGCAAAAGACATTATAATAATAAATTAGTATTTTGACATAAATGCAAAAAACTTGATGAGAATTCTCAAGGAATATATATATGGTAACAGAAATAAATGCATTTACCCATTAATGCATACTAATAATGAATTAGTGTTTTGACATAAATGCAAAAAACTTGATGATGTGGAAGACTAGATGAAGAGAATTCCCAAAGAATATGCCCCTTTTTAGAACATTAGATCATAATGGCTTAGGTTCCCGTTTAATACACGTTCAAGTATAGGTGTAACTATTTTTTAATGTTACATCACTTAATATTATTATGCATTTACCCATTAATACATTATAATAATGAATTAATATTTTGACATAAATGCAAAAGACTTGATGATGTGAAAAGGGTAAATGAAGAGAATTCTCAAGGAATATAAATATGGTAATAGAAATAAATGCATTTACCCATTAATGCATAATAATAATGAATTAATGATTTGACATAAATGCAAAATAATTGATGATGTGGAAGGCTAAATGAAGGGAATTCTCAAAGAATATGCCCCTTGGTAGAACCTTAGATCAAAATGTGTCCTTCCAAAAGAAAGACCCTAGGAATATGGCCAAAGGCATGCTTATGGCTTAGGTTCCTGTTTAATACATGATCAAGTATAGGTGTAATTATTTTTTAATGTTACATTACTCAAATTTTTTTATTGGTTTAATATATTCAAAATTTTTGTCCTTAACATGTATGTTGAATTCATGATAATTGGATGTTCTTTAATATTTGATAAAATATTTTATAAATTGAATTATTATTTGTAAGGACACGATTCGTCGCGGACCGTAACGGTGTCGGGTTCGCACGTGAAAAGGCCCTAACAATATCATTTGTAGAGCGTGGGTTTGGAAGGCTAGGCCTTGATCGACAGGCGGTGAGTTTTTCGTGGTGTTCGTACAAGTTTAAGTTTTCCTTCACCCTTGGAGTCTTTCTCCTGGAGGTGGGCTGGGAGGCTCTGGTTTTTGGCCATTTTTCCCAACCCCCTCTTTAGGTTACTTATTTTTCCTTTTATATTTGCCTGCGTTCATTGTCCTTCGTCCACGTATAGGGTCAACCTTTCCAAGATTGATACTTGTCCCATCAGCCCATATTCAAAGTCGTTGGGGGTGGTTGTAAAAGCCAAAGAATGCGGCTCTGTCAGGTTCAGAGCATTGAATGGCAGTAAGGGCAACTTTCCCCGGATATTTTAGATCTTTCTTCCAAGTTTCAGTCCTATACCGTTTTTACCCCTCTTTTAGAGGGGACTTTGGGTCTGCTGAGGACTGAGCTGTCCTCGGCGGTATCCATAGGCTATTTTGTCGAGCTTGGGCCATAGCCTTCCTCGGCTTGGGCCTTTGGATTCTCCCCGGGTAGATGCGCCTGGCCCATAAATCATTTGGGCCCCACATTATTAATTTTTTATCATCTTATATTTTGCAAGTATAAAAAAATATAAAGAGGAAATGTAATATTTGACCAAAAATTTATATTTTTAAACTATTAGTGACATAATAATATATAATTAAATACAATTTTCCTAATATAATCAGTGATTTGTAATATGATCAAAATTTATTTCTCAAATATTATGATATATCATACACGAGCCATAAAATAATTTATTATTAAAATTTTAAAATTAAACTAATAGCATATATGCGCATTGCATGGGACACTGGCTACTTTTTGTGATTGAAAATTCTTTTTACAAATAATAAGTATTGTCCAGTATTTAAACATATTTTTCTTGTGGTCAAATGATGAAATAATCATTAAGTAACTTTCTATTCTCTCTTTTATGTGAAACCAATTAATAAAGAAAAATCTCTCTCTCTCTCTCTCTCTCTCTCTCTCTCTCTCCTGCTTTAAGTTTTTTTTTTTGGATAAGTATGTATTATTCCAAAAATGCAAGATATACAATGAGTTTCGAAACCTGCATTTGAGGACCCTACTCTCCAACCCCAACACTCCCTAAACCTAGCTTTCCTAATTGGAAAGCACCAACAAACTCTCACTCCTGAGAGTACTAATAAGAAGTAAGAACACCACTCCAAGGTCCAAGAGGGTTGAACAGTAAGACCGAGCTTACTAACTACATGTGACAGCGGATTTTGCTACATTAAAACATAAGAAATGAGCTACTATCTATGGGGGCTTAGATTTCATATCTCCCATTATTTCAACAAGTTTAGAAGGTTGCTACAGGAATACCTTTTGTGACCTTTTCCCTTACTGGCTGAAGATCTTGAATTTTTGTTTCTCTTGTACTATCAATCATAAGTGTTAATTTGTCGCAAAATATAGTGACACGTTGAATAAGGGAGACATTTGTAATTATATAGTCATATATTTTGGCTATGACATGAAGACATTATACTATAAATTGAATATATTTTCACACATTTTTTAGACATAAAATTTATCATACTCAAGTATTTTTTTTTCAATAAGACTTAAACTTATCCTAATTTTAAAGATTATTAAGATGGGAAATAGTATATACATTTTCTAGAAAAGGTATATACTACAACAAAATGTATTTTCAGTGATGAAAAAATTCGTCACTAAAAGTCTAGTTTTTCATCGCTAAGGACCTTTAGCGACGAAATCTACCAATTAGTGACGAAACTCATTTCGTTGTTGAAACCCCATCGCTAAAAGTCCTGGCAATGAAAACTTTTGTCACTAAAAGTCCAATTTGTTTAAAAAAAAAAAAAAACTTTTAGCGACGAAAACGTTTCGTCGCTAAATGTTTTCCTCGCTAAAAACACTATTCAGTGACGAAAATATTTCGTCACTAAAAACACTTTAGTTTATTAAATCATATTTAGTGACGAACGATTTCATCATTAAAACTATTTTCGGGTATATATAGTGATGAAAAAGTTCGTCACTAAAACTATTTTTAAGAAAATCCAAGCACATATAGTGACAAAAATTTTTGTCACTAAAACCATTTCTTACAAAATTATGCTACATTTAGCGACGAAATGTTTCGTTGCTAAAAAAATTTTTTGTTGCTATATTTGGTATCTATTATCTTCATCACATCACTAAAACCGGAATCAGCTTCTTGCCCTTTTGATTGCTTGGCGTTCCAATTCCCCTTTCCTTGTCCTCTTAGCCTTTGAGAATCTGCTTTTTTCAATGCGTGAAGTTTATAGCAGTTAGGTCTTATGTGTCCTTGAACTCTATAATGGTGGTAGAAGTGTTGAACTTGAGGATTTCTTTGAGGCTTTGGGAGAGACTTCCCTTTAGCCTTGGGTTTTACCACAAATGGACTTTGAGGTTTTGTTAAAACCTTTTGAGCAGTTCCATTTGGCTTCTTCTCCACTTTTACATTCTCAACACTTGGAGTTGCTACCATTGGTTCTTTAGCTTTAACAAATTTCATCTCCCTGGACACATTGGCACTTGAACTATTTTCTCCTGAATATCCTAAGCCGCTTTTGTCAGAAAAAGGCTTTTGATGTGCAAGCACTTCGTCAAGTTTCTTGGAGGCAACGCACTCCACTTTGACATTAGCTTGAATCACTTCAAGCTCAAGAAACTTGATCTTAGAGTAGGCTTTCGTTAGTTCTCCATTCTGCACCTCAACTTAACATTTCGTTTCTTTGTACCTCATAAGTATACCCTTGTAGTCTTGTTCAGCTTTCTTCATTTTTCTGAAGGCTACCTTTGCCACTCTAGCATACTCTCCGATTTTCTCAAGAAGAGAATTATAAGATTCTTGCAATTCCTTGGTTCCTTCATCTTCATCATTAGATTCTTCCCCAATTTCCATAGACTCTACTTTGGTGTGCTCACTGAGTTCTTCCACTAGAAGGCTCAAATCTTCCAATGAGTCCATAGGTGCAATGGCCATAAATACGGAGTAATTTCCTTCTCCGTCACAACTTTCTTTCGAATCAAAATTGGAACCATCTGGGTAACTAATGGTGGTTGCAAAAACTTTACCCTTTGCTTTCAAATATGTGGGGCATTCTTTCTTCACATGCCCATGCCCTTTGCAATTAAAACATGTGACCATTTGAGACGGTGAAGAATCTTTTGAATCCTTCTTCTTGAAGTCTTTCTTGTCCTTCTTGAAATTTAAGAATTTTCCCTTCTTAAAAGACTTTCCATCTCTCTTGAATTTTAGGAACTTACGGAAGTTTTTAGCAAGGTATGCCACATCCTTTTCAACCTCATCCTCATCCGAGGAGTCTTGAGCTTCCAATCTTTCATTGATTGTCTTGAAAGGAAGAGATTTGCTCTTCCTTTGAGATGGTAGAGATAGCTCATAGGTTTGAAGAGAACTGATGAGTTCTTGAATTTTAATCTTATCAAGGTCTTTGCTCTCTTTGATGGTAGTGACCTTTGCATGAAAGCTCTTCGGCAATGATCGTAGAATCTTCCTCACAATCTTGAAGTCCTCCGTCTTTTCTCCCAAGTTGAATTTCCCAATCACCACTTCATTTAGCTTCCTATAAAATGAGTTGAATGACTCGTCTTCACTCATCTTCAGCTCCTCGAAGTGTGTGGTAAGCATTTGCAACTTGGTGTCATTCACCTTTTTGGTGCCTTCATAGGTGGTCTCCAAGATTTGTCATGCCTCCTTGGCAATTGTAACATGAGAGACTTGTGAAATTCGTCAAGAGAAACACCACAGAAAATAGCATTTAAATCCTTGCTATTAGCATTAGCTGTTGCAAGAGCTGCCTTATCCCATATGGAGGTGGCCTCCGGCCTAGTCCATCATATCTTGATTCTTGACAGCACCCCAAACACTATCATCAATGGAACATAGAAATGCCCTCATACGGACTTCCCAAAAAGCATAATTGCTCCATCAAAGTATGGAGGAGCATTAAGCGATTGAGATCGATTCATCTCAAAAAGGGTCTAGGATCACACTTAAGTAATGAAACCATAGCAAGTGCACTTGCTCTGATATCAATTGAAAGTTCGAATATGTGTGAAAACACAAGAGCTGTTTAGACCCCTAAATTAAAAATTATGGCTCAGTTGACTTTACTCTAACTTAAACTAAGTGCGGAATAGAGTAAATGTGAGCTAACAAACAATATAACTATTCTAAGCCATATTCATCAAATATTAACAATAAAATGTAAGCTAAAAGAGTAGGGAAGAAGAATGCAAACACAAGATAACACTCTGATGTGTTATTGAAAAGGAAACTGAAGAACTCGGCGAAAAACCTCTCTGCCGCCCTCCAAGTGGTAAATCGACCCACTAGAGAATAAGTTGGAGTACACGAATAACAAAAGACCCTCCAAACTTAGTCTACCCCATGTACTTTAGCCTTCCAAGCTCCTACTACCAACTAACTTGAAGAAGCCTTGTCTTCTCTAACTCTCCGGATTACACAATTCAGCCTGATTGCATCCACCAGACAAATGACTTTTTCCAATGCTTCCTAGAAACACCAAAACCTCACTTTACACTCAGGATGGATGTGGTAAGTGTTTGAGTTATCAACCTCTCAAGGATTTGGATATGGAGAGGTAGGAGTTGAAGAAAACCACAATGGATTGTGTAGAGGATTGTGGGTATGACAATCTTTAACTCTCAAGAGTTGTGGTTAGGGTTTTCTCTCCGAAAGAACTCCTCTCAATATGTGAGTATATATAGTGTAGGTAGAGATATAGTGTATCAGATATGACAGAATAACAAAATAGAATATTTTGTAGGTATCTTGCGGGAAGGCCTTACTCGCGAAATACTCGCGAAAACCAGCTGTCACCACATATCATGACTCTTCGCATTCTAGTCATGTGCTGAGCACATGGTTTCACTTTGCGAGAAGTCTTCTTGTGAGCTACCCGCAAAAACTCCTTTGATCTTTAATTTGTCTTGAGTCTTCACACTCTCTCACACACAACTCATACAAAGAAATTCCATATAAAATATAGGGTACATAAGATTTAACTTAATTATAATCAAGTTTGGCACGGAATTAAAACCAACACAAATTAGTTGTAAATAACAAATTTACACAAATTTTATGATATAAACTAATTTGGTGGGGTTGATTGGTCAGGCCATATGCGCAGTTGCAGATGTAGTTGAACCCTTGCCATTTTTAGGACTAAATAATCTCTAACTAGGTTTTCCATAGCCGGCCATGTTCTCTATTTAGGACATTCATGTTGATGATATCATAATAAGATTATATAGAGTATTGCTTTAGCTAATAAAACAGACTTCTGGAAACTAGATGAAATTCGATTCAACTTTATAAACTTAAAACAGCAATTAAAAGATAAACCCCATTCCTGTATTGAAATTTGAAGAGAACAACAATGAAAAACAAGCGCGAAGTCTTGTAAAAATTAAAGACAGGCAATGTTCTTAGATACGATAATTATGAAGAAAACACTTAAAAAAGACAGAAAACTAGTTTCTCTCAGGAAGGGGATAGCAACACCCATAGGATAGGGATAGGGCATTCTAGTTTCTCCCAGAAGAGGAGAAGCCATTAATTATTAGGCGGAGCAGGATGACCATCTCCACCAACTTCATTCTGCTGCTGGTTCCTTGAGTTGGCAAGCATAAAGGCACGTTGCAAGGAGGATATAATATCGGGCGGTTCTAGCTTCCCATTGAAGGCTGGATTCACATGGATGCACCTTCGGATCTCATCCATAGTCAATCTTCTTGCTTCGTTGATGTCTCCATGACCAGTACGTATTTGATAAGTCCTGAAAGGGTCACATCAGCAAATTGTTAACAAAAAGAATAAGATTCTCTCCATTTTAAATCTTGTTTATTTCGTTTCTTAGTTTAAATTTTAATTTGTACCTCTTAACTTTTTATTACATGTAGAGTTCATTTAGAAACAATTTATTTAATTGAATTGAAATTTTTTTATTAAAAGTATTGTAGATAAAACTATAAAATAATTGAAATAGTACAGTAGAACTTATAAATAGTACAAAAAAGTGAAATGAAACCTATGAATTGTAATAAAAATAAGCTAAATAGTAAATAAAATTGACTTTTTAAACCAATGCCAAACGTAACTATAATATGTAATTCTCAAATCAACCTCTCCTAAAAAAAAAAAAAAAAAAGTTGGGACATAAACCAAAAGTGGGAATTTTCAATTTTGTGCACAGGGAACGACCTATGTAACTCGTACCTGAAATCATCCACAGTCAAAAGCGCAGCGGCTTGACCGCACAAGCTTCTGTTATAGGGTGCAAAGTCGCGGAACTCATGCATGAGCATGGCCAAAGCCTTGCAACGCTCTCCCCTAGCCAATACAACAAAATTACATATATGATTATTAGCCTTAAACATTAAATTTTGCGTTGTAGTTAGAAAGGACATGGGAGTAGAAAGTTAAAGTTTTTAAGTTTAATTACTCTTCCAGGATTTCAAGGAATTTCTGTCTTCTAAGTTCATAATAGATCTTGGTCGAGAACGAGTTTTCATGGACATCAGTGAAGCCATCGACATATTCCTCGGCTTGATCGAATGCTCCATTGTGCACCAAGTCCTCAAAATACCTCATGTTGAAGTAAAAGCCTGATTCGCGTTCAAGGCTATCCAAGAAAAAACCAAGTAACATGTTATATTATATATTTTAAAAGATGGACAGGAAAGTTGGAGACAAATTAAGAGAAAATTGAAAACCTACGTCCGAGCTGTTTCTGTCAGGTTTTTAATTTCAAGGAATTTGGTAATCATAAAAAGGAGCTCTCTGTTCGGATTAGAGTTAAGGTCAATGTTCTGGTTCTGGGCAGCCATAATCACAACAGACCTTTCATGTTCAAAACATGCAAATAAAAAAAAAAAAAAAATCAGTACGCCAAAATGGTAACAAAATTATGAAAAATATAACAGATCTATAAGATTAATATTGATTTAATTTACAAGGAACCAAACACAGGCGGAATCAATAATTTCACTTTTTGGGGACCAAATTAGCAATAATATATAAAGGCTAAATTTTTTTCCCTGTGGTAACTAATAAATTACTCATTGTACAAAGAGTTTAAATTTTAAGAAAAATAATGAATTTAATTAATCAATTTAACACTCTTTCTTCACATATGAGCCTAAACAATACTTATGGTGATGTCTAAGTTCTAACAGGTGAAATTTTCTCAGATGTGTAGCAAGGAGGAGATTGAGTTTATGATAAATTATCAATTATCTCAAAAATTTAAATTTTTAGTAAAAGAATGAATTTAATAATTCAATCTACCAATAACAAGAACCCAACCCAAAAAAACAAACACACACATGCGTAATTTTCACATGAAATTTTCAGTACTCTTAGATGTACTTTCATAGTCAATCATATATAAATATTATAAATTGACTTGAAATTTATGAAATCAATGAGACAGGACAAAGAAAGAAATGTCAAACTTGGATGAGAAAAGTAAAGGGCGAAGGAAAGATTTCAAAGTGGCTAAGAAAAAGACTTAGGATTTTTATTCTTCCTAGCTCTTTTGTGAAGTTCAGAGAAGAGAAGTCTCACTTGAAGAATTCTTTCTCTAGATCTGTCTTTCTCTCTTTCTATCTGAAGCTCAATTAGAGGCTGTGCGTGGACATGGTCGGAGGAGCATCCAATTTAAAGAACAGGACCATGGTCATGTTTGGAAGGTTTGCCATATATGTATACGGTTTTGCATAGAGAAACACATTTGGACGTTACATGTAACACCCAATGTCCTCCATGCTACTGTGACAGATAATCACATTCACAGCCCCCAATAAGAAGTAAGAACTAACCATATATACTTGGGGCGTTTCAGAAACATGCTCCAAGAGCAGTGCTCCAGTTCTCTAACACGTAGCAGTGGTAAATTTCGTGGCGGAGAACCCAAAGTTGTTCAATTTTACTGCATCTTCAGCGTTAACCTTTTACGGTCTTGTTGCACATTGTCTGTGAAATTACTTTTAGTAGCGGTAGTTTTAGTTTGGGAGAGTTTATTTTGGTTGATTTGTCAAGTTTAAAAAATAAGTAGGATAAACTTACAGTTATACATGGGAAAGAAAATTGTTTAACAAGTTTTACAAACCATTTATACTAAAAACAAGTTTTACATAAATTAAACAAACTAGAAATAAGTTGTGATATTGTTCATAAAAAGAAGAAGAAATAAGTTGTGATAAATTAAATGATACTTGAGAATTAAGGTGTTAATATATATATATATATATATATTTTTTTTTTATTTATTTATAATTCAATGTTACAATGAGAGTAGAAAATCTGAACACTATATATTTTTGTTGGAAATATCAGGAAGTACCAGTTTAATAATAAGACTCTTGGCAATTTAGGCCGGTAAGTTATGGTTTGAAAATTTTCACATTGATAAATTATTAAAACCACTTTTGTCATCTACAAAAAAACGACACACTATCTTAGATTCTCAATACTTGTGAAAATAATGGTACTAGGCTTATTAATAACTTACAGTTAGTAATCCGTTATCTTCCAGCAATTCGGATTACATACAGTTACTTAATAATGAGTACGTGTACTTAAGTGAGATTTTACGTTTAAAAATAGAGTGGAACCTATATGGAATGAAATGTACTAATAACGATATGCTATATCAATACTTATGAAAAGTATGGCAATAGACTAATTTGATATCTTAAAGTTAGTTATCAATTATCGTCCAGCAGCTAGAATTGCATGCAGTTACTTGCCAGTAAACACGTGCACTTAGGTGGGATTCTACATAATCAAGGAAATACTAACCCCAGACCTAAAATTTAGAAAATTACATAAAAATATCAAAATTAATAAATTACAAAAATTAAATTGCATATCATGTCCTGCATCGTATCGCTCCATTTGAAAAAAAAAAAAAAACCACATCCTTGCATTAATATTGGAGATTTGACATCTTTAATGTCAAATGAATAAAATATTTTGAATAATGCAACCCTTTTTATTTCTTCCAAAACTTGCAATTAATCAATTGAGCAACTTGAAATTTTTGTTTCCTTGATCTTCATGCAATTGAAAAGATTCACCAAATAATACTTGACGATCCAATCAAATCTTTGAACCCCAATAAAATCTATAAAAATTGATGTATTGCCTACCACTAAAATAATAAGATGAGATTTGCAATCATCTTATTTGATTTCATCAAGAATTTTGACAATTTTCTCTACAATTTCTGCCTTATGTGATTTTAATTCACTTTAATCTTCATCAATTTTCTCAAGAACATCCCTCTCTTCTCTTTGTTTGTTTGTTTTTTATTTTTTATTTTTATTTATTTATTTATTTATTTTTTTCAAAATATTTTTCAAGCAAATCATTTTCTTTAACACACAAATTTTCAACTAGAGATGATAAAACTTTTTTTTTTTTTTGAGGGTGTATATCCAAAAGGGCCATAGTGATGATAAAACTTGATTTCTTTTTTCAATCTCTTCAATATTTTCTTTAAGAATTGACTTTGTACTATTAACCCTCAAATCTACTCCTGACACTTGATTTTTTATTAATTTACAAATTTATAATCAATAGTTCTATAGAGCAATATATCATAATAATCATGAGAAAATAGAAATCCTCTTTTCATTCTAATGTGTATACCAACACTAGAAATTCTAACAATTTTCTTCAGGGGTAGAGGGTGGGGGTTCTGGGGAGCCAAGGCCCCCCTTTGATTTTTCCAAAAATACCCCTCCCTCTCTATTTTAATGTTTAAAATCTAAAATATTGAGTAAATTTTAGTTCATGGCTCTTGTTTATTGTTTAAAAAAAGTATAAATGCTCTTTAATTTATTATTGTCTGCTTTAATTTTCTTTTAATATTGACTTTATGAGCATTTAAAGCATAGGCTTATAAAAATATATAAGTAAATCTTTGTTGCAAAAGAATTTTTTTTCTCCAAAAATAAAGTCATACACATTTATATTGAGAGAGTTAAGGCTATCGAAATACAATAATACATTTAGCTTGATTTCCCTTGGGTAACTTTTTTGGCTCCACCACTTATTGTCTTTCAAACTAATATGTTTACTCTTTTTTTCTTTTCTTTTTTTAGAAACAAAAACACTCACAAGGAAGAAGGAATGAGATTTAACATAAATACATATCACAAAGCAGTGGTAAATTTCATAGCAGAGAACCCAATGTTGTTTGATTTCACTGCACCTTCTGCGTTAACCTTTTACGGTCTTGTTGCACATTGTCTATGAAATTACTTTTAGTAGTGGCAGTTTTAGTTTGGGAGAGTTTATTTTGGTTGATTTGTCAAGTTTAAAAAATAAGTAGGATAAACTTACAGTTATACATGGGAAAGAAAATTGTTTAACAAGTTTTACAAACCATTTAAACAAAAAACAATTTTTACATAAATTAAATAAACTAGAAATAATTTGTGATATTGTTCATAAAAAGAGAAATAAATAAGTTGTGATAAATTAATTGATACTTGAGAATTAAGGTGGTAATATTTTTTATAATTTAACGTTGTAATGGGGGTAGGAAATTTAAACACTAGATATCTTCATTAGAAACACCAAAAAGTACCAGTTAAGTAATAAAACTCTTGGCAATTTAGGCCGGAAAGTTATGGTTTGAAAATTTTAAAACCACTTTTATTATCTACAAATAACAACACACTATCTTAGATTCTCAATACTTGTGAAAAATAATGGTACTAGGCTTATTGATAACTTACAGTTAGTAATCCATTATCTTCCCGCATTTAGGATTACATACAATTACTTAACAATGAGCACGTGTACTTAAGTGAGATTTTACTTTTAAAAATAGAGTGGAACCTATATGGAATGAAATGTACTAATAACGACATACCGTATCAATATTTATGAAAAGTATGGCAATAGACTTATATGATATCTTAAAGTTAGTAATCCGTTATCATCTAGCAGTTAGAATTGCATGCAGTTACTTACTGGTGCACGTGCACTCAAGTGGGATTCTACATTCAAAAATAGAGTGGAGCCTACATGGAATGAAATGTAGTAATAGTAACATAACACCTCAATACTTGTGAAAAAAGTATGGCATTAGACTTATTGGTAACTTATAATTAGTAAATCCATTATCGTCCAATAGTTACACCTCAATTCCGACTAATTACTAGTTTTAGCAAATTAGTCAATTAAGCCCATGTAATTAATTGACCAATTACATAATTGCATGGATAAAGGCAAAATTCAGAAAATCCTCAAACACACACACACACACACCCAAATACAAGATGTATTTACAGATAAAAAACCCAACAAGAAGTAAAAAACTCTTCAGAGCCTAGCCCAGTGAATCAATCCACTAGTATATATAGATAATTGCGATATAGCACACTTATAAATCCTCCAAGTTCTAAGTAAGTGTAGATGTCTGAGCTCTCCACTCTTGCTAGCAACTGGTTGCACCAACCCTTTCTCTTCGCTAGCTTTTGATTTCTCAAGTTGAGACACCAACCACAAATCCAAACTCTTGTACACTTTAAGGCCTCCTCAAAATAGAAATCCTCTTTTCATTCTAAAGTTTAGACTAAGAGTACTAAAAATCCTAACAATTGTCTTTTAAACTAGGCTCATGCTAACGAGTGCCCTAAGGGCACTCGTTAAGAATCCATTTTAGGAAAGTTTTGACATCACTTTTATGGGAAATGAAAAAAGCTGTTAAAATATTAATTGCTTTTTTTTTCTTTTTCCATAAAAACTTTCTTTAACTGGTTTCTTAAAGAGTGTCCTTAGCATTTCCCTTTAAACTAATGTGTTAAGTCTTTTTTTTTTTTTTGGAACAAACACATACAAACTTGTCTCAAAAGTCTTTGTAATTTTTAAAAATGAGTGAGACAAATTATACTACACATAATATATTCTTTTAAATAATGTGGACAATTATCGATCTTTTTATTTTATTTTATTTTATAATTTTTAAAGAAACAAACACATACTACCATATTAGCTATACTTAATAAGCATATTACTACATCAAATTCTTAATTATCTTTTATTTTGAGTTTGAAAGGAAAACATAAAAAGAAATAACGATTGTGTCTTTCCCTTCTATAGTAAACATGCAGTTGCATAAAGAAAACAAACTTCTGAAAACTAGATGATATTCGATTCAACTGAGTTCAACTTCATAAACTTAAATTAAAGATAAGCCCCCATTCCTGTGTCGAAATTTAAAGACAACAATAATGGAAGACAAGCATGAAGCCGCTTTCCCTGTGTTCTAAAAAAACTATTAAAAAAAAAAAAACCCTGTATGCTACGAAATGATAATTTTTAAGAAATCATCACTTCTCTCAGGAAGGGGATAGCACCACCCATAGGATAGGGCATTCTAGTTTCTCCCAGAAAAGGAGAAGCCATTATAATTACTAGGTGGAGCAGGACAACCATTTCCACCAACTCCATTCTGCTGCTGATTATTATTCCCTGAGTTGGCAAGCATAATGGCTTGTTGCAATGTGGATCTGATATTTGGCGGCTGAAGTTTCCCCTGGAAAACCGGATTAGCATGGAGGCACCTTCGGATATCATTCATCACCGATCTTCTTGCTTCGTTGACGTCTCCATGACCAGCAAGTGATTGATGATGCCTGAAAGGGTCATATCAGCAAATTGTTAATAAAATGGAATAGAATTTTGACCGTTTCAAATCATGCCTATTTCTTCCCTTTCATAGTTTATATTTTATTTTTTACTTAAACCTTTATTTTTTTCCCATAACCTATATAATTCTCGAATCATGTTTGGCATATCTCAGACTTTGCAAAAGTGGGAATTTTTAATTTTGTGCACTGGAAAGACCTTATATAACTCATACCTGAAATCATCCAAAGTCAAAAGAGCAGCGGCTTCAGCGGAAAAGCTTCTGTTATAAGGTGCAAAATCGCCGAACTCTTGAATGAGCATGGTTAAAGCCTTGCAA
Organism: Quercus lobata; assembly: GCF_001633185.2. Lineage (NCBI taxonomy): Eukaryota > Viridiplantae > Streptophyta > Magnoliopsida > Fagales > Fagaceae > Quercus > Quercus lobata. Next base: position 20,907,455 of record NC_044905.1, read on the forward strand.
CGCGCTCCACTGCCAATACAACAAAATTACATATATGATAAATAAATAGGCATAAACATAAATTTTGCGTTTTTGTAGCTAGTTAGAAAGGACATGGGACTAAAATTAAATTAATGTTATAAGCTTTATTACTCTTGTAGGGTCTCAAAGAACTTCTGCTTTCGAAGTTCAAAGTAGATCTTGGTAGAGAACAAGTTTTCATGGATGGTAGTGAAGCCATCGACATACTCCTCGGCTTCACCGAATGATCCGTTGTGCACCAGGTCCTCAAAATACCTGATGTTGAAGTAAAAGCATGATTCGCGCTCAAGGCTATCCCAGAAAAACAAGTAACATGTTATGTTATATTATTTATTTACTAGGGGAAATAAGCGAAATTTCAAAATATGGATGGGAGAGTTGGAGAGAAAAATGAAGACTTACGTGCGAGCCGCTTCTGTCAAGTTTTCATGTTCAAGGAATTGAGTGATCATGTAAAGGAGTTCTCTGTTCTGGTTCGGGGCAGCCATAATCACAATAAACCTTTTCAAAACATGAAAATGAACAAAATCAATACGTACGTCAAAATAGTGACGAAATAATGTGAAAAATATAGCGGATCTACAAGATTAATAATATTGAATTACAAGAAAGCAAACATGGGCGGAATCAATATTTTCACTTTGTGGGAACCAAATTAGCATTATAAAGGCTGAAAAATATAACTTTTTTCTGTGGTGACTAATAAATTACTGATTATACAAAAAGTTTAAATTTTTAAATAATGAATTTATTCATTTAATTCAACATTATCTCATTAAGTGTAAGCCTAAACTACCCTTATTTAGTGGTGTATAACAAATGAAATTTTTTTTAAATGAGTGCTAAGGTGGAGACTAAGTTTATGATAAATTATTAATTATTTCAAAAGGTTAAAATTTTTAGCAAACGGGCGAATTTAATAATTCAATCTAACAATGATAAGAACCCGGCACATAAAAACACACACATGCGTAATTATCACATCAAATTTGCAGCATTCCTAGATTTACTTTCATAGTCAGTCATATATAAATATTATAGATTGACTTAAAATTGATGAAATCAATGGGACGGGACAAAGAATGAAATGTCATCTTGGATGATAAAAGTAAAGGGCAAAGGAAAGATTTCAAAATGGCTAAGAAAAAGACTTGAGGATTTTTATTCTTTCTATCTCTTTTGTGAAGTTCAGAGAAGAGAAGTCTCACTTGAAGAATTCTTTCTCTAGATCTGTCTCTCTTTCTTAGAGGCTGTGCATGGAAATGGTTGGAGGAGCATCCAATTTAAAGAACAGGACGAAGGTCATGTTTGGAAGGTTTGCCATATATGTCTATGGTTTTGCATGGAGAAACACATTTGGCCGTTACATGTAACACCCAATGGTCTCCAGAGTCCAGGCTACTGTGACAGATAATCACAGTCCCCTATAAGAACTAACCATATATACTTGAAGCTTATCAGAAACATGCTTCGAGAGCCGTGCTCCAGTTCTCTAACACGAAGCAGTGGTAAATTTCGTGGCGGAGAACCCAAAGTTGTTCAATTTTACTGCATCTTCAGCGTTAAACTTTTACGGTCTGTGAAATAATTACTTTTACTAGCAGTGGTTTCTGTTTGGGAGAGTTTATTTTGTTTGATTTGTCAAGTTTAAAAAATAAGTAGGATACTAGGATGAGCATACAGTTATATATCGGAAGGGAAAAAAAAAAAGTTTTACATTCCATTTAAACAAAAAAAAAAAAAAAGTTTTACATAAATTAAATAAACTAGAAATAAGTTGTGATACTGTTCATAGTAAGAAAAATAAATAAGTTTTGATAATTTAAATGATACTTGCTAATTAAGATAGTAATATATTTTTTATAATTCAATAATTACAATGAGAATATGAGATTTAAACACTAGATATTTTTGTTAAAAACAGCACGAAGTACTAGTTAAAAAATAAGTCTCTTGGCAATTGAGGCGGTAAGTTATGGTTTGAAATTTCACATCGATAAATTATTAAAGCTGCTTTTAATTATTATTATTATTATTGTAGGGGTAAAGTCCCCAGATCAAACAATGGGCCTTGGGCCCCATATAGAATTTGACTGCGTCCGAGGAGAATGTGTGGGCGCCAAAAGGGCTTTCGGCCCAATTCTTATGGGCTAAGTTTTGTTTAAAATGCGGTCCGAGGAGAAATGTCTCCTCGGACGTACTAAGTATGGCTCAAACATGCACCCTACTAGTAATAAAGAATGACTCCAACGAGTATTAGTAGCAGGGATGAGTCCCACAAGCCTGTGAGAGGGAAGAGAGTATAGGATGTCAAGGGAGAGATCACAACTGCCACATTAAATGCATGGCAGCTGCTTTTCTAGCCGCATTAATGTAGAGAGGACTGGCGAACAGTGTTACCTTGGCTACTACAACTCACAGAAAGATGGGGGAGATGTTTGATGGGATGGGCACTTAAGTGAAGGTTCAGATGATCAACAGGTGTAAGGATCTGATGACTTCAAGGGGGCTATATAAGAGAAGGGAGTCCCTATGAAGAGGGGGACTGAAAAAAAGAAGAAGAACTTAGAACAGAAGAAGGAGAGAAAGACCATAACTTTTGATCAGGAACAGATGTGCACCCCATACGCCTCATTGGACCGAATATCCAATGGACATGAAGGAGATTTTCTTATGTTCGATTGTTGTATGGCCCAAAGTTAACTAACACTCACTTTGTTAGGGCCTAGTTCTGTAACCCGCTCTCTACAAATTCATTGTCTAGGGCTCCTTGGGCCAGAACCCCATACCTGTTGGGCCTGGGCCTCGAAACGCGACCCTACAATTGGCGCCGTCTGTGGGAAGAACTCGTATCTCGACAAGTGAAACCGTTAGAAATGGAAGGATCAGGTCCGCGCCAAACCGGACACACAGACTCCCAACGGCAAGACAACTTTTTGAACCTCGAACAGGAGAGAGATCAAGACAAGCAGCGAGAGGGTAGTGTAAACACCTCCCACACGAGCAAAAGTCACTCAAAAGGGAAAGATCACGCATCCCATAAGCGAAACGATCATAGGGCTCTACAGCAAGAAATCGACGACTTGAAGAAGAAGTTACGCCGAGCGCAATGAAAGCGTCCTTCACCTGGCTCGGACATTAGTGATGAGGAGGACAATGAGTACAGGCGGAGATCAAGAACCCCTCCAAGTGAAACCTTTTCCTATGAGGAAGAGCAACCTCGCAAACGCGGCCACAAAAGCCCATCTTACCAAGGCCTGGCAAACGACGCCATGAGTAAGGCCTTGGACCGCATCTTTCAGTCGCCTTTCACGCGTAGGATAGAGGGGGTTAAGCTTCCTCGGCGGTTCCACCAACCCACCTTTGCTATATATAATGGTCGGACGGACCCAGTAGAGTACGTAAGCCAATTTAACCAGAGGATGACCGTCCATTCCAGGGACGAGGCGTTGATGTGCAAAGTGTTTCCGTCTAACTTGGGACCCATGACGATGAGATGGTTTGATGGCCTCAAGCCAAACTCCATAAACTCTTTTAAGCAGCTGATATAGGCTTTTGGTTCCTGCTTCATAACTAGCAGCAGAGTCCCTCGGCCCCTAGATTCCCTCATGTCCTTGTCCATGTGAGAAGGAGAGACACTGAAGGCCTACTCAGACAGATATTGGGAAATGTATAATGAGATAGAGGGATATTACGATGACGTCGGCATTAGCACATTCAAGAGGGGCCTGCCGACAGAGCATGGTTTAAGGGAGTCCCTGATAGGAAAACCAGTCACTAGCGTGCGCCAACTCATGGACAGAATCGACAAGTACAAGAGAGTCGAAGAAGACCAACAGACGGGAAAGGGCAAAGCGAAGGTTGTCCCTCAGGAGAGGAGGGACTTCAGGTCGGACCGCTTTAACAGCAGCAATCGGTCGAGAAGGGATTACTCGGAGCAGTCTGGATCCATAGGGGCACAGGTAGTCCATGCTGTGTTCCGAGAACCATTACATAAGATCCTAGAGAAAGTGAAGAACGAACCGTTCTTTCAATGGCCAAGTAGGATGGTAGGCGATCCCACGAAACGTAACCAGAATCTGTATTGCGCGTATCACCAAGAGCCGGACCACACCACCGATGATTGCAGAAATCTGAAAAACCACCTAGACCGTCTGGTTCGAGAGGGGAAGCTGCGACATCTGCAGCATCACTCTGTCGGATGGCAGGAGCAGTCGAACGTCGAAACAAGGCAAAGCACATTGAGACCACCCATTGGCACGATAAATGTTATTCTCGCCGCACCAGGACGGACCGGCTCCCATCCTTTCAGAGTAATGTCGGTGGGCAGGCTCCTCTTTGAAGCTGACGACAGGAAGTCCAAGAGGGCTAGGGGGATGGCCATGCCCCTAATCGGATTCTCGGATGAGGACAAATTGGGAACCCTCCAACCCCATGACGATGCCCTAGTCGTCATGCTCAGGATTGGTGGATACGACGTGAAGAGGATGCTAGTCGATCAGGGCAGCGCCGTGGAAGTGATGTATCCCGACTTGTACAAGGGGTTAAAGCTGAAACCGGAGGACTTGACAGCATACGATTCCCCTTTAGTGAGTTTCGAGGGAAAAACCGTCACTCCGAAAGGCATGATTAGGCTGCCTATACAAACAGACTCTGACGTGGTGGAGGTGGACTTCATAGTGGTAGACGCATACTTCCCCTACACTGCCATCGTAGCCAGATCGTGGTTTCATGCCCTAGGGGCTGTGTCATCAACCTTATACCAAAAGGTGAAGTATCCATCGGAAGGTCGAGTGAAAGAAGTAATAGGGAACCAAGCCATGGCCCGGCAATGCATGGTGTCAGCAATCTCGCGACGACCGAGTACTGAGCCCTCCACCTCAGCCGAGAATGACTTATAGCAATTAATGACCCCGGCCGTAGCCTCGGGTAGCGAGGGACCTACCGAGGAAGCGAGTTGTGAGGATTTGGAGAAAGTTCTTGTTGGCTTCGACCCGGAAAGATTTTTTCAAGTTGGCTCAGAACTACCGCCCCAAGAGAAGGAAACACTAATTGACTTCCTCAGACAGAATGTGGACGTGTTTGCATGGGACGCCTACGAGGCTCCGGGGGTCGATCCAGATTTCATTTGTCACCACCTTAATGTTAGCTCGGCCATAACACCTAAGAAGCAGCCTCCTCGGCGACCGTCGAAAGAGAATGTAGAGGTTGTGAGAGAGGAGGTTATAAAATTGAAGAAAGCAGGGGCTATCAAGGAGGTATTCTACCCCGAATGGCTGGCCAACACAGTCGTGGTGAAGAAGAAGAGTGGGAAATGGCGGGTCTGCGTGGACTTCACAGACCTGAAAAGGGCCTGCCCGAAGGACCTTTTCCCTATGCTGCAGATAGACCAATTGGTGGATTCAACTGTGGGACACCCTCGAATGGGCTTTTTGGATGCCTTCCAAGGCTACCATCAGATACCCTAGCCGCGGAGGACCAAGAAAAAATGACTTTTGTCACTCCCGTCGGAAACTTACATTACAAGGTAATGCCCTTTGGCTTGAAAAATGCCGGGTCGACCTACCAGAGGATGATGACCAGGATGTTTGAACTACAGATGGGTAAAAGCATCGAAGTCTATATAGACGACATGGTGGTGAAGAGCAAGTTAGTGCCCAACCACGTCAGGGACCTCGGCAATGTCTTTGGAATTCTGAGAAAGTACAGGCTGCGCCTAAACGCATCTAACTGTTCATTTGGGGTGGGGTCAGGGAAATTCTTAGGTTACCTGGTGACCCATAGAGGCATTGAAGTCAGCCACGACCAAATTAGAGCTATCCATAGCCTGCAACCTCCTTGGAATCCCAAAGAGGTCCAAAAACTCACTGGCATGATTGCCGCCTTAAACCGTTTCATCTCCCACTCGACGGACAGGTGCAGACCTTTCTTCCTCTTATTAAACAAGTGGAAAGGCTTCGAGTGGACTGAGGAGTGTGCCTTAGCCTTCTAGCAACTTAAGGAATACCTGGCTCGACCACCGATCATGTCTAATCCTAAAGCCGACGAGGTGCTATTCGCCTATATTGCGGTAGCCCCTCATGTAGTGAGTTTAGTGCTGATCCGGGAAGACAATGGCACACAACAGCCCGTCTACTACGTAAGCAAATCATTGCAAGAGGTAGAGGTTCGTTACCTCCCCCTTGAAAAGGCTGTCCTGGCAATTGTGCAAGCCACGCGAAAGCTCCCCAATTACTTCCAAGCACATATCGTTGTTGTACTGACCCAACTTCCGTTGAGATCAATACTCCGGAGTGCTGACTACATAAGAAGAATAGCAAAGTGGGGGACGATTCTGGGCGCCTTCGACATTAGGTACATGCCTCGTACCGCTGTGAAGGGTCAAGTTCTCGCGGATCTAATAGCTGAGTTTGCAGAACCCACACCAAAAAGAGGAGGAGAGCCACTAAACCCAGAACGGAAATTGATCGACACAGTCTCTCAGCAAGGGCCCACTTGTTGGAAAGCATAAGTTGACAGCGCGGCCAACCAAAGGGGATCAGGAGTGGGGCTTGTCCTGGTTTCCCTTGAGGGGATTACCATCGAAAAATCGTTGAGGCTGGGCTTCTCCGCCATGAATAACGAAGCGGAGTATGAGGCATTATTGGAGGAAATGTTAATGATCCAGAAACTAGTGGAAAATCCTTAAACATGTTCTCGGACTCAAGACTTGTCGTGGGACAAGTAAATGGGGAATTGGAGGCGAGGGATGAAAGAATGCAAGAGTACCTAGTCCAAGTCAAGTGCTTACGGGCGCATTTCGATCACTTCAATCTAGCGCATGTGTCCAGGAGTGGGAACACCCATGCTGACTCTCTTGCAACGCTCACCACCTCCTTGGCTCAGCCACTTCCTCGGGTTATTCTTGTAGAAGATCTATACAGGCCGATGATGGCGAGAATTAACTTAGTACGGGTTCACAACATCAGGGCAGGGCCTAGCTGGATGGATCCTCTAGTACTATTCTTAAAGCACGACACCTTACCAGAAGATAAGAATGAGGCCGACAAGATTAGAAGAAAGGCTTCTCGATTTTGGTTGTCCGAGGACTCCAAACTGTATAAGTGCTCATTTTCAGGACTGTACTTACTATGCGTACACCCAGATGCCACTGAACTTATCCTGGAGGAATTACACGAAGGAATTTGTGGAAGTCATACGGGGGGTAGGTCCCTGTCCCATAAGGCCATAACGCAAGGTTATTGGTGACCGAGCATGCAGAGAGAGGCGTAGGAATATGTGAAGAAGTGCGACCAATGCCAAATGTTCGCCCCGAATATACATCAACCAGGCGGAACCCTTAATCCGTTGTCCAGCCCTTGGCCGTTCGCGCAGTGGGGCCTAGACATCCTAGGAACATTTCCTAAAGCAGTAGGGAACAAAAGATTTCTTCTTGTCGGCATAGATTATTTCACAAAATGGGTCGAAACTGAGCCGCTGGCAAACATTAGAGACATTGACGCCAAGAAGTTTGTTTGGAAAAATATCGTCACCAGGTTCGGAATCTCTCACACCCTGATCTCGGACAACGGTCTTTAATTTGATAGTAAAGTTTTCAGAAGATATTGTAGCGAGTTAGGAATTGCCAATAGGTACTCCACACTGGCTTACCCGCAGGGGAATGGGCTGGTTGAAGCCATCAATAAAACCATAGTAAATAGGTTGAAAAAGAGGTTAGATGATGCGAAGGGAAGGTGTGTAAAGGAACTGCCTCATGTCTTGTGGACGTACCGCACCACGCCATGCAAGTCCACAGGGGAAACACCCTTTTCGATGACCTATGGGGCTGAGGCTGTTATTCCTCTAGAGATAAATTTCCCAACACAGAAGACCAGCTCATTCTGCCCCAATGCCAACAATGGACTGCTGGAAAAAAGTTTAGACCTCATCGAAGAAAGAAGGGAGAGTGCAATGGTTCGACTTGCCTACTACCAGCAAAAGCTCAAGCAAGGTTACGACGCCAAGGTGAAGCGAAGGCCCCTGGAACCTGGGGATCTGGTACTGAGGAAGGTCTTAGGCACTGCAAGAAATCCCGCGTGGGGAAAACTCGGACCAAATTGGGAGGACCCATATCGTATCACCTCTGTGGCCGGCATAGGGGCTTACTTTTTAGAAGATTTGGATGAACATGTAGTGCCACGCCCTTGAAATGTAAATAACCTGAAAATGTACTATTATTAATGAAAGTTGCAATTCTTGGCGCCACGCTACCATGCAATTTATTCTAAGGGTTAAACAGAACTTAAGTCCTGCCTGGCTCCTCGGACCATAGGATTAGGGGAACTTAACTAGAATACAACTTCTTCTAAGGGTTAAACAGAACCTAAGTCCTGCATGGCTCTACAGACCACATGATTGGGGGAAATTAACTACCGTGCAATTTATTCTAAGGGTTAAACAGAACCTAAGTCCTGTCTGGCTCCTCGAACCACAGGATTAGGGGAAATTAACCAGAATACAACTTCTTCGAAGTGTTAAACAAAACCCAAGTCCTGCCTGGTTCCACGGACCACAGGATTGGGGGAAATTAACTACCATGCAATTTATTCTAAGGGTTAAACAGAACCTAAGTCCTGCCTGGCTCCTTAGACCACAGGATTGGGGGAAATTAATCAAAATACAACTTCTTTTAAGTGTTAAACAGAACCTAAATTCTGCCTGGCTCCTCAGACCACAGGATTGGGGGAAATTAACTATTGTGTAATTTATTCTAAGGGTTAAACAGAACCTAAGTCTTGCCTAGCTTCTCGAACCACAGGATTGGGGGAAATTAACAGAATACAACTTCTTCTAAGTGTTAAACAAAATCCAAGTCCTTCCTGGCCCCATGGACCACAGGATTGGGGGAAATTAATTACCGTGCAATTTATTCTAAGGGTTAAACAGAACCTAAGTCCTGCCTGGCTCCTTAGACCACAGGATTGGGGGAAATTAATCAGAATACAACTTCTTTTAAGTGTTAAACAAAACCCAAGTCCTGCCTGGTTCCACGGACCACAGGATTGGGGGAAATTAACTACCGTGCAATTTATTCTAAGGGTTAAACAGAACCTAAGTCCTGCCTGGCTCCTTAGACCACAGGATTGGGGGAAATTAACCAGAATACAACTTCTTCTAAGGGTTAAACAGAACCGAAGTCCTGCCTGGCTCCACGGACCACAGATTGGGGGAAATTAACTACCGTGCAATTTATTCTAAGGGTTAAACAGAACCTAAGTCCTGCCTGGCTCTTCGGACCACAGGATTGGGGGAAATTAACAGAATACAACTTCTTCTAAGTGTTAAACAAAATCCAAGTCCTTCCTGGCCCCATGGATCACAGGATTGGGGGAAATTAATTACCGTGCAATTTATTCTAAGGGTTAAACAGAACCTAAGTCCTGCCTGGCTACTCGAACCACAAGATTGGGGGAAATTAACTAGAATACAACTTCTTCTAAGGGTTAAACAGAACCGAAGTCTTACCTGGCTCCACAGACCACAGATTGGGGGAAATTAACTACCGTGCAATTTATTCTAAGGGTTAAACAGAACCTAAGTTTTGTCTGGCTCCTCGGACCATATGATTGGGGGAAATTAACAGAATACAACTTCTTCTAAGTGTTAAACAAAATCTAAGTCCTGCCTGGCCCCACGGACCACAGGATTAGGGGAAATTAACTACCGTGCAATTTATTCTAAGGGTTAAACAGAATCTAAGTGCTGCCTGGCTACTCGGACCACAAGATTGGGGGAAATTAACCAGAATACAACTTCTTCTAAGTGTTAAACAGAACCTAAGTCCTGCTTGGCTCCTCGGACCACAGGATTAGGGGAAATTAACTACTGTGCAATTTATTCTAAGGGTTAAACAAAATCTAAGTCCTGCTCGGCTCCTCGGACCACAGGATTGGGGGAAATTAACCAGAATACAACTTCTTCAAAGTGTTAAACAGAACCCAAGTCCTGCCTGGCCCCACGGACCACAGGATTGGGGGAAATTAACTACCGTGCAATTTATTCTAAGGGTTAAACAGAATCTAAGTCCTGCTTGGCTCCTCGGACCACAGGATTGGGAGAAATTAACCAGAATACAACTTCTTCTAAGTGTTAAACAAAACCTAAGTCCTGCCTGACTCCTCAGACCACATGATTGGGGGAAATTAACTACTGTGCAATTTCTTTTAAGGGTTAAACAGAACCTAAGTCTTGCCTGGCTCCATGGACCACAGGATTGGGGGAAATTAACTACTATGCAATTTATTCTAAAGGTTAAACAGAACCTAAGTTCTGCCTGGCTCCTCGGACCACAGGATTGGGGGAAATTAACCAGAATGCAACTTCTTCTAAGAGGTAAACAGAACCTAAGTCCTGTCTGGCTCCTCGGACCACAAGATTAGCAGTAATTAACCAGAATGCAACTTCTTCTAAGAGGTAAACAGAACCTAAGCCCTGCCTAGCTCCACGGACCACTGGCTTGGGGGAAATTAACCAGAGTACAGTTTTATCTAGGTGTTAACTATCATTTTTCTCAAACATTCATTCATGCTTAACCATGCTACTTAAATTTTGAATAACGTTTGGCTCTAAGCAGTTAGTAGCATAACAGAAACTCATTCAAAACAAAGGCAGGAAAAGAAGCAGTGAGACAAGATTCAAAAGAGAAATAATATCATTTATTAAGCTCCAAAATGCGTTCTCTTACAAACGTTGGTAAAATAAGGAGACAAAAGACAAAAAAAAAGGGGGGGGGGGGCAACTACAAGTAAAGTCCTACACTAATGCCCTAGGCTTTATCCTGGCAGAACTCTTTGTAGGGACCTCCGCCTCAGGTTGATCACCTCCTGCCTTGGGCTCAGAAACGGCCTCCTTGGCTTGCGCAACCACATCCCTTATTATGAGGGTGTTTTTAGCCGACTTGTCCTTTGCAGGGGCTGCACTTCCTCGGTTTCAGGTACGAGGGGATCCGAAGTAGTGACCTTAGCAGAGACAGGCTCCTCAGGAAGAACCGAACCCGGAATCTCGTGAATATCTTTAGGGAAGAAGATATTCTCAATCTTCCTGAGGTCGGAGTCTGCAGGCACTGCCGCTCGGTCCAGGGCCACCCCCCAGGACATAGCGATGTAGTCCCTACACACTGTAGCCACCTCCTCGGTCAGCCTAGCCTGGGTATCCGCCACTCCACGTTCGTAGGAGGCTGCCACCGCAGCCTCAGCCGCCTCCCTGGCCAGGCGAGCCACCTCTTTTGCCTTTGATAGCTCGGCCTTGAGGTCTGAGACCATTTGCTTCTCGGTCGCGAGGTTTATCTCGGACATATGAAGCTGTTTGCGCATTTCCTCAGCCTGCTGGGTGGTGGTCTTAAGCCCGGCCTCGGCGCTGTCGCGGGCCTTCAGCGCATCGTTTACTTCTTTATTTAGGCGATCCTTTTCCAGCCTAAGGGCGCCAGTTGCCTTCTTCGCAGTGATGCGAGACTGAACCTCAGTGTGCAGGCCCTCGCGAGCCTTCTTAGCCCACTCCTCAACTACAAAAATTTGTTGAGTGACCTGCGTGGGAGTAATGGAAAAGTGATAAAAAGAAAATAACAGACAGACAGGTACGAAATAAAGAAACTGAATAAGGAAGAGTCTTGGCTTACCATGGCCATGTCTCTCTTCAACGACATAAAGAGATCTGGTTGCCGAGTAGCCCGGAGCCCCTCCGTGTCACGAGGCAGGAGAAGGGGTTGCTGTAAGGCCTCAGCCAGATAGGACGCCTGTCCTCGTTGGGACTCCCACAGAGTCGCGTCCCACGAGATAGGGGCGCTATCCAACTGTAGGCGTGGGGACCAGGTCCGCTGCTCCCTCCGCATAGCCGCCTCGTCTCGGCTATCAACAAATTTTGTTCTTTTTTCTTTAGGCTCTTTGCCCTTCTTCTGTTGCTTGGCCTTCTCGGGGCTGACCTTGCCCTCCTCCAGCTCTTCCACAGGTCTCTTCCGCCTCAAATTGGGAAGAGGTTATAACGTTGGGTTAGTTGTGGGGGGAGGAGGAGGAGGAAGTTTGGATGTAGCCTGCTCCTTGGGGGCATCCTTGGAAGACTGCCCTTTATTTCTATTGGACAGGAGGCCCCTGAGACCAGACCTTGGCTTCAAGTCCATGTCTTCTTCTTCGACCTCTTGGCTAGTGTCAACTTATGCAATTACCAAACCAAGAATGGGAGCCGCCAAGGAATGGTCTATGCCCGAGTCGGAGTCCGAGAGCTCTACAGGCCTGGTCGATACCTCTCCCTCCTCGACGAAGCGGAATTGGTCAATTTGATCCTCAAGAGATGAGTGTGAGAAATCAGCTCCTTCTCTTGGGACAACTGCCTCGGGAAGAGCGCGCTGAGCAGGAAAATGGTCGGGAGGCAAGTCTCTCTGAGCAAGAAAACCTGGTTTAGAGACGTCGATGCGAGCTAATCAGGGGCTTCCAGCCCTGATGGCTTAACCGGCGTCCACTAGAGCGCGTGAAAGGGGCTCGTAGTCCAAGATTAGAGGAGCAGCACGCAACTGCCTGTCCTCACTCACAAAAATTTCGGACCTTAGGAGGAAGTTGAGAGCCTAGACATTGACCAAACTTAGTTGAGGAGTTGTTCGTTCTTTGTCTACAAAATCGAAAGGAAGGATTACGTTAGTCTGAGGAGGCAAATAATCAAAACTAAAACTGAAATAAGGAGAAGAAGACTTGAGACTAAGATCCCTTCCAAGGGGTCTGATCCTACAGTGCCCCACCTGGTGTTCTCGCCCTAACTGGGCAGTGAAGACCGTCGTGCCATGCTTCGGAGACGATCAAAAGGTCGTCCTTCAAGCCTTTGTTGGACTTGGAAAGACAGGATATCAGCCTCACCTCGTCGGACCTGGATTTCAGGTAATACAACTCGTTAAGGCTATGACATTCATATAGATGAACTACGTCGTGCCATGAGAGGCCGAGGTTCATCTGTTCGTTCAGAGCGTCTATACACCCTAGGATTTGGAATATGTTCGCGGCGCACTGGTGGGGGGCCAGCCTATGACCATGCAAATAATCCCTAATTATTCTCCCCATAGGGATCATCATTCCTCCCTCTATGAAGGCTATCATCGGAATGACGACCTGCCCCGTCTTTCTCTTGGTTAAAACCTCGTCCAAGGAGCTGTATTCTAGACCTACTCCCGGCAAGATACGGTATTTGGCCTTGAAGCCTTCCATATCGGCCGGAGAGTCTACCAGTTTCTCAAGCTTACCCATCCCACTAACCCTAGGCAACGCGAAGAAGGTTTACTTAAGAAAGAAAGTCGGGAAAGGCAACGGAAGGGAAATGAGCACTTACGGGAGCGAAGATCCTAAATCTCTCAAGCTTGTGAAGAACTCGCCGGGAATCCTTAAGGGAGTGTCTGTGGAGTTTGAACACTTTGCAAAAGAAGGTGCTGGAGTGCTCTGGGACGCTTGAGTGCTTTTTCAAAAAATGGGAGTAAGTTCTCTTGGAAATCTTATATACGGGGGAGAAACTGAACGGGCTTACTCTCGCCCAGAGAAATGGGAAAAATATCAGTCGTTGATTAGGCGCCCCACCGTTGGATTAGAAGGACATAAAGCCGCCTAACATAATAAAAAAGCGCCTCGTGGGTTACAAAACGCCATCAGCAGTAATGAGGCGCGTGGGGCTGTACCCCCACACATGTAAGACAAGGATTCACAATAAGTGACCCCATAAGTGTCAAAATCCCGCATTTTCTCCTCGGATAAGAGGGAAAGGACCGGAATTTTGAGGGGCTATTGTAGGGGTAAAGTCCCCAGATCAAACAATGGGCCTTGAGCCCCATATAGAATTCGACTGCGTCCGAGGAGAAGGTGTAGGCGCCAAAAGGGCTCCCGACCCAATTCTTATGGGCCCAATCTTGTTTAAAAGGCGGTCTGAGGAGAAATGTCTCCTTGGATGTACTAAGTATGGCTCAAACATGCACCCTACCAGTAATAAAGAATGACTCCAACGAGTATTAGTAGCAGGGATGAGTCCCACAAGCCTGTGAGAGGGAAAAGAGTATAGGATGTCAAGGGAGAGACCACAACTGCCACATTAAATGCATGACAGCTGCTTTTCTAGCCGCATTAATGTGGAGAGGACTGGCGAATAGTGTTACCTTGACTACCACAACTCACAGAAAGATGGGGGAGATGTCCGATGGGACGGGCACTCAAGTGAAGGTCCAGATGATCAACAGGTGTAAGGATCTGATGACTTCAAGGGGGTTATATAAGAGAAGGGAGTCCCCATGAAGAGGGGGACTGAAAAAAAAAAAAAAGAAAAAGAAAAAAAAGAAAAAAGAAAGAACTTAGAACAGAAGAAGGAGAGAAAGACCATAGCCTTTGATCAGGAACAGAGGTGCACCCCATACGCCTCCTCGGACCGAATATCCAATGGACATGAAGGAGATTTTCTTATGTTCGATTGTTGTATGGCCCAAAGTTAACTAACACTCACTTTGTTAGGGCCTAGTTCTGTAACCCGCTATCTACAAATTCATTGTCTAGCGCTCCTTGGGCCAGAACCCCATACCTGTTGGGCCTGGGCCTCGAAACGCGACCCTACAATTATTATTATAAGGAATAATGACACAATATCTCAACACTTGTGAAAATAATGGTACTAAACTTATTGATAACTTACAGTTAGTAATCGGTTATCTTCCAGCAGTTAGGATATATACAGTTATTTAACAATGAGCACGTGAACTTTAAGTGGGATTTTACATTTAAAAACTAGAGTGGAACCTATCTAGAATGAAATATATTAGTAACGACTTATTGATAACTTTCAATTAATAATCCGTTATCTTTCGGCATTTAGGATACATACAGTTACTTAACAATAAGCACGTGTACTTAAGTTGGATTGTACATTTAAAAATAGAGTGGAACCTATATATATGGAATGAAATATACTAGTAACGACATACCTTATCAATACTTATGAAAAGTTTGACAATAGACTTATTTGATATCTTAATTAAAGATAGTAATTCGTTACCGTCCAGCAGTTAGAATTGCATGCAATTATTGTCCAATAAGCATGTGCACTCAAGTGGGATTCTACATTCAAAATAGAGTGGAACGTACACAGAATGAAACATAGTAATAATAACATACCAGCTCAATACTTGTGAAAAAATATGGCATTAGACTTATTGATAACTTATAATTAGGAATCCATTATCATCCAACAATTAGGATTGCCGGTCAACACATGCACTCAAGTGTGATTCTACATTTGAAAATAGAGTGGAGTCTACATGGAATGAAACCTTTATTTACAATCCATACTAAGCAATAGGGTACTCAACAATCTGAAAGAATAAAGGAGATACGTGTGAAAATGAAAATAAAAATAACCCCCGTTCAATAAAATGTCTACTTCAATAAAAATAACCCCCGTTCCATAGGAGGTTTCTTGAATCTACAAAGAAAACTCCAAAATCCACTAGAAAAATTGAGAGAAAAATCTGAAACTTTATTAAAGTAAAATTTGAACTTAATTTTTGTTTATAGTCTTTTAGGGCAATTTAAAGGCTCCATAAAGTTGATAATTGATAAGAAAATATATTCTAAAATATATCCTAATTGATAGCCTAACATAACAAGACCTTAATTTGACTAGAAAAACATTATTTAGGGAATACTAGCCCTAGAACTAAAATTCTGAAAATTATATAAAAATTAATAAATTACAAAAATTAAATTGCATATTATGTCCTACATCAGATCCCTCCCAAAAAAAAAAAAAAAACCTCTTCTTCACTTTAATATTGGAGATATGAATCCTCCATGCCAAACAAACAAATATTTTGAATAATTCTCCCATTCTGTCTTCTTCCCAAACTTGCAAGTCATCGGTTGAACAAGAAAAAAAATTCTTTGGTCTTCATGCAATTGAAAAGATTAACCAAATAAGAATGGGCGATCCAATCAATCTTTCAACCCCAATAGAATTGATAAAACAAAATTTTGTGTTGCCTTCCACTAAAATAATAGGATATTAAGATTTGCCATCATCAGATTTGATTTCATCAAGAGTTTTCACAATTTTATCTACAATTTCTACCTAATGAGATTTTGCTTCACTGTAATCTTCATTTAGTCTCTCAAAAACACCCATCTTTTCTCATTGATTTCAGAATATTTTTTCATGCAAATCATTTTCTTTAACAAAATATTGTTCAACTTGTGATGACAAAACTTGATTTTTTATTTTCAATCTCTTCAATGTTTTCTTTAAAAATTGACTGTGTATTATCAACCCTCAAATCTATTTCTTCTCTTGACAATTGAACTTGTATGAATTTACAAATCTATAATCAATAGTTGTATGGTGCAATATATCACAAAAATCATGAGGAAAACAGCAATGAACCAACTTATTTTTCATTCTAATGTGTATACCAACACTAGAAGTCCTAACAATTGCCTTTCAAATTAATGTGTTAACTTTTATTTATTTATTTTTTTGAAAGATAAACACACGCACAAGGAAGAGAAAACAATATTCTAATATAAAGATATGCCACAAACTCTGCTAAAAAACTATATTAACTTTTAAGGGAGAGTGAATTAAATTATATTCTCTTTAAGTAATGTGGACAATTACCAATCTTTATTTTTTTTTAAGAAACAAACACACACTACCATATTAGTTGCTTAATAAGCATATTACTACATCAATTTCTTAATTATCCTTTATTTTGTGTTTGAAAGGAAAACGTAAAATATAACAACGATTGTGTTTTTCCCTTTCTATAGTTAACACGCAGTTGCATAAAGAAAACAAACTTCTGAAAACTAGATGATTTTCGATTCAACTGAGTTCAACTTCATAAACTTAAATTAAAACAGCAATTAAAGATAAGCCCCCCATTCCTGTATCGAAATTTAAAGACAACAATAATGGAAGACAAGTGCGAAGCCGCTTTCCCTGTGTTCTAAAAAAACTATTAAAAAAAAAAAAAAAAAAACCTGTATGCTACGAAATGATAATTTTTAAGAAATCATCACTTAAAAGAGGCTGGAAAACTAGTTTATCTCAGGAAGGGGATAGCACCACCCATTGGGCATTCTAGTTTCTCCCGGGAGAGGAGATGTCATCATTAGGTGGTGGAGCAGGATCACCATTTCCACCAACTCCATTCTGCTGCTCATTCTGATTCTCTGAGTTGCCATACATAATGGCACCCTGCGGAGTGGATTCGATATTTGGCGGCTCCAGCTTCCCATGGAAAACCGGATTCATTTGGATGCACCTTCGAATGTCATTCATCGCCGATCTTCTTGCTTCGTTGATCTCTCCATGACCAGCAAGTGCTTGATGAGTCCTGGAAGGGTCACATCAGCAAATTGTTAACAAAGAAGGATTTTCTCATTTTTAAATCTTGTCTATTTTGACCCTTTCATAGTTTAAATTATTTTATTTTGTACCTAATCCTTTTTTCTTTTTTTTTTTTTCATAACAAAAAATTTGGAATAAGGATGTTTATCATGCCTTAATAAAGTGGGACTTTTATGAACCGGGTATGATCCTGTATAGTATGTAACACATACCTGAAATCATCCACAGTCAAAAGCGCAGCGGCTTCACCGCACAAGCTTCTGTTGTAAGGTGCAAAATCACGAAACTCTTGCATGAGCATGGTCAAAGCCCCGTAACGCTCTCCACTGCCAATACAGCAAAAATTACACATATATATATGATAATAAGGCTTAGACATAAAATTTGGGTTGTAGTTAGAAAGGACATAGGAGTAAAAATTAATGTTATAAGCTTTATTACTCTTCCAGGGTCTCAAGGAATTTTTTTTTTATAAGTTCGAAATAGATCTTGGTAGAGAACGAGTTTTCATGGAGATCAGTGAAGCCATTGACATATTCCTCAGCTTCATCAAATGCTCCGTTGTGCACCAGGTCCTCAAAAAATCTCATGTTGAAGTAAAAGCCTGATTCGCGCTCAAGGCTATCCAAGAAAAACAAGCATGTTATATATGTACTTGAAATAAGCGATGTTCTATATTCAAAAGATGGACAGGAAAATTGGAGAGAAAAATGAAGACTCACGTGCGAGCTGTTTCTGTCAGATTTTCACGCTCAAGGAATTGAGTGATCATAAAAAGGAGTTCTGGGTTTGCATTTGAGTTAAGGTCAATGTTCAGGTTCCCGGCAGCCATAATCACAATAAACCTTTCAAGTTCAAAACATGCAAATAAACAAAATCAATACGTCAAAATAGTGCCGAAACAATGTGAAAAATATAAAGGATCTATTGGATTAATATTCATTTACAAGAATTCAAACATGGGCGGAATCAATATTTTCACTTTGTGGGGACCAAATTGGCATTATATATATACACACATTATCGATTGTCCCAAAAGTTAACTTTGTAGTAAGTGATGAATTTAATCTAACATAGTCCATTCACTTGTGAGCCTATATTGTTAGAATTGTATTGTTAAATAATTAAATTTGTCATATTAATACATTTTATTCAAAATTTAATGTGTCGGGTCTCGATCCTCTATTAAGAGGAGTTTTAAAATTGTGTGGTTAAATAATTAAATTTACCATATCTCAAAAGTTTAGACTTTTGATACTATAATAAATTATTAATTTTTATTAAATTTTAAAATTTTGGAGAATAAGGAATTTAATCATTTCATCTAATAGGGGTGAGAACACCAACAGATAAATAAAACACACACACACGTAATTTTCACATGAAATTTGCTGTACTCTTCAAATCTAATTTCATAGCCAATCGTAAATAATAGATTGACTTGAAATTGATTATATCATGGGACAAGAAGACGAAGAAAGAAATGTCAAACTTGGATGAGAAAAGCATGCCAAGAACATTAAAGGGCAAAGGAAAGATTTCAATGTGGCTAAGAAAAAGTCTTAGGATTTTTATTCTTTCTAGCTCTTTTGTGAAGTTCAGAGAAGAGAAGTCTTACTTGAAGAATTCTCTGTCTCTCACTTGAAGAACTCTCTCTATCTCTGTCTCTCTCTCTAAAGCTCACTTAGAGGCTGTGTATGGAAATGGTTGGAGGAGCATCCAATTTATATGCAAGGCCGAGGCCATGTTTGGAAGGTTTGCTATATATGTCCGCGGTTTTGCATAGCGAAACACATTGGACTGTTACATGTATCACCCAATGGTCTCCAAGAACTGTGAGAGATAAGGACAGCCCCCTCGAAGAACCAACCGCATATACTTCGGGCGTTTGAAAAAACCACTCTCCAAGAGCAGTGCTCTATTTTCCTAACAGGAAGCAGTGGTAAATTTCGCAGCGAAGAGCAAGTTGTTCAATTTTACTGCATCCTCAGTGTTACTTTTACTAGCGTTAGTTTTAGTTTAGGAGAGTTTATTTTGGTTGATTTATCAAGTTTGAAAAATAACATACAGTTAAATATAGAAGAAAAAAAAAATTTGAGTAAAAGTTTAACAAGTTTTACATACCATTTTATAAAAATACAAGTTTTGCATAAATTGAATAAACTAGAAATATCAAATAAGTTGTGATAAATGATACTTGCTAATTAAGGTGGTAATTGTTTTTGATAATTCAATAGTTACAATGGGGAATGATGGATCTGAACTAAATGTCTTCATTGGAAACACTAAAATATTTGTTGAGCTATAAAGCTCACAACAATTAAGGTTGTAAGTTATGGTTTGAAAATTTTCACTTTTATGTTGGTAAATTATTAACACCACTTTTATTATCTACTAATAACAACCACTATGTCATGCTTCTGAAAAATAATGGTACTAGACTTATTGATAACTTACAGTTGGTAATCCATTATCTTCCGGTAGTTAGGATTACATACAGTTACTTATCAATGAGCAAATGCACTTAAGTGGGATTTTGCATTTTTAAATAGAGCGGAGCCTACATGGAATGAAATGTACCAATAACGACCTACCATATCAATACTTATGCAAAGTATGCAATAGACTTAGTAGATAATGTAAAGTTATGAATCTAATATTGTCCAGCAGTTAGAACTACTTACAATTACTTACCGATAAGCACGTGCACTCAAGTGAGATTCTATATTTTAAAATAGAGTGGAGCCTACATGGAATGAAATGTAGTAATAGTGACATATCATCTCAATACTTGTGAAAAATTATGGCATTAGACTTATTGATAACTAAAAATTAGTAATCCATTATCGTCCAACAGTTAAGATTACATATAGTTACTTACCGATTTGCATATGCACTCAAGTGAGATTCTACACATTTAGAAGCCATCCTAAACAATAAGGTATTCAACAATTTGAAAATAGTGCATAAGAGAGATCTCATAATGACATGATGTGATGTGTGAAAATGAAATTGACATGGGTAGAGAGCCACAAGAAGCAAATTACGTCTACTTCAAGAAAAATAACTATTAAATCCACAAGTAGAACTCCGGAACCCACCAGAAAATATTGAGAAAAAACTCTGACATTTTATTAGATTGATATATGAACTTAATTTTCATTTACAGCCTTGGAGGCCAATTTCAAGGTTTTATAAAACTTGATTGATAAAAAAATATATTCTAAAATAAATTCTAGATGATTTGGTCCTTGCATCTGGTGGTTGGGATGAAGATCAGATCTGTGAGCTGGAGAATTGGTTTGGTGATTTCTTGGGTTTGATTTTAGCTAATTTTGTGAGTTACTAGATTTGATTTTATTATCTTGGTTATTTTGAGCTAATTTTGCGATTTTATTGGTTTGGTTGTATTTTGGAAAAAAGATTGGAACTTTTTTTTATACGAGTCAAATGACTAAAAATGTTTTTCAAGAGCGCAATCACACACCAAAAAATTGTTGCCTTGGGAGTAGCAAGAATTGGTGCCCTGTTTCGAAACTCAGCCTGTGAAGTCCTAGCAACCTTGTCCGAGATTATTCCCCTGCCCTCATCCATAGTAGCCCTGGAAACAATTGCAGCTAGAAGGGCAGCCCTCTTCATTCGTGAGCTTGGTCTTTGTGGCTCAATTCTGGAAGGGGATTCAAAAGAATCTATTTTGGCATGCAAGAACCAGTGTTTTCAGCATCCGTTGGTGGATCATTTAGTTCAAGACATTATGTCTTCAGTTAGTACTTTGCAGTATTCCTCTTTCTCTCATACACGTCGACAAGGCAATGTATTAGCACATGCTCTAGCACGACGAGCGAGACTTTCTTTTCTTGTTTTAGTTTGGATGAACTCTGTTCCTTCAGATATTCATAGGATTTTTGTATTTGATCTTCCAATAATAAAGTGATCTTTGGCTTGCTTGCTAGGCCTGTTTCTCAACAACAACAACCAAAAAAAAAAAATTGTTTTCCTAAAAATGTTTTAGGTCAAAATAGTCGGCCAAAATGTCACAATAGCATTGTTTACCAAAATATATATTAATCTACCACTATTTTGAAAATATGTAGGGAAATACCACTTTTTGGGTAGTCGAGTTCCATAAAAAATTTTCCGGCAATTTTGAAGGCAATTTTTTCAAAGAACTTGAGTTTATGAAACTCAAGTTACACAGCAAACTTAAGTTTCACAAACTCGAATTTCAAAAAGATGATAGATCCTTACATTTTTTTCAAAACAGTGATAGATTGATGTATATTTCGATAAACAATGCTATTTGGTCATTTTGGCCCAAAATAGTCTTAGCCATTGTTCGAGTGCTTGCAAAAGGATTCAACTAGAACCACTCTCCTTTGCCATGGGACAGTTGGAATTAACTTTCTTATATCACTAGAATAATTGTGAGCATGTAGCGGTAAAGACTATTGAAAGAGTATTGGTTCTATTGAACTTTTATTATTGGATACAGGAAAATTTGAAGATTTTCAATAGGTTAAAAACCAAAAGGAAGCTAGGGGAGCAAAAATGAAAGTGGTTGGTTGGAATCAGCAGGAAGTAATTAGTCAGGATGTTACTATGGAGATTACTTCTTTAACCGTAGTGGAAGGAAAATGGTTGTGAAGGATAGATTTCAGGAGGGCCAATTTAATCTCTTTATTGATATCACGTGTGACTTGATGTGGATAATTAACAATAAACAAAGTGAAATAAGAATGTTTTATAAACAAGTAATAAGAAAAATGTTCAAAAGTTTTCTAATGGGAATTATTCTCTCTATTATGAACTTAGATCACATGGTAAGATATTTATTCTTTACTCCAGCTTTTTCCCCCAAGAAAAAAAAAATACAGACGACATAATAAAATGGCTTTTCAGGTTTTATAATAGAATAAATACGGACAAAATGGGCTTCTGCCCTTTTCAGCCAAACTAATTAGCATTTTCCCCTTCTTTCCAAACTAATTAGGGAAATGCCTCCCTTTTGAAACTCGATTTTCTCAAAATTGAGTTTAAAAAAAAAAAAAATTCTGGAACTCTATAGTGACGTTTTTAAGGACCTATAGTGACGTTTTTAAGGACCTATAGTGACGTTTTAAAAACCTATAGTGACGTTTTATAATTTGATATCCATAAAATCGAGTTATAGGCAATTTTATTGCCTATAACTCGATTTCATGAGTATCAAGTTATAAAACGCCACTATAGGTCTTTAAAAACGTCACTATAGGTCTTTGAAAACGTCACTATAGGGCTTAACTTGATTTTAAAAAAGTCGAGTTTCAAAAGAGGGACATTTCCCTATTTAGTTTAGGAAGAAGGGCAAAATGCTAATTAGTTTTCCCGAAATGGGCATTTGGCAATTTTGTCCGAATAAATACTATTACAAATACTATAGTAATTCATCCTAGGGTGCATTTTAGCTTCTAAAAAGTTACTAATAAAGGTGTAATAATTCAATATTCCAAAATATAATAATGTAGTATTTTCTCCTCTTATATGAATAGTGAGTCTCATCACAATATTTTTACTTGTAAAGAGGAGAGACAACCTAACCACTCTCTCCATTACTCTATATATCTATATATAAATAAATATATATATATATATATATATATTTTGAGAAGCCATTACTATATGTGTTTGAGTTGGAAATATTTTAAATTTTGCTAACTTTATTTCATGGTAATATTATTAACTGTAGTTTATAATCACTAAAAAAGGAATTCAATTGGTACAAGTAAATATATTAACATTTACATCTTAATGCTTTCAAAAAAAAACATTTAAATCTTAATTATATATATTTTTATATATAAAAACATCTAAACATATTTGCGCATGCATTTTTGTGCGATTGGAACAAGTTTAATATTGTATTTTGACAGCCGGTAAATTTAAACAATTAAAGAAGAATAATTAGAAGCCATGAATGCTGTCACAACGACGTTGCGATCCAAAAACCCTCAAACCAATTAACCGAGGAAGACAATTCCCATCTCAGCAGTTGGATTTTTTTTTTTGGGGTCCCATTATATGCTTCACACGCTATATCTTTGATTAATTTGTGTTTGAGTTAAAAATATTTTAAATTTTATTAACAACATGCTGTTGTAATAATGTTGATTGTATTTTTAAATTTTACTTCAAAAAAATGTTGATTGTATTATATAAGCACCAACAATGTACTACATTCGTTAGGGCTATTTTTATTTATTTATATTTTGATAATTGGGAATGAAAACACCAAAAAGTTAGGGCTATTTTTATTTATTTATATTTTGATAATTGGGAATGAAAACACCAAAAAGTACAGGTTGAACTACAAAATCCCCTAACACGTAATTTCTTTATCATTAAAATTTTTTAATGTTTACATCTTAATGATATATGTGTATATACAAGCATCTAAACATGTATATAATTTTTTGGCACATTGCGCTAGTGCAACTAGTTTAATATTATTACTACCTATAAATTTTGGTAATTAAGAAAACCAATTGTTTAAACTATAGCTATTGAGTAGGCTACAACATTGAACTAAAAACATAATTTCCACATAAACCCCTTAAACTAAGGCTTAACATGATTAATTGTTCACTAATTTGACTCTTCCTCCCAAATAATAATACATCTCACTAATTAAATTTATAGTGGGACCTACCATAATATACGAGATGAGAGTTTTTTTATAATAAATTTTTTTGATAGGTGTGGGGGGTGGGGTATATTCGAATCTTGGACATCCTTATTGGAACTAGAATAGTCCAATTGTAAGAGGAGAAAGCATTTCTCCTAAAGTATTGAATAATTTCTTGGTTTTACAAAATCTATGAAGCTTAAATATATGATATCGTGAGAGTACAATAATGTCATACCCACTCCTCTTTCATAATCAAGGGGTCTCACAGATTCAAAAAAAAAAAAAGGGGGGGGGGGTCTCACAATTAATGAGAAAATAGGAACTATAGCCACAAACTATTTTACAACATTTTTATAAATTATTGATGTGACAGATTCTTACTAGTTCTAATATGAACCCATTATTAATATCACAATTTTGCTTTCCAATAATTATGAGTAATACTACGCTACAAACTATTTTACAAAATTTTTACAAACTATTGATATAACAAATTCTTACTAGCTCTAGACCCATAACAAACATCACATTTTAATTACCAATAATTATTTGAAAAATACTAGAGCCACTTTAATAGTTTATAAAAAAATATTGTAAAATAGTTTGTTTGTAGTTTTACTCATAAAAGTAATGTTACAACCACAAAATATTTTATAACATTATTTGGAAAATGCTAAAGCCACATCTACTGTTTGTAAAAATGTTGTAAATATAATTTTCGATCTATGAACACTACGAATTTAATGATTTTTAGCCTTCATAATGAATATAAATTTATTAGTTTTGTGAACATTTACAACAATAGTTAGCAATTTTAATTGTGATACAGTAATTCAAACACCTATATGGTAAATTATTTAAAGCTCAACAAAGAAAAATGGTAAATAATTTATTGCTAATTTAAATTATTATTAAATCATTTAATGTTGTCTTTTAAACTTCTTGTAAATTTTGGCAACTTAATTAAGAAGAACATATCTACTAAAATGAAGTTATTAAGTAAGGTGAAACACTTATGGAAAAAGTATAATTTCTACATACACTAAGATTTGAATGCATCATGAAGACTATGAAATTAATGATTTTGAACCTTTCTATTTTTTTATTTATTTATTTATTTATTGAGAAGATTGAACCTTTCTAATGACTATAAATTTATTAGTTGTGTGGACCTTTTAAGAGTCCTAGGGATACAATAAAAATATATAACAAATTCACAACATTTCAAAATTAGCCTATTACTTTATATATTGGTCAATAAAATAAATAAATTGCATAATATGGTGGACCCATGTGTAAAGTGGTAGACTAATTTAGAAATATTATGAAATTATTATGTATTTTTGTTGCATTCATTGCAATTTGCCTTTATAATAGTAAGCAAGAATCCTATTAAAAAAAATAGTAAAAAATGATTTTGGTTTAAATATATTGTTAAACTCATTTAATTTTGCATTTTGACAGCTCCAAACGTTGGCAATTAAAAAGACCATTTCTAGCCAGTAAAATTTAGTTGGTAAGGAAGATGTAGAATTCTACATAATTTCTACCTTAGCCCTTTAAACTAAGGTTTGGAGCATGTAGACCATGAATTTAACAGTTTTGAACATTTATAATAACTATAAGTTCATTAGTTTTACGGACCTTCATAATAGACAATTATTCAATGCTTCATGAGCGATTCTTATAACATTTTTTTTTTTTTTTGAGGGAATTCTCCTTAACATAAGGACCCTACAATGAATTTAATCAGCAATACTCATTAGTATATGAGGAGAGGTGTCATATCCACAATATTTTTATAACAAATCATATGTGGTAAATTGTTATTGATTCTAATTTGAACTCACAATTAAAATTACTTTTTTGCCCACTTGTAACAATCAATAACAACTTGCCACTTATAATTTATTATAAAAGTTGTGAAAACGTTGTGTACACTCTTATGATATTAATTGCCACTTATGAAAAGAGTTTTGAATAATCACTCTTATGATATTAATTGCAATTCACATATGGTAAACAATTTATTTTCATTTAAAAGAATTTTTAACTCATTAAGTATTAATTGTACAACAAGTTAGCCTTTCATAAGACTTCTCTTCTTTATGTCTAACTGAAAATCCTTCTCCTTTAAGGTTCGTTTGGTTGGGGTGAAAAAGTAGAGATATAGAAAGAAAAAAAAATTATTTAGTTGATGGGAAAAAAAAAAAGAGGATAGAAAATATAGATTGTAGAAATTTATTCCTATACCCCTAGTAAAAAGAAAGAAATTTAATAATATATAAGGAAAAAAAAAAAAAACCTAAATGTAATATTGTTTGAAAATTTAAAAAAGAAAAGAATAAGTTATAGGAGTGAGGACAGATGGGTAACTTCCCATCAAACCCACTCCCCCCATTTTCTCCCCAAATTGGGGAGAAATGCCATTTCACCCTAAATGGTGGGCCCCAGGAGAAAAATTTTCGAGCCCTACCATTTTCACTTCCCTCTCTCCTTCTCAACTAAATACACTTTTCTTCCCCTATTTTCTCTTCTCCTCATAAATCATCCCACTTTTCTCCTCAACCAATCGACCCCTTAATTTCTTTGTACAAATCTAATACATTCAAAGAAACTAACTTGCTTGTGTATCTACTTTATGCTCTTGTCATTTAGTGAGTTGAACATAGCAAATTGAGGTTTCTTGATACCAAATGAATTGTTTTACTCAATGGAGTCAATTTCATACCGATGACCATTTCAGTTTGGCCAAAAAAATTATATATTTCAATAATAATCAATACCAATGTACCGTTTTAAGATTACCTCTATTTTCATAAATATATAATTGTATATGATAATAATTATTTTCATATAAATAATTTTAATAATATATATTATACATCTCTACCAAATAACCTTTAAAAAAAATCTCTACCAAATAAATTTTTACATGACTAATTTTTTCTTTTAGTAATTTATGAACCATTTAGTATAGTTTTGACACTTTTATTTTAATTTGTGTTCATACCCCCACACACACACAAACACCCACACACGCACGCACACACACATATATATTATAATTTTATTTTTTTACTTTTACCGTTTTTCCCCCTAACTTAAATGATTTTTTTTTCTTTTACTTCACACGCCTATCATTTAACAAGTAACAATGTTTCTAAATTAAAAAAAAAAAGAAAAAAAAGAAAAAAAAGAAAAAAGAAAGTAGGTAGTAACAACATGTCATTTTACAAGTTCCAAGGTGTCATTATCATTTCACAAAGAGTAATGCTAAGGCCACAACTCTTGACACAACTTGCTCATGTGGCAAGTCTTGAGCGGTGGGTCCATAACTCTACCATTCACAACTTGCCACATAAGCAAATTGTGGCAAAAGTTGTGGTTTTAGCATTTTCCCTTCACAAATTGTTTTATAAAAAAATTATCTCTTTGGTCATTTACCTTCACATGTTTACTACCAAATCTAATCCCTACAACTTTTCAAATTCTTTTATCTTTTCGGTCTCTTCCTCTTCTACATTTTTTTAGATCTCTCTCTCATAGCTTCACCAAATTTCTCTTTTTCTCTCTTTTTACACTTTGTTTATCAAAATTAAGAATCGCAGCTGATGGGAATGACGAGGTTGCATCCCCTAGACGAAGCTAACACTCATGACGAAACTAACACTCATGACGAAGTCGTCCTGAGTGACGAAGAAACCAGTCATCACTGATGAAGGTAGGGAAGTCATTCAATGTAGTCGATCAATGACCTGGGCAGTTACAAAATCAGCCAGACAGACCGTTGGGAACCTATTAAAAGCCCCATTATTGGGCAAGAGGCGTTACTAGGAAAGGCATTAACAACCACAACGGCTAGCACCCAAAGCCACATATATAAAGCCTCACATTGTCAACAAAAGGTACATACATTCACACTTTGAGAAAGCACTCTGGATTATCTTGTTCTTCCATTTTCATCTCATAAGATGCTTTTTTATTCTAACTTTGGCATCGGAGGCGTTGTG
Organism: Quercus lobata; assembly: GCF_001633185.2. Lineage (NCBI taxonomy): Eukaryota > Viridiplantae > Streptophyta > Magnoliopsida > Fagales > Fagaceae > Quercus > Quercus lobata. The sequence goes on from NC_044905.1 coordinate 20,935,544, forward strand.
GCAGGCACCACACCGGTGACCCTTATAGAGGATACATTCGCGCCGACAAGGAGTTCCATTTGCCCACTTTGACTGACGAATTCACGCTTCATCAATTTGGTGCCGTCTATGGGAATGACATTTTCAAATTCATATTTGAGAACATAGTTTCCATCAACCTTTTACATTCAGATGGAACCCAATCTAGATTCCGCAGCCTTGGCCCAGCAAGTTCAAGCTCTTGCGGCCACCATTGAAGAACTCACCAAGCAAAACCAGGAAATGAAGCTACGACTCCAACAGGTCCAACAGGCCCAACAGGAAGAGAACAGGTCCAAAGGTAACTTGGAGCGAGAAAGGGATAGCCATAGGAGGAGTACCTATCAGAGGCCAACCACTCTAGACGAGCAGAACTCAGATCTCCTCCGAGAAATGAGGAAGAAGATGGATGAACTGAGGAATGTCATTAAGGAGAAGATGGATCAGAGTGTAGACAGGATGGTAAGGGCCACAGATTCGCCTTTCACCATGGCGGTGCTTGAATGCCCTATATTGTCAAAGTTTCGCTTACCTCAACTTGAGTCGTTCGACGGACTCAAAGACCCTCAGGATCATCTTAATACCTTCAAGACGACTCTAGGTTTTCAACAACCACCTGACAAGATATTGTGTCGTTCCTTTCCTACCACTCTCAAAGGAGCTGCAAGAGAATGGTTCACGAAATTGCCGACCTCATCCGTAGACAACTTCGAGCAATTGAGTAATGCCTTCTTGCGTCATTTCATAGGGAGGCAACGTCCAACGAGGCCGATGGACTACTTACTCACCATTAGACAGGGAGAAAAGGAAACTCTGAGGTCGTACGTCAAATGCTTCACCCAGGAGACTCTGGAGGTGGACGAAGCAAATGACAAGGTGCAGTTGATGACCTTCAAAGCGGGACTGAGGTCCAGAGATCTCGTGGCCTCCCTCGCAAAGAATCCACCAAAAACGATGGCCGAAATGCTCCTGAAAGCACAAAAGTATATGAATGCTGAAGATGCTTTAGCAGCCATAAAGGATGCAAAGAAGCCAGGAGACAAGGAAAAAAAAGAAGACGACCGTAGGGGTCAAAAGAAAGAGCGACCGGACCGTCGGAACAATGACGGGAATAGGAGGAAAGATGATAAAAGTCCTCGGATGGTAAGATTTACTCCTTTGGTTATGCCTGTTGACAAAATTTTAACGCAGATCAAGGACGAGCATTATCTCAAATGGCCTAGACCATTGCACTCATCCCTCAATGTCCGCGACAAGAACAAGTATTACCGATTCCACAAAGATCACGGCCACAACACGGAAGATTGCAGAGACCTAAAGGAGCAGATAGAGGAGTTGATACGGAAAGGGAAATTACAGAAATATGTGAAGAAGGGAGAATATAGTAAGTTCAGGGACGATAATAAAAGCCAGCATGAGTCCTTTTCCCGGGATGACGACCGTCCGTCCCAACCTCTACACAAGGTGATCGGGGAGATAAAGACGATTACAAGAGGGCCATTTTCAGGAGGATCATTTAAATCCCTCAAGAAGGCATGCCAGAGGCAGGTAAATAGTGTACACACCATACCTCCGTCTAAGCAACGACGAACATACCGGGACATGTCCTTCAATGAAGGAGATGCCATGGGAGTGAAACAGCCCCACAATGATCCTTTGGTCATAATGCTGAATATAGAAGGATTCAATGCCAAGAGGATCCTCATCGACAATGGCAGCTCCGCAGACATCATCTACCTCCTTGCCTTCCAACAGCTGAGGCTAGATCCAAGGAGACTGCGCCCCTTTGACTCTCCACTCGTCAGCTTTAGCGGAGACAGGGTATACCCCAAGGGCATAGTGACATTGACAGTGATGGTAGGGGCCTACCCGGTGCAGTTGATCCGTCAGCTAGACTTCTTAGTGGTGGACTGCCCCTCATCCTACAACGTCATCATTGGGAGGCCCACACTCAACAAATGGAAAGCGGCTACGTCCACCTACTGTTTGAAGGTAAAATTCCCAACAGATAATGGTGTCGGTGAAGTAAAAGGAGATCAAGTCCGGGCAAGAGAATGCTATCAAGCCGTACTGGCTGCGAAGGAGAACCACACGTGGATGATTGAAGAAAAGGAAGAAGACAGAATGGAAGCCCTAGAAACAGTGGAATTGGTTGAGGGAGAAGCGAACAAGACGACAAAGATAGGAACGACGTTAAGCCCCGAGATAAGAACAAGACTCATCCAATTCCTTAAAGAAAATCTAGATGTTTTCGCATGGAGCCACGAGGACATGCCAGGCATAGCTCCAGAAGTCATCCAGCATAAGTTGAATGTGAACCCGGAACGGAAACCCGTCCAGCAAAGACGAAGAACCTTCGCCCCAGAACGAGATCAAGCAGTTGCAGAGGAAGTTACCAAACTCTTAACGACAGGGTTCATCCGGGAATTGTACTATCCTGAATGGCTCGTGAACGTCGTCCTAGTAAAAAAAGCAAATGGAAAATGGAGGATGTGTGTAGACTTCATCGACCTGAACAAGACGTGCCCAAAGGACAGCTTCCCTCTACCGAGAATAGACCAGCTCGTGGACTCTACAGTCGGGCACAAGTTACTAACGTTATGCTCGTCAAGAGTAAGAAAGAGCTCACACATCTGGACGACCTTAAGGAGACGTTTGCAACCTTCAAAAGATACCAGATGAGGTTGAATCCAAGTAAGTGTGTTTTTGGAGTAGCTTCGGGGAAATTCCCGAGATTCATGGTGTCCCAAAGAGGAATAGAAGCAAACCCAGAGAAAGTGCGGGCCATAATCAACATGGCTTCACCCAAGACCGTCAAGGAAGTTCAGAAACTCATAGGAAGGATAGCAGCTTTGAACAGGTTCGTCTCTAGAGCTACAGACAAGTGCCTACCCTTTTTCAAGACTTTAAAGCAGGCTTTCGCCTGGACCGACGAATGTGAAGCAGCGTTCCAAGAACTAAAACGTTATCTGAGTAGTCCACCCTCTTAAGCCCGTCTAAAGAAGGGGAAGACCTATACTTATACCTAGTAGTGTCAGTTTCAGTAGTGAGTGTAGCCTTGATTAGAGAAGAAGGCACGAAGCAACTCCTAGTCTACTACGTTAGCCAGGCCTTCCAAGGGGCTGAGTCTAGGTATCCACGGATTGAAAAGATTGCGCTTGCATTAATAATGGCCTCGCACAAGCTAAGACAATACTTTCAGGCAAACCCCATCCTTGTAATGACGGACCAACCAATCAAGAAATCAATGAACAAACCTGAGGCAGCCGGAAGAATGGTCCAATGGGCAATTAAACTTAGTCAATTTGACATCGAATACCATCCCAGAACAGAAATCAAGGTGCAAGCTCTGGCGGATTTCATCGCAGAGTTCACCCTTCCAGACGAAGACAGCCTTACCGACCGAGGTGAGAGATAGATGATACAGACTGATGGTTCGTCAGCCCAAAGGAGGGGAGGAGTAGGGGTCATCATAACCACCCCCGATGGAGAGATACTCAAATATGGGGTTCAACTAAAATTTCCAGCTACCAACAATGAAGCTGAGTACGAGGGGATATTGACGGGATTGAGGCTTGGCAAGGCACTTGGAGCTAAGAACCTGTTAATCCAAAATGATTCGAAGCTAGTGATCGAGCAGATCAGAGGGGAATACGAAGCGAAGGAGGAAAGGATGCAGAAGTACCTCAAGCTGACGAAACATCTGACTCAGGAGTTCGATACAGTGGAGTTCATGCAGATCCCAAGAAGTCAAAATATGGGGGTAGACGGAATCTCAAAGCTAGCATCGTCAGAGAAAGACGAGATTAGCATGGATTTGGCGATGGAAGTCTAGAAACACCCCAGCATTGAAGAGGTCCCAATATTTTCCGTCCAGAGCGCAAACAGCTGGATGACACCCATAATGTCTTTCCTCCAAGACGGGTACCTCCCTCGGAACACAGAAGAAGCTAAAAGGGTCAAGAAGAGAGCGATCAGGTTCACGATCCTTAATGACGCCTTATACAAGAGAGGTTTTTCCATGCCCTACTTGAAGTGTGTTGACGAAGAAGAAGCTAGATACATACTGGAAGAGATCCATGCAGGAGTCTGCGGCGACCACGTCGGCCCCCGATCCCTGGTAAATAAGGTAATACGAACAAGTTATTTCTAGCCGACTATGCAGGTGGACGCCACTGAAATCTTCAAGAGGTGTGACAAGTGTCAACGTTACGGGAATGTACAACAGCTTCCAACAGAGAAACTGACGATGATATCCTCCCCATGGCCATTTGCACAATGGGGGATCGACATCATCGGCCCATTGCCCCAAGGTAAAGGCCAAGTAAAATTCCTGCTAGTTGCTATTGATTACTTTACAAAATGGGTTGAAGCAGAGGCTCTAGCAACAATCACCAAGGCAAGAATCCGGAGCTTTGTGTGGAAGAATATAATCTGCAGGTTCAAGATTCCCTTGACGATTATATCAGATAATGGGAGGCAGTTCGACAGTCAAGGATTCAGAGACTTTTACTCAAACCTCGGAATCAGGAATCAGTTCTCGTCCCCGGGGCATCCCCAGGCAAACGGACAGACGGAGGTAACGAATCGGACGCTGCTCAAGATTATCAAAACCAAGCTGGACGATGCAAAGGGCGCTTGGCCAGAAGAATTACCTAATGTTCTGTGGGCGTACAGAACCACAACAAGAACCCCAACAGGAGAAACCCCCTTCAGGCTTACCTATGGCACTGAAGCAGTAATCCTAGCCGAAGTAGAAGTAACAAGCGTTAGACGAGGGACGTTCAATGAAGAGTGCAATAACGATGAACTGCGACTCAACCTGGACTGTCTAGACGAAGTAAGGGACTGAGCCTCTAGCAAGATGACGAAGTACCAGCTGAAGATGGCTGAATACTACAATAAGAGAGTTAAACTCAGACGACTGGACATAGGAGACCTCGTCCTGCGCAAGATCACCACAGCAACTAAAGACCCTACCCAAGGAAAACTGTGTCCCACATGGGAGGGCCTTACCACGTCATTCACTATTCAAGACAAGGCAGTTACCACCTGGAAACCATGGACAAACAAAGACTCCCTCGACCATGGAACATTGAACATTGAACATTTAAAGAAGTACCACCACTAGATGTAACAAACGAATATGTTTGCTCTTGGAATTAATAAAAGAACTATTCATCTAATGTCTTTGTGTAAGCAGGTCTAGCCAATCACATACAATGACTAAGTAACAAGATTCCGTCTTGGCGGATGTAAGTTACTGACGATCCCCCAAACGGTTGTAGGCCACAGAATGGCTGAGTAACAAGATTCCACCTTGACGGATCTAAGTTACAAACAAAGCCACAGGCATGACGAAATCCCTTGAAAGGGTGTACGTCAAAAGGCCAAGTAACAAGATTCCGCCTTGACGGATGTAAGTTACGAACGAAGCCACAGACATGACGAAATCCCTTGAAAGGGTGTACGTCAAAAGGCCAAGTAACAAGATTCCGCCTTGACAGATGTAAGTTACAAACGAAGCCACAGACATGACGAAATCCCTTGCAAGGGTGTACGTCAAAAGGCCAAGTAACAAAATTCCGCCTTTGATGGACGCAAGTACCGACGAATCCACGCAAGAAAAAATATAGAGGAAGAAAGAAAATGAGACAAGAACCTTGCAACAAATCAAGACAAAACTCAGGCCGTGTTCAAGCCCCTCTAAGGGAAGGACTGAGCAGCAAATCATTGACAAATGGAGGAAAAAAGATCATAGCTAAAAATCCATGCTAAAGTGCAAAATGTTGGCAAATGTAAAATAGCTCAAACATCTGATAAACAAGTAAGTATGCTCAATTAAAAACCCATAAATGCTGGGCCACAAGCATTGTCTTCAAAATAAGATAACAAATAATTTTTCTAGAATTAGATTTACAAAAAAAGGGCCCAAAACATGATGGGCATCCACAAAATATTTTTCTAAGTAACCAAATCAGGCATCAGCAGTGGAATCTTCACTGGCCGGGGCGTCAGTAGCAGTCTCAGGGGCATCACCTTCTGGAGCGGAGGGTTAAGCAGCTTCGTCCATCGCCAGCTCCTTATCAACCTCCTCCAGGTCTAGACTCTCCATGTCAATCTCAGTAGGATGTTTGACTAGATATCTCCTGAGAAGCTCGAAGCCTTTGAAGTACCAACTAAAAAGTACTGTGTTGTACTCGTTAGTGGTCTGGAAGGCCTCAACTGATCTGGCAGCAATTGTTCTAAGTTTCTCCTTGGCAGAAAGGAGCTACTCGTCCTTCTCCAGAGTCAATTTGCGCTCAACTCTGAGGTCGTCATCCAGGGTCTTGACCTTTGCCTTTAAAGAGGTAGTCTTGTCCATGGAAACGATCAAATTCTTCTTTAGCTCAGAATTCTCCCTTTCCAAACCCTCCATCCGAGATGTTAGGGACGCCACTTTGGCCTCCTAAGTGAAATACTCAGAGGTGATATGAAGGCTCTCCCCCAACACCTGGGAAGAAGTTCTTAAGTTGTCAGTAAAAAAAAAAAAAAAAGGAGAGGAGAACACCATACCTGGACGAGCCTGTGGACATGACGAGACGCGACCTCGTTAAGTGACATGTCAGAGAGGGCCCTCAAGTCTGCTGGAGTAACGACCTCATGAGCCCTATCCATAGCCAGCCTCTCGTCATCCCATATTGTGGACGATCGGGAATCAACCTTCTCCTTCTCCTTATCAGTCACGCGTGGCCTTTTGGAGCCTGGATTAGGAATCTCCTCTATCGACGTGGTTGGAGAAGCCGTCCTCGTCGTTTCAGTTACAGAAACTATGGGAGTGACTGAGCAAGGGGGATTGACGGAAGGGCCCTTCCCGGTTACGCGCACTGCCTTCTTCCCTAGGTTTAATAGCAGCTCATCCTTCTTGGATCTCATCTTCGCGTACATGTCCTTGTTGAACTTAGTCGTCATTTCTGCAAGAGGAAAACACTTAACAGAAAACCCGAAGTGTACATGAGAAGAGTCAACACTGACGATGACAGTACTTACTTTTTTTTCCTTAAATACCAATGTTACGAAGAACATAAGGAGACATGTCAGGTCCAAGGTTGTAGAAGGCAAGGATCCGGGGATCAACCAGATCGTCCCAGCTCTCAATCATCTCTGCATATCTGATCGCGGTTTCGATGCGCTCCTTATGCCTGCTCTTAAGCTTAGGCCGTCTCTTAATTGTGCCAAATAGAAGATAAAGGAGTTAGTGATAATAAAGCATCAAAAGTGACAAAACTGAAACGACGGGGAGAAATACTGACGCACCTAAGGTCGGGGTTCCCCACCGACGAAGCAACCTCGGGATATCGCCCCAATCATTGCTGGATTGAGTCTCAAAATCATCCCCGGACACAAAGAAAAATCGCGACTTCCAATATCTGAAGGACGAAGGTAAACCCTTGATAATCCTTGTTCTTCTCTCCCAAGGAACTAACTTATAATACCCATACTCCTTCGACTCTTTCAAACGGTATAGATAGATGAGTTCACCTACCCTGATCATGTCTCCGTTGGAGGCCAACCATATTTGCGTACAATTGATCATAATCCTCCATGAGTTGGGCATAAGCTGCCCCGGAGCAATACCAAAATGGGCCAGGAGTTCCATCAGGAACGGGTGGACGGGGAGCCTAAGCCCGGAGGTGAAGGTCGACTCGTAAAAACATACCTCACCCGGAAAAAAGTGACAGGCCCTATCCCCGTCATTGGGTAGACGAACACGAACTGCGCCGGAAACTAAAACCTATCCTTGAATCTACTCACAGTTTCGGCATCCAAACCACACACCTCCCTGAGGGCATAAAAAGCCCTAACCTCTCGAGGAGCAGAGACGGCTGTGTCCCCCTCCACCGGGTCGCCATTAGATGACAACCCAGTCTCGAGGTCGCTAGACCTAACCTCAGACATCACCTCTCTCCCTCTCACTAGACTCTCGAACCAACTAAGCGATTGGCAAAGCAAAGGCAGCAAATCGCCCAAAACAACACCCAGGCAATTACCCTCAAAAACAAAATTCTCTAAATGTGGGAAAACACCCAAAGACCCCCCTAGGCGCGGAAAAAGAAAGGAAATTGAGGGGCAAGCTATCCTAACCTCAGAACTATTAACCATGGAAATACAAAAAAAGGGGCAAAGGGGGACAACACAAGCTGAATCCCCAAGAAAATCAAAGACCAACAAAAGCAAAGGAAGAAAAGAAAAAGAAAATCAGTAGCTATACTACAGTAAGATAGAAAGAAAAGGTAAAAACATGTAAGGGAAAACATACCTCCACAAATGGCGAAGCACCAAGGCGCAGCACACTAGTTTGGAGAAGATTGACAGAAGGAAGTTTCGAGAAAATTGCTCGGAACAGTGTTTGGAAGTTTTTGTTTTGTTTTCTGAAAAGTAAAAGAAACTAGAAGAGGAGAAGTTTCAAATCAAGGCTAAAAAACGATTGAAAAACCAGCGGGAAACCCAAGGGTCATGCCATTAACTCCACAGATCAGTGCGCGCCACGTGGCCACATTGCGTGTAGCGCCACCACTACGCATTAAATTCGGAACAAAACCCCAAGAGTCACAAATAGCTCAGGAAAACTTTTCATCTTCTATGGTCCTCATGACACGTCATAGACGACCACAGAACCTGTGGGGCAACTAATGGGAATGACGGAGTTGCATCCCCTAGACGAAGCTAACACTCATGACGAAGTCATCCTGAGTGATGAAGAAACCAGTCATCACTGACGAAGGTAGGGAAGTCATTCAATGTAGTCGATCAATGACCTGAGCAGTTACAAAATCAGCTAGGTAGACCATTGGAAACCTATTAAAACCCCCATTATTGGGCAAGAGGCGTTACTAGGAAAGGCATTAACAACCACAACGGCTAGCACCCAAAGCCACATATATAAAGGCCTCACATTGTCAACAGAAGGTACATACATTCACACTTTGAGAAAGCACTCTGGATTATCTTGTTCTTCCATTTTCATCTCATAAGGTGCTTTTTTATTCTAACTTTGGCATCGGAGGCGTTGTGGCAGGCACCATACCGGTGACCCTTATAGAGGATACATTCGCGTCGACAAGGAGTTCCATCTGCTCACTTTGACTGACGAATTCACGCTTCATCAGCAGCCTCACTAATGTTTTGGTGTCACTACTCACCGTTTAAAGCTTTAGTAAGATTTGAGAAGAAGAGAGAGCGAAAAGTTTTTATTGTTTGTAAATATGTTACCGATCCAGTACTAATTAACTGGATGAAATCTACTATTTTTCCTGGAACAACCCCGGTATGACTGGTATTTAAACCAATAGGAAATATTAGTGTTTTGTACTGGTTTAGATATCGGTACAACATATTCCAACTGCACCGACAAGTAAGGTACGAAATCAACTACCTTGATTTTATTCAAATGAGGCTTGGGTTTTTAAAGTTTGTGCATGGACCCCAAGATTTTAAAGGTCCAAGTGCTGCAATTAACAATTTTACTCCAAACTCATTTTGTGTAAATGTAGGCTTTTATTGGGGAAGTCCGTGAAGTCACAAAAAAAAGGGTGAAGTGGGATTTTAGTCTTGATTTCTTAATAAAAGATTATATGGGTTTTGACTCCAATCCTTATGGTGAGAGAGATATAGGTCATAGGCCCGTCCTGTGATGTTGGCAATGTCATATGTTGTGAACTTGATAAGGCAGCAAATTTGGGCCTTGAACCCCTTTCATGAAGTAACAAGAATTGGCATTAAGCCAATCTGTGAAGAAGCAAGATTTAGGTCCTAAGCTCATTTCTTGAATTAATAAGATTTGGGCTTTGAGCTTGTACAATGTAGATACAAGATTTAAGCCTTGTGCCCATTTCCTGAAGTGAGAAAAAGTAGTAGGTCATGACTCTAATTTGTGATGTAGAGAAATTACTTTATACTTAATCTGTGAAGAGTCAAGAAATAATGTGGGCTGTGTCCATTATTAATGTAGAGAAGATGTGGGTTGTGAGCTTGTCTTGTAAAGTGAAGAAGTTTATGGGCCATGAGTTCAATATGAAAATATGTTGATTTTTGGTAAGAAAGCCCAATCAATGTAGTTGGATAAAATTTGAGTTTTTCTTTTTTTAACTTTAAATAATTTAAACCAATACCCATTATTATGTAAAATACAAATATTGTCAATGTGTCACAACTTGTCTAATAAAATTATGCCATGTGAACTAAGGGGGGAAAAAAAACTCAAAACAACATTTTCAATAATTTAAAATGAAAAAAAGAAATGGATAGAAGGGAAGAGAAATCATTTATTTCCTTTATTTAATTAGAATTAAGAGGTTTCTCCAAAAAGGAAAAAGAAAAAAGAATGAAGGTAAAGGGAAAAAGGAAATATTGAGAGAAATAGTTTTCATGGGTCCTATCTTTTGCTTTTCCACCAATTACACTTTTACCCTTGTAAAGTTTTGCCCTTTTAAGAAATTACTTTTTATATCCCATAGTTGATTCATAATTTATAATTTACAAGAATAAAATAGTAAAATAATTTTCTATGAATTTATTTTTTCATTTTTCTTCCCATTTACATCCAAACACACATGGAGAAGTATTTTCTTTCCTCTTTCCTTTTTCCTTTTCCTTTTCTTTCATGTATTCTTTTCTTTTCTCTTCACTCTCTCGTGAACCTAATATAGTATTAAGAGAACTCATATCAAGCTTCTTAAAACACCATTTCAACAAAATATTTAGGCTAAATTATAAATTGCATTTTCTAACTTTATCCAAAATTCAATTCAATCTTGTAACTTCAACTTCGTTCAGTTCAATTCAGTCATCGAACTTTTAATTTTATTCAATTCAGACTTTTCGTTAACTTTGTTAAGTAGGTTACCGTTAAATGCCCCTAATATTACATGGTTTTGTAATTTTTCAATTTTTAAATAATATATATATATATATATATATATATATATATATATAAAACACTAATTGAAATCAATTTTTCTGTAAACAATTAATTTTTTTTTGTGAAGAACACGTAAAAAGTAAAAAACCCAGCAACTTTCCCCGTATCCAAACTAAAAAATAAAAAATCCCTTTCGATTTAGCTTAAAAAAATCTGTGTTGTATCGAAGAACTAATATCTATCCCTTATAACTAATTCCAAAAGACCTTCAAACATTCCACAAACCATGAAAGATTTTAGGTTGTAATCTATGCTTTTTGATATTTGCCTCTTAAGTTTAACCAACGATTTTCCACGTGTAAGTTGCCATGATTTTTTTATTTTTTATTTTTATTTTTTTTGGGTTGTTGGGCGTAGGTTGCCATGATAGAGTCCTAATAAAGTCAAGCTGTACGAACTCCACGCTGCTCTAATCGGTCGTTGTTAGAGTAGTGTGATTGTGATTTGTGAGTGTGAATGCAACAAATGGAGGTGAGTGTGGTGGGTTTTTCTTTTTTGGGATCAAAGAACCATTGTTGAAGAAATTTTGAAGAGATGTTGTTTTGAGACACTTAATGGCAAAACCCTAAAAGAATTGAACAGACAAACTGAATTGAATAAAATTAAAAATTAGAGGATTAAATTGAACTATGTTAAAGTTAGATAATTGAATTGAATTTTAGGTGAAATTAGAAGGTGTAATTTGTAATTTAGCCAAATATTTAACAAAATTCAAATAAAACTGTAAAAGCATTCTGCATCAACCTTAACAATTACTTCCAAAATTTATCTATGAATAGTAGCCTAATACACTTATTGGGGTATTGCTCAGCAACACACTAAATAAATAAATTTTTTATTTAGCCCCTAACTCGACTGTATCATCTCAGAGCTCTCCTTCTCTCCGATAGACATAGATCAATGGAAATGGAGGATGAGGATGGTGGTCGAGTTATTCATGGTGGTTGGATTTCATAGTGGTGGTCTAGCCAAATTTTGTGGGTCTACTGAATTTCATGGTGGTGGTGGATATCAGTCTTCTTCCTTTGTGAGGGTGTGTGAAAGGACAAAGTGTTAGGTTCTAAGGAATTAGGAACTAATGTATTAGAACTTCATTTTGTAATATTGGCAAACCATGATCAAAACGTTTTTAGTCTTGTTTAGACTTGCTCAAAGTATGTATTTTTATGTAAAGTTGGAATCAAGTTACTGCAGGATTTATTGTGTAGATCTTCCTGGCTCGATCGATCGAGAATTAGACTTGATTGATTGAAAGTTATGCAGATTGTTTTTTCTGCAGAATTTCCAACTCAACCCAAGCCCGTTTGACGTGTAGGGTTTTATTTTTTGTCTTAAGTATAAAAGAGAAAACCCTAGCCACGTTTTAGTGTTGCTCTTTATGCTGTATGTATGAATCTTCTGTGAGATAGAGGTGTTTGCCTTCACATACACTTAGGGTTTCCAATCTCAAGATTGATGTCAAAAGTTTGGTGATCAATTCAGTTACTGATTCAAGAGCTTAAAGATATACAAGCGGGAGTGCTTGTACTTGCTAGGAATCCAAGAAAGAAGTAGTCTGTAGACTCGGAGCTGTCACATGGTCATGATAGTAAGTTTCCTACTCGAGGTATCAATATGATGTTAGTGATCTAAGTCGCTATTATGTAAACTTCAATTCTTTCATAGTGAATTCATTTTACCTTGAGGATAGTTAGGTTAAATCCTCCCCAGACTTTTTACCGGTTTGGTTTTCCTGGGTTATCATATTGTTGTATTCTTTATTTTCCGCACTTTACAATAATATGATTTATGTGTGTTAACCTAGATTTGATAATTTGGCTAAGTAATCACTTGGCTAATTAACTAGGTTAATCTGGTTATGTTTTAAGGGGTCTAAAAATGAACACAAAGTTTGACTACAAATTTGGTTGTAGCCTAAGACTACAACTTCACTCAATATTCTTATATTAGGTGTGAATATTGACAAATCCACTAGTGGATAACATTTTCTTTTTATATCTTTCATACTTGCAAAATTTTCAAAAAATCAAAGATCAATAGTTATGTTATCAATCAATTGTTTAAATTGCAAGTTTTTATTGTCTAAAATTATGCATAAAATTAAAATAAGTTCATGGATCATATAGTAAATAACATCTAATTTGCACAAAATTTGACATGTATATTAAGAGTGTAAAGAACATGTAATCCAATATTAGATTTTCAAAATATGTAGCAATGCTAATTTTTTAAAAGGAAGTTGTAGCCTTCAACTATAACAAACGAGACTATAGTTTTAAGCTACAACCAAGTTTGTAGTTAAATTTTATCCTATATATAATACCTACAAAGAGACTAAGGTTTATTATGCTAATGAGAGACTCCAGTTGACACTTTGATCAGCTCACTTTATGGATTTGTTTGATTTCCATGAGGATCCCTCACTTTTTTTTTTCATTGTATGGTCTTTTTTTCTTTTTCTGAGAAAAAGGTAAGTAATTTTATTGAACTAAATCAAATTTGAATGCATTATTCAAGTCACTAGGTAGCTCTTCTATCCATATATACATTAGTGTTTGCAGATAGAACTGCTCGTCTAACAAGAGCATGGGCTAAGTTGTTCTATCCATACCCCTTTTTACATGTTGAAAATTGCAACTCAGTAAAGTAGAACTAAGGCATCGAATCTCTTCTTTTCTCCAATTGTATGGTCTTTATATGTCCATAAACTATTTGCGTTTGAGTTGGAAATATTTTAAATTTTATTAGCTAGGTTCTATGGTAATATTATTAACTGTAGTTTATAATTGCTAAAAAAAGGAATACAATAGGTACAATTAGCTCCTTAAAAAAAAGGTACAATTAAATATATTAACATTTACATCTTAATGTTTTAAAAAAACATTTACATCTTAATTATATATTTTTTTATATAAAAACATCTAAACATATTTGCGCATTTTGTGCGATTGGAAAAGGTTTAATATTGTCTTTTGACAGCTGGTAAATTTTAACAATTAATGCTCCTATTTTCAAATGTAAAATATTTTTAGTTGTTTGGTATGACAAATAAAATTTTTCAAGCAAACCACTAAAATTGATTGCTCAACACCTTAGCTGCTGATATTGGAGGTCCGATGACTAGACCATTGGAACTGGCAGTTAGAGCGATGGTCAGACCAACAACATTGATTAACAAAATGGTGTCGTCAATTACCGAACCTTTGGCACCTATTGCAGTGTAGCATCTTTGGTCACCGAACTGTCAATACCAGTAGTCAATGTGGCATTTTCAGTCATTGAACTGCCAGCACTAGTTGCTAGAGCGAAGTCTCCAAACACCAAACTGCTGGCATTTGTCACTAAAGTGGAGTCATCGGACACCAGACCAAAGACGCCAGTGGCTAGAGCAAAGTCTCCGAACACTAGATCTCCATCACCAATCGCTGGAACAAAGTCTCCAGCCATCAAATCGCTGGCACCAATCGTCAAAGTGGTGTCTCCGGCCACCAGACCAATGACCTAGCATTAGATAGGGAGGGGAAGCCATTGTTTGTTTTTGAAAAATATTTTACCAAATTTTTAGATGTTAAATATTTTTCAATTTTTTTTAAAGAATTTTACAAGTTTGACTATATTTTATCTACAAAAAAAATACCTAAAAATGGAAAAACATTTTCCGAAAAATATTTTAATTCAAAACAATCAAAGTGTAAAGAAGAATAATTAGAAACCATGAATGTTGTCACAATGACATTACAACCCAAAAAGCCCCCAACCAACTCACCAAGGAAGACAATTCCCATCTTAGTAGTTGAGTTTTTTTTTTTTTTTTAGGTCCCATTATATGCCTCATATGCTATATGTTTGATTAAATTGTGTTTAATTTAAAACTATTTTAAATTTTATTAACAACATGCTGTTGTAATAATGTTGATTGTATTTATTAAATTTTACTTTAAAAAAAATATTGAATGTATTATAACAGCACTAAAAAAGTACTACATTCACTATGATTTTTTTTTTTTTGGTACTACATTTACTATGATTATTGATTATTTTTATTTTTATTTTATTATTCAATAATTGAAGGAAATAGGATTTAAACCCTAGATTTCTTCAATGAAAATACTGAAAAGTATCAGTTGAATTGAACTATAAATTCTTTTAACACATAATGTATTTATCATTAAAAATTTAAATGTTTAAAAAATTAATTTTTAGTTGAATTGGCACCTCTCTATGTACAAAAGTGCTTAGGAGTTTAAAAGGAAAAAGGGTTTGAGTTACAGGGTTAGTAGCATATTGTAATTATCTAAAAAACATGTATTCAGTTTTTTTGGCACATTGCGTAGGTGTGCAACTAGTTTATTATTATTGTATTTTGACCACCTATAAATTTTGGTAGTTAAAGAAGACCAAATCCTCAAACTATAGTTAGTGAGTAGGCTACAACATTGATCTAAAAACATAATTTCTACATGAACGCCTTAACCAAAGGCTTAACATGATTAATTATTCACTACTTCACTCTTTCCTCTTAAATAATAATTCATCACACTAATTAGATTTATAGTGGAACCCACCATTATGTATAAGGAGTGAGTATTTTTATTTATAATAATTCAATAGTAGTGAGGGGTGTGGCAATATATTCAAACCTTGGATGTCCTTATTGGAACCAGAAAGTTCCAATTGTAACAGGAGGGAGCATTTCTCTTAAAATATTGAATAATTTTTTTTAACAAAATTTGTGAGAGTACAATAATGCCATACTTGCTCCTCTAATATAATCATGGGGTCTCAAAATTAAATAATAAGAGAAGAGGAACTACAACTTTATTCTACTCTTGGAGTATTGTATAATTTTCCAGCTATGAAGACTATGAATTTAATGAATTTTAGCCTTCATAATGACTATAAATTGATTAGTTGTGTAAACCTTTATAATAGGAGTAACGCTACACCCACAAACTATTTTAAACTATTTTTAAAAACTGTTGATATGGCCAATATCTTATTGGTTTTCATCTAGACCCACTATTAACTTCACTTTTTCATTTACCAATAATCACTCACCACATTAGCAGTTTATAAAATCATTTGGGTAAATTGCAAATTTCACCTCTAAAGTTTGGGGGTGATTGGATTTTACACCTTGAAGTTTCAGAATTTGGATTTTATCCCCCTGAACTTTGGTGATATTTGGATACCCTGATATTTCAGAACTTGGATTTTACCTCTTATATTTTAGGAGTGTTTGGATTCTACTCACTAAAGTTTTGGAGTATTTGGATTTCACACCCTAAAATTTTAGAATTTGGAGGTATAAAATCCAAACAACCCTAAACTTTAGATGGTCAAATCCAAGTTCTGAAACGTTAGGGTATAAAATCCAAAAACCCCAAACTTCAAGGGGTAAAATCTAAATTCTAAAACTTTAGGGTGTAAAATCTAATCACCCCCAAACTTTAGGGGTGCAATTTGCAATTTAACTAAAAATTTTTGTAAAAATGTTTATATCTCTAGAATTACTTTTATAATATTAAGCAATTTTAATTGTGTGATATTAATTTACAACTTCTATATAATATACCATTTAAAGCTCAACAAAAAAAATTTTTTTAAATAATTTATTTCTATTATAAAGCATTACTCCTATATGGTAAACCATTTAAAGCTCAACAAAAAAATGGTAAATAATTTATTTATATTTTAAATCATTGATAAATCATTTAATATTATATTTTAACTTCCTATAAATTTTGGCAACCTAATTAAGAAGACCATATTTTCTAAAAAGTAGTTATTAAATAGGGTGGACCACTTATGGAAAAAATATAATTTCTATAGACACTAAAATTTAATTAAATGGAACATTTATGGAAAAGTATAAGTTCTACATGCACTAATATTTAAATGCATCATGAAGACTACTAAATTAATGATTTTGAACCTTTCTAATTTTTTTTGAGAAGAACGAAATTTTTTATTTTATTTTAAATCATTGTTAAACCATTTAATATTGTATTTTAACTTCCTATAAATTTTGGCAACCTAATTAAGAAGACCATGTCTTCTAAAATGTAGTTATTAAGTAAGGTGAAACACTTATGGAAAAAGTATAATTTCTACATACACTAAGTTTTAAATGCATGGAACATTTACGGAAAAAGTATAAGTTCAACATACATACACTAACACTAAGATTTAAATGCATCATGAAGTCTACTAAATTAATGATTTTGAACCTTTCTAATTTTTCTTGGGAAAAGTGAAAATTTATTTCTATTTTAAATCATTTAATATTGTATTTTAACTTCATATAAATTTTGGCAACCTAATTTAGAAGACCATATCTTCTAAAATGTAGTTATTAAGTAGGGTGAAACACTTATGGAAAAAGTATAATTTCTACTACACTAAGATTTAAATGCATGGAACATTTATGGAAAAGTATAAATTCTACCTACACTAACTTAGATTTAAATGCACCATGAAGACTACTAAATTAATGATTTTGAACCTTTCTAATTTTACTTGAGAAGAGTGAAAATTTATTTCTATTTTAAATCATTTAATATTGTACATTAACTTCCTATAAATTTTGGCAACCTAATTAAGAAGACCATATCTTCTAAAATGTAGTTATTAAGTAGGGTGAAACACTTATGAAAAAAGTATAATTTCTACGTACACTAAGATTTAAATGCATGGAACATTTATGGAAAAAGTATAAGTTCTACCTACACTAACTTAGATTTAAATGCATCATGAAGACTACTAAATTAATGATTTTGAACCTTTCAAATTTTCTTGAGAAGAGTGAAAATTTATTTCTATTTTAAATCATTTAATATTGTACATTAACTTCCTATAAATTTTGGCAACCTAATTAAGAAGACCATATCTTCTAAAATGTAGTTATTAAGTAGGGTGAAACACTTATGGAAAAAGTATAATTTCTACATACACTAAGATTTAAAAACATGGAACATTTATGGAAAAAGTATAAGTTCAACCTACACTAACTTAGATTTAAATGTATCATGAAGACTATTATATTAAGAGAAATGTTACGTCTACAATATTTTTACAACATATTCTATGTGGCAAGTTGTTATGGGTTGTTATTGGTGAGGTAGAAAAGTAATTTCAGTGATAGATTCAAATTAGAACTAATAACAACTAACCACATATGATTTGTTGTGAAAATATTGTGAAAATGTTGTGGACGTGGCACATCTCTTATATTAATGATTTTTAACTTTTCTAATTTTTCTTGAGAAGAATGAAAATTTATTTCTATTTCAAATCATTGTTAAATCATTTAATATTGTTCATTAACTTCCTATAAATTTTGGCAACCTAATTAAGAAAAACATATCTTCTAAAATGCAATTATCAAGTAGGGTGAAACACTTAGGCTTCTTTTGAAAGGAGGGAATGGAATGGAATGAAAAGGAATAAAATAAATCATTTTAGAATATTCTTCTTTTCCCTTATTTGCGAGTTTTAATGGAGGGAATGGAAAGCCCATTCTCTTGTTTAAGAGTTTAACTAGGAGGGAATGGAATAGGTAGGAGGGAACACTTATTCCTCTCTATTCCCTTAAAATCTCAAATTTTCATTCCCCCGAAATTGGGAGGAATGAGAGGGAATGAAATTAGATTTAGTGATTTTTTTACTAAAACTCTCAAAATACCCTTGTATATTCAACTTTTTATTTTAAAATAGGGGTCTAATAGTAATATTGTCATAAAATGATTCCATTCCATTCCCTCCATGTTGCTCCCAAACAAGATTACTTACATTCCATTCATTTTCATTTCTTTCCATTCCTTTATTTTAAAACATCCAATCATGGTTACTTAATTCAATTCCATTTCATTCTTTTTCATTCCTTTTCCTTACTTAAATACATTCCATTCCTTTCCATTCTCTTATTATTATTCCATTCCATTCCATTCTCTTCTCTTATGAACTCCCAATTGGAGCCTTAAGGAAAAGGTATAATTTCTATATACACTAAGATTTAAATGCATGGAACATTTATGGAAAAAGTATAAGTTCTACATACACTAACACTTTTTTAAATGCATCATGAAGACTAATAAATTAATGATTTTGAACCTTTCTAATTTTTCTTGGGAAGATTGACAATTTATTTCTATTTTAAATTATGAGTAATGCTACAGGCACAAACTATTTTACAACATTTTTACAAACTGTTGATGTGGTCAACTTCTTATTGGTTTTTATCTAGACCCATCATTAATGTCACTTTTTTATTTATCAATAACCACTCACCACATCAGCAGTGTGTAAATTTTTTTGTAAAAATTTTGTATTTCTTGCATTACTCTTAAATCATTGTTAAATCATTTAATATTGTATTTTAACTTCCTATAAATTTTGGCAACCTAATTAAGAAGACCATATCTTCTAAAATGTAGTTAAATGTAGTTATTAAGTAGGGTGAAACACTTATGGAAAATGTGTAATTTCTACATACACTAAGATTTAAATGCATGGACCATTTATGGAAAAAATATAAGTTCTATATACACTAAGATTTAAATGTATCATAAATACTACTAAATTAATGATTTTGAACCTTTCTAATTTTTTTTAGAAGATTGAACATTTCTAATAATTATAAATTTAGAGAAATGTTGTGTCCACAATATTTTCACAAAACCTTCACAACAAATTCTAAGTGATAAGTTGTTATTGGCTGTTATGTATAGGCAAAAAAGTAAATTTAAGTTGTGAATTCAAATTATAACCAATAACAACTTACCAATTATGATTTATTGTGAGAATATTGTAGACATATCACTTCTCATAAATATATTAGTTGTATGGACCTTTATAAGAGTCCTAGGGATACATAATATATATATATATATATATATATATATATATATACATACATAGATATACACTCACAAACTCATCAAATTCACAACATTTCAAAATTAGTCTAGTACTTTATATATAGGTCAATAAAATAAAATAAAATAATTGCATAATATGGTGGTAGACTAATTTGGCAATGTTGTGAAATTATTGTGCATTTTTATTCCATTCATTGCTTTAGTGCCTTTATAATAGTAAGCAATAATCCTTCAAAAAAAAAATAGTAAGTAATAATCCTTTAAAAAAAAAAAAAGTAAGCAGTAATGATGGTAAAAAAATGATTTTGGTTTAAATATATTGTTAACTCTTTTGATTTTGCATTATGACAACTCCAAATGTTGGCAATAAAAAAAGTACCATTTCTAGTAAAATTTAGTTGGTAAGGAAGGTGTAAAATTTAACATAATTTCTACCTTAACCCTTTAAACTAAGGTTAAAGAGTATGAAGACCATGAATTTAACAGTTTCTTAAAAAAAAAAAAAGTTTTAAACATTTATAATAATTATAAATTCATTATTTTTTTGGACCTTCATAATAGAAAATTATTTAATGTTCCATGAGCAATTCTTCCTCCTCTAACTGAAGGACCTCACAATAAATTTAATTAGTAATACCCACTATTATATGAGAAAAAAGAGTATTGAATGATTACTCTTTGTGATATTAATTGCGATTCACATATGGTAAAAAATTTATTTCATTTAATATTGTATAATAAATTAGCCTTTCATAGGACTTCCCTTCTTTATATCTAAGTGGAGTGGTAGAATTTTTTTTGTTTGGTTGTTAAAAAAGAAAAAAAGAGAGGATAGAAACTGTAAATTGTATAAATTTACTCTTATACCCCTAGTACTAAGAATTAAAAATTAACAAAATATAAAGGAAAAAAAAGTTAAAAAGAAGAAGAAGAAGACGAAGAAAAACAACGTAAATTAGGGGGGAGGGAAAATGGAAAATTTCCTATAATCTACCCCCCCCCTCCCCCCAATTTTGTCCCCAAATTGGGGAGAAAGCAATTTCACCCCAAATTATGCACATAGGGCCCTAAGATTTTAATGGCCCAAGTGGTACAATTTACAATTTTACTCCAAACTCATTTTGTGTAAATGTGGGCTTTTACAAAAGAAGTCCCTAAAGTAAAAAAAAAAGGGTAAGGTGGGATTTTAATCTTGATTTCTTAATAAAAGAAGATATGGGTTTCAAGTCCAATTCATATGGTGAGAGGGATATAGGTCATAGGCTCGTCTTGCGATGTTGGCAATGTCACATGTTGTGAACTTGATAAGGTAGGAAATTTGGGCTTTGAACCCATTTCATGAAGTAAAAAGTTTAGGACTTTAAGCCAACCCGTGAAAAAGCAAGATTCAGGTCATAAGCTCATTTCTTGAATTAACAAGATTTGGGCTTTAAGCCTATAGAATGAAGATACAAGATTTAAGCTTTGCGCCCATTTCATGAAGTGAGAAAAAGTAGTGGGTCGTGACTCCAATTTGTGATATAGAGAAAATTACTTTATGCTCAATCTGTGAAGAGTCGAGAAACAATGTGGGTTATGTGTCCATTACTAATGTAGTGAGGGTGTGGGTTGTGAGCTTGTCTTGTGAAGTGAAGAAGTTTATGGGTCATGAGTTCAATATAAAAATATTTTGATTTTTGGTAAGAAAGCACAATTGATGTAGTTGGATGAAATTTGAGGTTTTTATTTATTTATTTATTTATTTTAGCTTTAAATAATTTAAACCAATACTCATTATTGTGTAAAATACAAATATTGTTGATGTGGCACAACTTGTCTAATAAAATTATGCCATGTGAAGTGAGGGGAAAAAAAAACCCAAAATAACATCTTCAATAATTTAAAATGAAAAAAGAAATGGATAGAAGGGAAGGGAAATCATTTATTTCCTTTGTTTAATTAGAATGAGGATGTTTCTCCACAAAAGAAAAAAAGAAGAAGAAGATGATGGGGGAAAGGAAATATTGAGAGAAATAGTTTTCATGGGTCCCATTTTTTGCTTTTCTGCCAATTACAATTTTACCCTTCTATAGTTTTGTCTTTTTAAGAATTACTTTTTATATCCTCATAATTAATTCATAATTTATAATTTACAAGAATCAAATAGTAAAATAATTTTCTAAGAATATTTATTTTTATTTTTATTCTCATTTACATCCAAACACACATGGGGAAAGTATTTTCTTTCCTCTTTCCTTTTCCTTTTCCTTCATGTTTCTTTTCTTTTCTCTTCACTCTCTTGTGAACCAAATATAGTATTAAGAGAACTCATACCAAACTTCTTAAAACACCATTTCAACAAAATATTTAGGCTAAATTATAAATTGCATTTTCTTACTTTTTACCCAAAATCCAATTCAATCTTGTAAATTCAACTTCGTTCAATTCAGTCGTCGAACTTTTAATTTTATTCAATTCAAAATTTTTATCTATTCCGTTAAGTAGGTTACCGTTATATGCCCCTAATATTTCATGGTTTTGTAATTTTTAAATATTATATATATAACTAATAGAAATCAATTTTTCTGTAAATTTTTTTTTAACACGGAAAAAAAATAAAAAACCCAGTAACTTTCCCCATATCCAAACTAGGAAAAAAAAAAAAAAACAAAAAACAAAAAATCCCTTTCGATTTTTTTGAGTAATCTCTTTGTGTTGCATCGAAGAACTAAAATCTCTCCCTTATAACAAATTCCAAAAGACCTGCAAACATTCCTCAAACCATGATAGATTTTGGGTGTAATCTATGCTTTTTAATATTTGCCTCTGAACCAACGATTTCCACATGTAGGTTGCCATGACTTTTTTTTTTTTTGGTTGCTGTGCATAGGTTGCCAATATTTAGTCCTAACATAGTAAGGTGAGGCTACAATCTAGTGTACGACCTACACGTTGCTCCGGTAGTTGTCGGAGTAGTGTGATTGTGAGTGTGAATGCAACGACGATATCATAATTTTCTTCTGAAGCTCCACATTTTTTTTTTGTTTTGTAAAAATTGGTAGGGATTTTGGTTTGGGGAGGAAAATGGCGGGTTTTATTTATTTTTTTTATTTATTAATTATTTGGATCAAAGAACCATTTTTGAAGAAAGTCTGAAAAGACTATGTTTTGAGACACTTGACAGCAAAACCCTAATGAAATTAGATGACTGAATTGAATTTTAGACAAAATTAGAAAGAGTAATTTGTAATTTAGCCAAATATATAACTATACTCAAGTAAAAGAACCCTACATTAGCCTTAGGGGAGTCGTTTCTAATTCTTCATGGGGTTCAAAATTCAAATGAATCCCCTGGTTTGATTAAAAAATATTATATACATAAAATATTATTTTATTAGTTTAATTTACCTTTAAAAATATTTTTACACATCATGACTTAAATCTTGCACACTCTGACATAGATCAATTCAGCTCAAAACTAAACAACACAAATTAGTCCATCCCAAAACTAACCAATAATATAAATTATAGATTTCTCTCTCATGAATCTATTTTCTCTATTTGACTCTTGGTATTTTCGACTTGTGTAAATGTATGTTTGATA
This sequence comes from Quercus lobata, assembly GCF_001633185.2. NCBI lineage: Eukaryota > Viridiplantae > Streptophyta > Magnoliopsida > Fagales > Fagaceae > Quercus > Quercus lobata. Next base: position 20,958,984 of record NC_044905.1, read on the forward strand.
TTGATTTTGTGCATTATATATTTATTTTTTTTTGTTATAATGTTATTTGTGTGAATGTGTGCGTATGTAGTATAAATATAATATAACTTTATATAATTATGAAGTATAGAGAGTTTGTTATATGTATGTGTATTGTTATCATGTTATAATAGCATCTTATATAAAGTTAGAGATTAAAAAAAATAATAAAGTAAGTGATTCTTCAAACATTTGATTGATTAAGTAGATAAATAGTGTATTATTTATATATGTATGAATGAGTGTGGCTCTTTGGGTCAATAATTAATATAATGTATGTGGGTTAAGTTTTGTCATTCAATTTAATATATATATATATTTATATATATATATATATATATATATATATATATATATATATATGTAAGGATGCAATTTAAGTCCTAAGCCCAAATAGTAAAAGGATTTAGGCCCAAAGATCTCAATACAATAAATTTGTAGAGAGTGGGTTGGAAAACTAGGTTCTGATGAGTCGGGTAGTAACTATAATGGATCCAGATGACAATAAAGTAAAAGAAGACTAGTTTTGCCTAAAGAAAATCCTCCTCAGCACAGTCTGAGGAGATCAGTCCTTGTATATATTACTTGAAGTTGATTATAAATACAATTCTAATAGCTACAGTGTTTCTTTCTCAATTCTCCGATCCCCCTTCTCTCAAGGTATCTCCTCTATTTTATACTATCTTCCCTTTTCATCTTTACCCTCTACGTGCAGTTCAGATTGTTGGTGTTGATCATTGTCCCATCAACACCTTCCTGAAGTCTTTAGGTAGTAGCTGTAAGGCTGAAAACTACTGTTCAAGTATCACTCCCTCATTAATGCGGCCAGAGAGTTAGCTGCAAAGCATTCAATGCAATAGTATCAGCTTTCTCTTAGATATTTCATAGCTTCCTTCCTGATACTTATCCTCATCTATTGAATGGTCTGGAATATTGCTCTTTAATGGTAGACCACACCTTCTGACCTCGGCTTTGCATAGTCGAGGTTGCATTCCTCCTCAAATCGCCCTCATAGGCAATCATAATCAAAGTTCACCTCTTTACCTACTGACATGGACCCTTATGATAGCGTCTACCCGTCCTTGGACTACATACTGTCCTCGGATTGAGCCCCCGGCCTAATACATATGTAGATATATACTCCTAGGCTTTTTGCCCCTACAATAACCCCTCAAAATTCTTCTTTCTGGCTCCTCAAGAAGAAAGGAGGATTTCAATGTCACAATAGTTACCCCGTGCTCATCATACATCACCTCTGATTGCGTAGATGCCTTTTTAATTGCCCAAAGCACGCTCCTAATGCTTTGGCATCCGAGACACGCTTTCATTAAATTCTAACGGCTCCATGTTCCCCATGTTCTACGGTGTGATGTGAATCCAACGGTTGAGGATTTTGTTAGAACTCAGGCGAGAATTTTCCAGCTTGTAACTCTCATTTTGATATAAATACTGCCCGAATCTATCACTTATCTCACTTTAGCACTCATACATTGAACCTGCAAACTTACCCAATTTACTCATATCCTCACAAATACCAAAAGTCAGTCCGAGGAGAGTTTTCTACTTCGCGTAAGTCTTTATAAATCTTTTCATTTATTTTTTCCATCTACTTTTGTTTTCTTTGTGTCTTTTTCTCCTCGGCTTCTCTTACTTCTATCAATCTTCTTAGTACCTCCAAACTTTTCTTAGGAATGGGTAGATTTGCCTGTTTGGTAGACTCCAAGGAGGGTTTAGAGAGCTTTAAAGCTCAATATAGGATCCCGCCAGGAGTCGCCATTAGGTACTGTAAGGAAGGGCAATGGCATGAGGAGAGACAAGAGGGAGAGGTAGTAATCCCAATGATTGCCTTTATAGAAGGAGGGATGAGAATCCCTATGGGTACAGTTACTAGGGATTACCTTAGGCCCCATAGATTAGCTCCTACTCAATGTGCCCCCAACATGTTTAAAATTTTAGGTAGTGTAGATGCCCTTAACAAGAGAATGAGCTTAAATCTCACTCACCACGACGTCAATTGGGTTTACAATCTCCACCATCTAAAGGGGCAAGGGTATTACCTTAAAACTAGGCACCCTGAGGTCAATAGGGCTGTAATCGGTTCAGTTCGGTTGGTTCTTTTATCCGGCCAACCGAAACCGAAATTTTCGATTTGTAAAAGTCTTAACCGAAACCTATTGAAATAGTTGAAAAACCTTCGGTTTTGGTTTGTTTAAGTTTCAGTCGGTTTTTCGGATGGTTCTGGTTTTTGGGCCAGTTGGGCCTTTGGTCTTTTCCTACCAATTTTTCACATTTTTCCAGCCATTTTCTCAACTCCCAAACAAATTTTATAACAGAAAAATTCAAAATATACCATTAACACAACCAAAAATCAAAATAAAAACATCTTTTATTCACAAACTCGGTGAGAAGAGGAAGAAAGGGTGAGAGATTGAGGGAAAGAGAGGATTGGAGTGGATGGAGTAGGGGCGGCCAGATCAGTTTCCCTGCATATGGCTCGTCCGTGCTTTCCGAGATGCTACCTGTGACTCAGTATGGGAGAAGCGCGGCCAAATCGGCAATCGGTGGTGGTGACCTAGGTCGGTTGTCAAGATCGGAGCTCGTCCGTGCATGGTTGGCGATCGGAGAGGCGGATCGGTGATGAGGGAGGGGTGGGCTGAGATCTGGGTGGACCGGTGTTTGTGGGTCTTGGGTGTTTGGCCGACACTTGATCTGGGCAGTCGGCGATGTGTGGAGGCGGCGGTAGAGGGAGATTCGGCGTGAGAGAGAGGAAAGTGTGAGACAGTGAGGCTATCTGAAGCCTGAATGTGAGAGAGAGGAAAGTGTGAGACAGTGAGAGTGAAATTTGAAAAATGTGGGTATGTAGGGTTGGGTTTTCCAACCTTTGATTTTATACTCTAATTAGTTTGAGTTTAAATAGATATTTACTTAGTTTAATTACAGGTGATTAATTTAATGGGTTTTAAAATGCTATATTTACTTAGTTTACTTGGCCGGATCATTTGAATTTTGAAATGAAATGATTGAAGCCACTGCCAGTTATGAATCACTGAGTTGTATTAAAATGAAATGATGGTTGATGGAAAGGTCCACTGCCCAACACAAAGCTGCCAGCCAATATTTACAAAATTATATATTTAATATAAAATATAATATAATAATATATTTCGGTTTGGTTCGGTCGGTTCGGTGTATTAAAATTTGCAACCAAAAACCGAACCGAACTTTTCGGTTTTTTACATAATAAAACCGAAACTGAAACCGAACCGAACCGAAACCGAATCGAAATTTCAGTTCCATTTCAGTCGGTTTGAAGCGGTTTTTTCAGTTCTTCGGTTTTTTGCACACCCCTAGAGGTTAAGCATATCTCATGCCTCCCTGATTCTAACAAAGGCATGAATAAGGATTTCTTGATCATTTTGGGGGAGTGACACGATGGCCTCCCCTACCCAATGAGAGAGGGGAAACTAGGTAGGAATTCAGGTCTAGGTTTATTACTTGAACATCACCCCTTCCTCCCTTGACATGTTCTGCTCCTATTAGCTTGTGATCATGCTTGTGATTTGAGTTCTTCCTTTGATTTGTACCCCTTTTTTTTTGTTGTTTTAATGATGTTTTCCTTGTTTTTCTAATGGTTTTACAAAAAAGCACGCTGCCATCCCCAACCTCAATCTTGTCAATCAGTCGAGATTGGACAAGATATTGAAGGCCGAGGTGTTCGTCCACACAGACGATCAACTCAGAATGGCCTATCTAATTTTAGATTACATCCCAATCTTGTCCAACTTTCAAGCATCGAAGTGCTAGATAAAGGTGAGAGACCCCGCCTTCATTTGATCAACGTTGCCGTGCCTGGCTTTCTCAACCTAGGCCCGGGACCACAAGGGATATTAAAAGTAGAGCCACTTCTGCCATGTAAGGACGAGGACGAAGCGACCCCCTCTCAACCAGCCATTAGAGAAGAAGAAGAAGAAGAGGTGGTCGAAGTGTTTGATTTCGAGGACAACTTTGAGGTGTTCAACCAACCTCAATCTCCAGAGGTTTCCATCAGTTATTTCAATCACCTCCCCTCAGCCGAAGTAAGCCAAATACAAGGGGATTCTCTGTCCCAGAAGCCATGGGGATAAAGCACAAGCAGAGGATTGGCCTCCTAGAAGTGATGGAGTCTTCAACTAGGAGCAAGGCACTTGAGAAAACCACCCAAGTCCAGCTCCTTCCCCCTCCACCCACTCAACCCCTCCGACCTGATCTTACTAATCACAAGAGAAAGAGGAATCAGAAGAGCCACGAAGTGGTAGAAGGGGGGAATGGCCCCTTACTTAAGGAGGCTGAGCTCTAGAGAGGAGCTAAACAAGCTAGGATAGGACCAACCTTAACAAATAAGAGAGCTGAAGCTCAAATTGGGACACCTACCCAGACTCCAGCCATGGTACTAGACGGAGTCCCTCTGCCTGCTGATGCCTTGATCAGAAACTTCCAGCAAGGGAAGGTTGGCTACATTGCTGATGCAATGGAGCAGGCCCTATTGCTCCCTAGAGACATGGCCGACCTCAGAACAATGAGGAAGCATGAAGTGTTCCTCAATCTGAAGAGGGACCTCGCCCTAGTAAGTCCACTAACAAACCTTCCTTTTTCTATTTATCATGGTAATAATCTCTTTTATATTTGTACTTTAACTGATTTCACCACTTCTTTTTTCTCTCTGTTTTTTTTTTTATTTTTTATTTTTTATTTTTTATTTTTTATTTTTATAAAGGCTGACCAAGCTGCCCACAGAGCTAAGGAGATAGTTATCAGCTCTTATAGGTTAATGAAGGATGAGAGGGTAGGTGCATTGTCGCCATGAAAGCTTTTGAGCTAACAGAGAAGAAGTCACAAGACCTCACTGCCAAGCTAGTGGAAGTTGATTGGGATAAGAAAAGCGCCAAGGTCATTTTGGAGGGGGTGGAGAGGTGGAGGGGGTGGAGAGGTAGGCAGAGGCTTAGCGCAAGCTACTCCACCAAGCCAAGGACAACCTCGCTGCTGCCAGAAGCCAAGTCAAGGTCTTAACCAAGAAATTGGAGGAGGCCAAAAAAGCCAAAGAGAAAACCGAGCAAAAGGGGTATGAGGTGGGTGTGACTGAGACCGAAAAAGCCCTCAGGGCTAAGGTCGCGAAGGTATGTAGATTCTACTGCCTCCAAGTGTGGAATGAGGCCCTCGACCAAGTTGGGGTTGAGGCCTCTTCTTCTCTTAGAAGAGCAGAGAATGTGTACTACCCCCTAGCTATACGCGCCTTAGGCTCCTCGGGCTCCAAGGCCGACCCGATCTCCTCGGGGACAGACAAAGGCAAGGAAAGCCCAACTAAAGTTCTTCCTATAGCCAACATCTCCTCCAAGGAAGCAAAGCCGTTCGAGGACGCTAAAAAGGCAGCTAACACTACCAAAGAGGGGGCCTATGATGCCGCTCTGCCTCCAATTGCCCCCAAAAACCCCTCTAAGGAGAAAAAGGCTTCCTACAGCATGGAGATAATGCTAGCAACTCTCCCCATTCCTCCAAAGGAAGACCTCAAAGGAAAAGATCAAGCCTCCACCATGGCAACCTCTACCCAGCCTCCCAGGAATCCAAAAGATAAACTTGTAATAAAAATGAAGTCATAGGTTGTCTTTTTCTTTTCTTTTCTTTTTTTTTTTCTTTTTTTTACTTTGGTTTTTGTTTCCAAGCTCTGTAATCAAGCCAACCTTTTGTTTAAACTACTTGCCTTTTTCAAAGGCTTAATATTAATGAAAGTTGCAAGTCTTTCTTTTATACTTGTGATGTTTACATTGTTCCAAACATAATCTCTATTTCATTCAACACTTAATAAATGTGATAATGAGGTATAACTTTACTTATTGATTTGCATAAGTGGCAGCATAGTTATCACACATCACATGACCAGCAGCAAGACATGTTAAACTTACTAAGTCCACCATCTCGGCAAAGTATAACTTTAACTTTAAAGACATACACATTGGTGTAGTATCCACACATGTCTAACTCTACTCAATCCCCCACTCATTAGTAAGTTTAAAGGACTAGAGGGATAATTAATTCTCAAACAGAGACAGGTATTCTTGCAAATGCTTTAAGTAATGCTCATGAGCATCTATTTGAGGATGTTACTACAACGAAGATCTTTGCCATTTAGAATGGCTAATTCTATTTGATATTTAAATAATTAACAAGAAGTACTAATTTACCTCAGGCATGTGGTCCAAGGAGCCAAAAATGACTAAGGTTTTGTTTGGTACTTAGCAAAATGATAGGAAGTATTAATCTACCCAAAGTAGGTGGTTCGAGGAACGAGACGTAACTAAGGTTCTGTTTAACACTTAGAAAAATAATTAAAAGATATTAGTTTACCTAAGGTATGTGGTTCGATGAGCCAGGCATGACCAAGGTTCTATTTGATACTTAGAAAAATGTTATGAAGTATTAATTTACCCAAAGTAGGTGGTCCAAGAAACTAGACATAACTAAGGTTCTATTTAACACTTAGAAAAATGATTAAAAGATATCAATTTACCTAAGGTATGTGGTCCGAGAAGCCAGGCATGACCAAGGTTCTATTTGATATTTAGGAAAATGTCATGAAGTATTAATTTACCCAAAGTAAGTAGTTCGAGGAACTAGACGTAACTAAGGTTCTGTTTAACACTTAGAAAAATAGCTCAAAATATCAATTTACCCAAGGTATATGGTCTGAGGAGCCAAGCATGACCAAGGTTCTGTTTGATACTTAGAAAAATAATAGGAAATATTAATTTACTCGAAGCATGTGGTCCAAGGAGCTAGACATAGCTAAGGTTCTGTTTAACACTTGGATGTCAGGAAGTATTAATTTACCCAAAGCATGTGGTCCGAGGAGCCAGACATAGCTAAGGTTCTATTTAATATTGAGATAGATAACTTAAAATATCAATTTACCCAAGCTATGAGGTCCAAGAAACCAGGCATGACCAGGGTTTTGTTTGATATTTAAAAATATAGTAGAACGGATGACGCATAATGTAATAAACCAAAATATGGTAAAGAAAGCTTTCATTAATAATAATACCTTCTCAGGTTGTTTGCATTCCAAGAGCGTGGTACAACATTTTCATCTAGATCTTCAAGATAAGGCTAAAATGCAAAACTGACCCTCTAAGTTTTACCTTTTGTCATTTCAGTCCTTTAAGTTTGAATTTTGTCATTTCCATCCTTTAAGTTTCAAGTATAGTCAATTCAGTCCTTTTTAGTTTTCTGTTAAATGTTTCCGTTAACTTACTTTCTTTCTTTTTTTTTTTTTAATTTCAAAAAACTGATATATGTTATTTTGAATTATATATATATATATATATATATATATATAGAACACTAAAGGGCTTAGGGGAACGCCGTCGTTCCCCTAGCCCACCGAAAATATAAAAAATCATCCCACCCCCATAGTGAAACGTCCATACTAATGGTTGAAATCAATGCCCAGTTTTCACAAATTTCATTTTTGATCTATTTTTAGGCCCTAAAATATAGCAACAATATCCTTTCCCAAGAAAATTAATTTGCAGCATAGTGCTTACAGAGACAACTAGCATCTTCAATTGATACATTGATAATAATCCTAACTAAAAGAAGGAATAGCAAAGCAATACAGAAGAAAAAAGAGTCGGTGGTGTTGACTCAGCAGAGTAGCAAGAAAATTACAAAGGAAGATAACAAATACGAAATAAAATATGCAAAACTAAGTTTTATTCTTTGGAGGCTGGATTTTCTTGTCTATTCCTATGGCTTCGATGGCCTGCACATTAGTGCTCTCTTCTCCCTCTCAGTCTCTCTTTCTCTCTTTCCCCCTCTGTCCCTCAAATTTCTCAGGTCAAGGGCTGCTAGGGTACGGTGGGGGTGGAGATGATTTTTTATATTCAGTGGGCTAGGGGAACGACGTCGTACCCTGAGCCCTTTTTTTTTTTTTTTTTTTTTTTTTTTAATAAGGTTTTTCAGTGTTTTGAAAAAAAAAAAATCCAAAACAGTTTCATTTTGGTAAGTTAACGGCAACACTTAACAAAAGACTAACGGAGGACTGAATTGACTATACTTGAAACTTAGAGGACCGAAATAACAAAACTCAAACTTAGAGGACTGAAATGACAAAAGATGAAACTTAGAGGGTCAGTTTTGTATTTTGGCCTCAAGATAATATGCACCTATTCCAGCCACTGAAGTGATGCGATATGGCCCTTCCTAGTTAGGTTCTAACTTTCCATAGGATGGGTTCTTGACAGTACCCAAAACCATTCTTAATACCAAGTCTCCAGGCACTAGTGGCCTTGACCTTAGTCGTACCCCTGCTTGAGCTTATGTTGATAGTATGCCAGCTAAACTATAGCATTTTCTCTTCACTCTTCAATTAAATCTAAACTCTTCTCCAATAACTCTTCATTGCTGCTAAGAGTAAAAGTGCTTGTTCTCAGCGTTGGAAATCCTGTCTCCAAAGGAATCACAACCTCGATCCCATAAGTTATTAAAAATGGCGTCTCCCCAGTAGACCTGCGAGGTGTAATCTGATATGTCCAAAGGACATGTGGAGACTTTTCCACCCATTTTGCTTTTGCGTCATTCAGCCTCTTTTTGAGCCCACTCATTATGACTTTATTGACAGCCTCGGCCTGTCCATTCCCCTATGGATATGCTAGGGTGGAATATCTTTTTGTTATGCCCAGGTCACAGCAATACCTCCTAAAGGCTTTGCTATCAAACTGAAAACCATTGTTCGAGATAAGTGTACGAGGGATTCCAAACCGAGTGACAATATTTTTCCAGATAAATCTCTTGGCATCCATATCCCTGATATTTGCTAGTAGTTTAGCTTCAACCCATTTGGTGAAGTAATCTGAGCCGACTAGCAACCATCTCTTATTCCCTACTGCCTTAAGGAAGAGCCCTACAATATCCAAATCCCATTGAGTAAAAAGCTTAAGGGTTGGACAAAGGGTTAAGGATACTTCTTGGTTGGTGAATGTTTAGGGCAAATCTTTGGCATTGGTCGCATTTCTTCACATACTCCCTTCTACATATTTGGCCACCAATATCCCTGAGTGAGGGCCCTGTGAGACAAAGATCTACCTCTTGTGTGGCTTCTATAAATCCCTTCATGTAACTCTTCTAGGAGTAATTCAACTACTTCAGGGTGTATGCATAGCAGATATGGTCCAGAAAAAGAGCACTTGTACAACTTTTAGTCCTCGAATAGTCAAAACCGAGGAGCCTTTCTTCGTACCTTGTCGGCCCCGGACTTACCCTCGAGCAAGATGTCTTCCTTAAGAAATAGCACAATAGAGTCCATCCAACTAGGACCCACCCTAATCTGATGAATATGAACCACATTTCTCTCTATTTTAGTAGGTTTACACAAGTATTCTACAAGGATCACCCAAGGTAAAATTTGTGCTGAGGAGGTTGCGAGCGTGGCAAGAGAGTCAGCACGTGTATTTCTACTTCTAGGGATTTGTGATAAATTAAAAAACTCAAATCCTAATTGTAAGTGTCTAACCTAGTTCAAATATTCTTGTATTCTGAGATCTCTAGCTTCCAGCTCTCCCCCTACCTGGCCTACAACCAATCTTGAATTTGAAAACATCTCCACTGCCTTTCCTCCTATTCTCTGAACTATAGTCATCCCTACCAATAGAGCCTCATACTTAGCCTCATTATTCGTAGTTGAGAAGCCTAACCTTAAGGATTTTTCAACAATGATATTCTCAGGAGAAATTATAACTAGCCCCACCCTAAATCCTTTTTGATTTACTGCACCATCAACATGCACTTTCTAGGGTAAAGGCTCTTGAAGGGAGACCATGCCAACTGATTTTCCATCAATGTTTTGCTTCTCAACTTTTTCTTCAAATAGGGTTTCAACAAACTCGGCCACCAAATCAGCGAGGACCTAACCCTTGACAAAGGTGCGAGGCATATATTTGATATCAAAAACCCCTAAGATTGTACCCTACTTGGCAATCCTCCCTGTGTAATCAACATTTCAAAGTAGAGATCTAAGCGGAAGTTGGGTTAGGACAACAACTGTGTGTGATTGGAAGTAGTAGGGGAGCTTACGAGTAACATGCACCACTGCCAAAATGGCATTCTCCAGTGGTAGGTAACGGACCTCTGCCTATTGTAGTGACTTGCTCACATAATAAATTGACCTCTGCACACCACCATCAACCCATACAAGCACCAGACTCATTACATGGGAAGCCACAACAATGTAGACAAACAAAACCTCATCCACCTCGGGTCTGGACATAATGGGTGGCCAAGATAGGTATTCCTTCAACTGTTGGAAGGCCAAGACACACTCGGTCCATTCAAACCCCTTCCACTTGTTCAACAACTTAAAGAAAGGCCTACACCTGTCTGCTGACTAAGAAATTAATCGATTTAGAGTAGCAATCATTCCTGTCAACTTCTGGACCTCTTTGGGATTCTGAGGTGGCTGTAAATCACTAATTGCTTTAATTTGGTCAGGGTTGACTTCAATTCCACAATGAGTAACTATATACCCCAAGAACTTCCCTGACCCGACACCAAAAGAGCACTTAGAAGCATTAAGTCACAGCTTGTGTCTCCTCAAGATCTTAAAGATATTCCTGAGATCGTTAATATGCTTTGATTCCAACTTACTCTTAACCACCATGTCATCTATATAAATCTCAATATTTTTTTCTAACTGTGGCTCAAACATCTTGATCATCATCCTCTGATAAGTAGACCCTATATTTTTTAGACCAAAGGGCATCACCTTGTAGTGGTAATTCCTAGTAGGGGTGACAAAAGCTATCTTCTCCTGATCATCTAGAGCTAAAAGTATCTGATGGTACCCTTGAAAGGCATCCAGGAAGCTCATTCGGGGATGGCCTATAGTGGCATCCACCAACTAGTCTATTCAAGATATGGAAAAAGGGTCCTTGGGGCAAATTTTATTCAGATCTGTGAAGTCCACACACACCTGTTACTTCCCATTCTTCTTCTTTACTACCACTGTATTGGCTAACCACTCAGGGTAGAAAACTTCCTTAATAGCCCCGGCTTGCTTAAACTTGTTCATCTCCTCCTTGACAGCATCAGAATGCTTTTTAGATGAGCACCGAGGTGGTTGCTTCCTAGGGAGGACAGTTGGGTTGACATTCAAATAATGGCAAATGAAGTCCAGATCCACCCTAGGAGCTTCATAAGCATGCTATGTGAACACATCAATATTCCTCCTTAGAAATGCTAACTGCTCTTCCTTCTCCCGAGGTGGCAATTGAGCTCCGACTTAAAAAAACTTCTTTGGATCACCATTTATAACAATCTCTTCCAGCTTTTCACATTTTGCCCTTTCTGACACCATATCCATAGACAAGATCTGGATCCTTGACTGTTATGAGCCCCCCTTAGTGGAGGTTGAGGATTCAACCTTAGGCTGATACATAATTGCAGCTACCAAGCACTACCTAGCCATAGATTAGCTCCCAATTAATTCCTCAATCTGGTTCCCAGACGGATACTTAACCTTCAGATGCAAGGTGGAAGAAACAGCTTCCAAGACATGGAGCCAGGGCCTTGCCACAATGGCTGTGTAGGGGGAATAAGCATTCACTACAATAAAGTCCACCTCCACCACTTCGGACCTCACCTGTATGGGCAGTCTAATCTGACCCTTTAGAATGACAACTTTCCCATCAAAGCTTACCAAAGGTGAATCATGGGCTATCAAATCCTCGGGCTTCAAGTTCAACCCTTTGTACAAGTCAGGGTACATAATCTCTACATAGCTGCCCTGGTCAACCAATACCCTCTTCACATCATACCTTCCTATCCTGAGAGTGACCACTAAAGTATCATCACGTGGCTGTATGGTTCCAACTTTGTCCTCATCTGAAAAACTCAACGCCGGTCGGATCTCAACTCTATCCCTCTTTGGCTCAAAATTAGAGTCCTCGGCAGGCGGCCAAGGTATAAACATCATCCTAGAAGGATGAGAACTAGTCTTCCCAAGAGCAACAAAGATGACATTAATTATGCCCAAAGGAGGCCTTAAAGAAGCATTCCCTTGAACCCCTAACCCTGCCTGGTCTCCTTGCCCATTGGGTCGATACAAAAACTGTTTTAACCTTCCATCTCTGACCAGTTGCTCCAGATGATTCCATAAATTTCTACAGTCCTCGGTGGTATGTCCTCGTTCCTAATGGTACTGGCAATGAAGATTTTGGCTGCACCTCATGGAGTCTCCTCCCATCTTGTTTGGCCATTTAAAGTAAGGCTCATTCTTGATCTTCTCCAAGACTTGTTGTACTGACTCTCAGAACACCGTGTTAACCACCTGAGGAGCTGTAGACCTAGATTGCCTAGCGAAATCCCTTTGAGGCCTGTTATTATTATATTTGTTCTACCTGAAATCCTTCCTGTCCTAAGGGATAACCTTAGCTTTTCATTTCCCTTGCTGTTGGTCTTCCTCAACCTGCTTGTATTTGTTAATACTGTTCATAGGCCGACGCACACACCTTACTGGCTTCTTGGTCAAGGACTTTCTCAAATCATGCTCGGCAGGCAGGCCGACCTTGAAAGTCCTTAGAGCCACATGATTAAAGTCCCCAGCGATCTTATTGAACATCTCCCAATATTTGTTGGAGTACGTTTTCAGGGTCTCCCCTTCTCGCATGGACATGGACAACAGAGAATCTAAAGACCGAGGAACCTTACTGCATGTAATAAAACGAGATTCAAACGTTCGAGTGAGCTCCTTAAAGGAATCAATAGAACCTGTACTTAGGCCATCAAACCACCTAAACACCACAAGCCTTAAGCTAGATGGGAATGCCTTACACATCAAGGCCTCATTTTTGGAGTACACTGTCATTCTCTGGTTGAAGTGGCTTACGTGCTTCACAAGGTCTGTTTGACCATGGTACATGGTAAACATGGGCTAAGTGAACCGCCGAGGAAGTCTTCCTTCTTCAATCCTGCGTGTGAAAGGTGATCTGGAAATTTGGTTCAACGCCTTACTCATGGTGTCATTCCCCAGACCTTTGCAAGATGGATTTTTACTTCTATGCCTATGGTGGTAATCCTCATCACATGAGAAAGACTCACTAGGAGGAGTCCTTGACCTGAGTCTATAACTACCATTCTCCTCATCGTCAAATGAGAAGTCAAAATTTGAGGGAGTTCGCCTTCGCCGTTCAAGGCACAACTTCCTCTTCAAATGATCAATCTCCAGTTGCATGGCCTTGGTATTCTCCTTATGAGAAAGGTGGCTCCCGCTTTGAGATTGACTCCTACTAGTATGTGTGGTATATACACTAATCTCTCGGTCCCTACTTCACTCAAGATTAACAAATTGATCTTGATGTTGGGACCCCATAGATTCCTCTAGATTCGGACCTGAACCTACCATAGTTGGACGTCAAACTCACTAAAACACAAGAATTCCCCACAGACAACGCCAATTGTAAGGATGCATTTTGAGTCCTAAGCCCAAATGATAAAAGGATTTAGGCCCAAAGAGCCCAATACAATGAATTTATAGAGAATGGGTTGGAAAACTAAGTTCTGATGAGTCGGGTAGCAACTATAATGGATCCAGATGACAATAAAGTAAAAGAAGATTGGTTTTGCTTAAAGAAAATCGTCCTCGACACAATTCGAGGAGATCAGTCCTTGTATATATTACTTGAAGTTGGTTATAAATACAATTCTAATTGCTACAATGTTTCTTTCTCAATTCTTCGATCCCCCTTCTCTCAAGGTATCTTCTCTATTTTATACTATCTTCCCCTTTCGTCTCTAACTTCCACGTGCAGATCAGATTGTTGGTGTTGATCCTTGTCCTGTCAACACCTTCCTGAAGTCTTTGGGTAGTAGTTGTAAGGTTGAAAACTACTGTTCAGGTATCACTTCCTCATTCATGCGGTCAGAGAGTAAGCTGCAGAGCATTCAATGCGGTGGTAGCAGTTTTCTCTTAGATATTTCATAACTTTCCTCTGTCATGTTCCTTCCTGATACTTATCTTCATCCATGGAATAGTTCGAAACGTTGCTCTTGATGGCAGACCACACCTTCTGAACTCAGCTTTGCACAGTCGAGGTAGCATTCCTCCTTAGACCACCCTCATGGGCGATCATAATCAGACCACACCTCTTTACCTACTGACACAAACCCTTATGACAACATCTACCTGTCCTCAGACTACTTACTGTCCTCGGATTAGGCCCCCGGCCTAATACATATGTAGAGATATATACTCTTGGGCCTTTCGCCCCTACAATATATAAAGTCAAAGATCATAGGAAATCGAATTAGATTTCAATTGAATTCTCAATTTTGCACGACGTGTCCTATCTAATTTTTAATTTTTGTGCCAAATGAATTATTGAGTGTAAAAATTGAATAATCCAAATCCAATTAGATTACAATTTAAGTTTCAATTGAAGTCTAATTTTGCCCAATGTGTCCATCTAATTTTTTAATTTTTGTGGCAAGTGAATTATTGGGTGCAAAAAATGAAGAGTCTAAATCCAATTAAATTCTAAATCTCACACACACACACACACACACACACACACATGTATATATAATGAAAGGACAAGACTTAGGTTCAGTACTTAGGTGCTGTTCTTTAGGTTCTCCTTTTAAGATTCTGCTATGTGGATTTTTCGTCATGAGATGGAAACATATTTTTTAGTTAAGTAGTCACATGGTTAAATTTTAAGAGAGGAACCTAAGGAACAACACTTAAGGTAGTGTACCTTAGTTTTGTCCATAATGAAAAACCATTACATATTTTAGAAATATATGATTTAAAAAATGTGTAAGCTAATACAATGTATAATTTAAATATCTTCTAAAAAAAGTACAATTTAAACCATATAATTGTGATTGTTTTTAATTGTACATATATATATGGACATATGTACACACTAGTTTTTATAAAAACAATGACGAATAGATAATGAAAATTGTATAAAAATACAAAATATTATAAAAACTTTACATAATAAAATGGTTACACCTACACATATTGACAATCGATAATGAAAACTTATAATGATGTTAAAATATGAAAACTTACAGAAGGAAATAATAAAATGTCATGTATTTGTATGATTTTTTTTTTTTTATCAATAACTCGATATATTCAAGTTATTTTTTTATTAAATTTTTTTTAATTTAAATTCCTTAACCACCCCT
Source organism: Quercus lobata (assembly GCF_001633185.2). NCBI lineage: Eukaryota > Viridiplantae > Streptophyta > Magnoliopsida > Fagales > Fagaceae > Quercus > Quercus lobata. Next base: position 20,974,221 of record NC_044905.1, read on the forward strand.
TAATTTGGCATCTGGTACGGGGTAATATTTTAGGATTTTCAGGAATGTTTAAAGATTCTCATGTTTGGTTGCAAATCACGCTAGAGAATTAGATGCCAAGGGAATCTAGATTCCCCTTCTAAACCCCTCTCAGTAAGAATGTGGATTCCCTTTAAAACTATAGTCTAACATTTTCTCGTCTTATAGACCTAAACATTGTCAGGTTATTTTGTTATGAATTAAGCTCTTTTAAAAATTATTATTAAGAATAAAGCATTTAAGAATTTAAATGGTTATTTTTGTATTGTACTTGCCATTTTAAAATGTTAAACAGTTTATTTAGAAGAAGATTAATAGTTTTAATGAATTTGTTATAATTAATAGTTTATATTTTGTTTTTCATTATTTATTTAGAGGAAATTTTTTTTTTAAGGACTTGGTAGTTCACATTCAAATCTAAGAATAGAATGAGAAAAATAAACAATTCATTTAAAATTCCTAAGAATAAACCAAACATTATCATCTTTTTTGAGGAAGAACATTATCATCTTACATCCCTAGAAATCTTAAAAGATTCTCAATGAAACCAAACATATGAATAGTTACATTTCTAGGTATCTAGATTGTAAGGAATCACATTTTTATAAATTTGGATGTCAAGAGTAATGTGGATTTTTTCGTACCAAACGCCACATAAAAGAAATCTTGGAGCCGGCAGTGATTAGCCTTAACAATTTGTCTCAAAATTTAATCTATGAACAGTTCCCAAATACACTTATTGGCGTACTGCTCATCAACACATTAAATAACTATATTTTTTATTCAACCTCTGACGATCAACTGTATCATCTCAGAGCTCTCCTTCTCACCGATCTACACAGATCAATGAAGATGGAGGATGAGGAATTGAGGATGGTGGTCGAGTTGTTCATGTTGGTTAGATTTCACAGTGGCGGTCTAGCCAAATTTTGTGGGTTTACTGAATTTCACAGTGGTGGTGGATATTGGTCTCCTTCCATTGTGAGGGTGTGTGAAATAGCTACAAGGAGACTAATGCTTATGTTTGTTATGCTAATGAAAGATTCCGGTTGACACTTTCATAAACTCACTCTTTGGATTTGTTTGGTTCCATGAGGACCCCTCACTTTTCTCCATTGTATGTTCTTTTAATTGACGGCAAGGCATTTTGATGCAGCGTAGGCGTGTAGAAGCAGAATCTGTAACACACAATTACTACAATTCTTCCACGAAACCTAAGCTCCACAAGAACACTAGGCTAGTAGGCAAAATAATAGAGAAAACGTCTCTAACAAGCTTTTATTAATCAATGCATAACAATAATCAACATCTCTATAAAGAGTATTTATAGGAATAGAATCTCTCCTACTCCTTTTACAAAAACAAATAATAAACCTACTTTTATTTGAGAAAGGAAAAAACAATTTAACTAGGAAAAGAAAAACAATTAAAATCCTAATTTAACTAGGAAATGGATTTTAATTGAACTTATAAAAGCAAATAAATCCTAATTTCACTGGGAATGATAAAACAACATAAAATATTAAAATATTTTCTTCTCTTTTAACCAATCTACATCACATTTGTACACAGTGGCAATGGAAGAGAAAGTGAGTTTGCTCAATGTTCTTGCTGAAGGTACCAATTAGAAGGAGTTTTGTCGTGAAAAGGAAGGTCAGGGAAAAAGAAAAAATAAAAAGTTAAATGAAAAGGTTTTTAAAAACTTTTTATGGGGAAAAGAAAAATATTAATTTTTTTATAAATTTTTATATTTCTCATAAAAATTGTATTAACTTTCTTAAAATAGTTTATTAATAATTTCTTTAAGAGTACTCATTAAATGAAGGCTTGAGTACATTGGTTATGATATATATATATATATTTTTTTTAAAAAAATTATAGGGAAAAGAAAAAAAAGGTTTTTTATATTTCCTATAAAAATTGTGTCAAAATTTTCTACAATAATTTATTAATAATTACTCTAAGGGCACTCATTAATAAGACCCTAAAAAAATTATTTATTAATTGATGGCAAGGGATTTGTACATAGTGACAATGAAAGAGTAAGTGAGTTTGCTATGTGTTCTTCCGAAGGTACCAATGAGAAGGAGTTTTGTCATGAAAGGAAAGGTTGGGATAAAAAAAAAAATGAAAAAAGTTAAATGATGCCTTGAGTGCATTGGTTTATGATATATTTTTAGAAACATTTTCCGGGGAAAAATTAATTTTTTATGGCTTTTTATATATTTTTTCCATAAAAATTGTATCAACTTTTCTAAAATGGTTTATTAATAATTGTTTTAAGGGTACCCGGACCCTAAAAAAATTATTTATTAATTGATGACAAGGGATTTGTACATAGTGGCAATGAAAGGGAAGTTGGGGACAAATAAAAAAGTTTGTCTTACTTTCAATATTTTTTTTAAAGAATCTCCTTTTGTTTTAATCAAAGACTATCACATCACTAACTAAATAAAAGGTGGGGACGGAAACACACTACTATTTGTTATTGTATATTTAAAATAAAAGAACATGTCTAGTTAAAAATATACTGGAGGTAAGTCAAACTTTAAAAAAAAATGATAAAAAGTTAAATAATGCCTTGAGTGCATTGGTTTAAGATATATTTTTTAAAATTTTTTTATGGAAAATGAAAAAAAAAAATAACTCTTTATATTTTCCATAAAGATTGTGTCAAAAATTTTCTAAAATAATTTATCAATAATTGCGTCAAGAGCACTCGTTAACAAGACTCTAAAAAAATTCTTTATTTATTTTTAAAAAGAGAAAAAAATAGTATTTAAATGGAATAGATAACCAAATACTGAGTTTGCATGATACACGTATATGTTGAGGTGAATCCTCTAGGGGGCAATAATTTTAGTTTATGATTAAAAGTCATGAGTTTTGCTCCCTAAATTTTTTATTTCCCTTTTTTAAAAAAGTCATGAGTCATGCATGCACTGATTAAAGAATCCATTATTATTCTGACACTTTTGTTTTTTTTTTTTGGTATGTACATTATTCGGCCACCTTGGGAGAGCGTGTTAACGCCGCAGCGCTGTAGAATAAAATCGGTATTGTTTTTGACATTTTGTTAAGGGATAAAATTATTGTTATTATTTTTAGTAGCGGAATGACAAATTAAGAAATGTTATTATTCTATAAAACTTCAGTCAAATCCTAATCTAATTCAAAAACTAACTAGTATAAAATTCAATTTTTCAAATGAAAAATTGTGAGCTCAAACTAAACTTTCTTATTAATTAATAGTAGTATACAATTGCGGCCAATTTTCTTTGTCAATTTTTACCTTCAATTCTATAGAGGATATTGATATATTGATCTAAAATCATTCTTTTTTTTTCTTTTCTTTTTTTGATACCCGATCTAAAATCATTCTTGTATTTTTTTTATATATAAAATATTGCCCACAGTAACCATAGTATTTATTTATTGAGACATGTACCAATTTAAAATTTTTCATTCTTTATTGAGTCCATTGGGTAAGTGGACTGGTAGGCTAAAAGTGCAAGTTTAGTAAAATATGATTTTGTTGATACGTTGGGTTGGACGATATTTATGGGATTGCATTTTTAAAATATTTGCATATTAGAGAAATCAATTTCGTGGTGCCTTTTGAACATCAGACAATTTGCACTATTCAATAACTGCTATTTTTTTTTTTTTTTTTGTTATAGAAAACCTAAAATAGCCTCAACTTTATTTTTAATGACCAAAATACTAGCCAATCTTATCATCAAGCATATTCGAATATTCTTCATTTCAAAGTTTAAAATGGAACAGTCCATTTAAAGGTTATGATTTAAAGTTGAATAAATTTACGGTCTAGATTCTACCAACCCATTTAAATTTCATCATAGTAAAAATTTTAACTTTGGTTAAACTAAACTAGAGTTAAAGGTGTTGGCAAAATCTGGACCTTAGATTTCTTCAACTTTTTTTTTTATTTTTTTGAAGAAATCTAAGGTCCAGATTTCTTCAACTTTGAATCTAGCCTTTAAACGGGTATTTTACATTTTACTTGAAAAATGGAAAGAATATAATTTAGGCAATTATTACTATTTTTAAATATTAATTTCCAACCTTCCCAAATTGGAAATCCTTCTAAATACATTATTTAAAAAAAAAAAAAAGTGGCACTCGTGGTCCAATAACTAATCAAACAAACCCTTTTTTTGTTTCAATAATTTTGGGGTAAAATTAGGAAAAAAAAAAATTACTCGTATTTAAAAAAAAAAAAAAAAAAAATTAACTTTGTAAGGAATTCACTTTCAGTCAATCTCTAGTTGGTATTGAATGAATCGGAGTGGGAACAATAGAAAATCGACCTCAACTGTCGCTGTCTATCTTTTTACAAAGTTTAAGACAGCTGTTCGAGTGATCTTTCGCTTTCTGGGACCCCACTTTTCGACTGCTTTCCTTAAAGTTATAAAACATACATAGATACGACTCCGAACTTATCATGATAAGCACAATTACTTATCCTCTGCATCGAAAATGCCGCCTTTGTAGTATAAATAAATGCCCTCTGCAATGTCTCAGTGGTGCTCAGTCTCTCTCAATCAGTCATCGTCATCATCAGCATCTTCTGGGAAAGAGAGCTTTCTCAGACTCACAGAGAGAGTCTTAGCGCTTAAGTCAGAGCTCTGTTTTCTCTAATACTCTCTGTTTTTGACGGTGAGTTTCTCTGTTTTTTGCTTTTATCTTTCAGATGGGTAGCTTTTGTTTGTTTTCATTCTTAGTACTACTCACCTCACATGCGCTTTTTTCTGCTTTCTGGCATCTTCAATTTCACTAGGTTAAAGCATAAAAAGCTACTTTACTGTTTCTGAATATCTGAAAGCCCTAATTTTTCTGAACCTTAGTCTCGGTAATTAACGCTTACCTATCTCAAATTCTGCAGAATTTTGTTATAATCACGATGATTCAAGTGGGTTTTGCATGTTGTTTTATAAAGCGTGAATTTTTACTTGTTTTTTTTTTGTTTTAATTTTGGTTGACGTACATGTTTTTTTCTTTGAACTTGTTTTGGTGTTCTTACTTCTTGGATAAATTTTTTTCTGCTTACCTTTTGTTATAATCATGATGATTCAAGTGGGTTTTGCTTGTGGTTAGCGTAAAGTTTTAATTTTTACTTATTTTGTTTTGATTTTGGTTGACGTACATGTTTTTTTTTTTTTTTGGTGTTCTTAAATCAATTTTTGCGTGCTGTATGTTTCAATGAAATTCAATTTTTCTGAGAATTGAAGGTTACACATGGTTCTGAAATTATGTGTTTTCTCTGGAAGGGAAAGTGATTTCCTTTTCCTGGGATTTTGTTTTCTTTTAAAACTGAAATAAATAACACAAAACAAAAGCTTTTGTTTGTTAGCCTGCTGGTTTAGTTGTTTCTTTTTGTCGTTTTTCATAAGAATTGTGATTGTTGTTAGTGATAATGGTTCGTATGCAGGTTTCTGAGTTAAGAACAGGAAATTTCCAATGGCGTCTACGCTCAGCAGGGACCTAATCTTCCTGATCTTGCAGTTCCTAGATGAGGAAAAGTTCAAAGACACTGCTCACAAGTAATTTCTCGTCCAATCCCTTGTTTTCATCTTCCAATTTGTTTTTTTTTTTTCTTTTTGGTTAAGTAATTGTACAATTCCATTATAATTAGTAGTTTTTATTTTTTATTTTTTTATTGTTTGAGTAGGCTAGAGCAAGAATCGGGATTGTTCTTTAACCTCAAGTACTTTGAGGAGTTGGTGCTTAGCGGGAACTGGGATGATGTTGAGAATTATCTTTCCGGGTTCACCAGTCCAGATGATAACCGATATTCCATGAAGATCTTTTTCGAAATTCGAAAGCAAAAGTACCTTGAGGCTTTGGATAAGTGAGTTCGTGATTCTTAAAAATTTATAATAAAAAAAATATATGGTCTTGCTAACTCATCAAAGCATTTTACTTTTTTGCTCATTTTTAAATTGTGTCTGCTCTTTTTTTTTTCTTTTTTCAATTATAATAAATCAGGCTGGATCGCAGCAAGGCTGTAGAAATTCTTGTGAAGGATTTGAAGGTTTTTTCCTCTTTCAACGAGGACTTGTTCAAGGAAATTACTATGCTCCTTACTCTAGATAATTTTAGGTACATGTTCTATACAGAATTGTGAGTTTCCACTTTAAGTTGGTGATAATGATGTATGCTATGTGGACAGCACTATGAAATATCATGTGGGTTTATGTAGGGAAAATGATCAGCTCTCTAATTATAGAGATACAAAGACAGCAAGAGCAATCATGTTTATTGAGCTAAAGAAGCTTCTTGAGGCAAACCCACTTTTCCGGGAAAAATTGCAGCTGCCTAACATAAGGGGCTCAAGGTTAAGGATGCTTATCAACCAAAGGTAATATGACATCATTAGCTCAAGGATGCTCTAATTATTGGGGAGTTATAGTATGATACTCATTATAATTTCTGGCTATGTCTATAGGCCGTAAAGAGTAAACTGATTTTGCTGTGTAATTTGACAGCTTGAATTGGCAGCATTCACTTTGCGCAAATCCTAGACAGAATCCTGATATAAGAACCCTCTTTTTGGATCACAGTTGCAAAAACTCCACTGATTCATTTGCACAACTAGCTGCAAACAATCAAATGATAAGCTCCACACCAAAATTTGAAGGTTTTCTTCCAATGGCTACAAATGGGGTATATGATAAACTATTTTCTTTGTTCTTGTTCAAAGACTAAGTTAACTTGGATTTTAATCATGCCTACAGTCTTTTCAGCGTTTTCTAAATTGCACTTTTGTTTGCCATTGTAATCAGCCATTCCAACCCCCGTCAACATCATTTCAGACACCTCTCACATCATGGATATCAAATCCCTCAACTACAACTCATCAAGCAGTTTCTGGAATTGGTATTGGTTTTGGTACTGTAACAAATCCAGGTACTGATTCAAATTAACCACTAGCTCTTATTAAAATCCCCGAGAAAATTTCATATTTTATACTAATCTCTGGCATACAAATTCCTATATTTTTGTTCCTAAATATATTTTATTTTCTAGCTATGGCTGCAGTTTCAAAGGGTCTTGGGGATATAGATGATATGTCAAAAACAAGGTACCCTGGGGGTTCAGATCGGGTAAGTTTAACAGCAGAAGCAAATGATCTCAATTTTGGGTCACAGTTAAATAATTATCTAAATGATATTCATACATTTTTCCGCAGGCAATGTTTCCAGTAACCAATCCTGGTCAAAGTCACAGCATGTTGTTTAACCTAACTGATGAATTGCCAAAGACTGTAGCACGAACATTAAATCAGGGATCAATTACCACAAGTATGGATTTTCATCCTGTTCAACAGACACTACTTCTAGGTTGGTTTCCACTAGCTTCTTTTAATGACCATTTGATTTTTATGGTGGCTGTTATATCGGGTAAATATATATGCGTTTAAGTTTAAATTGACTAGTTTTTCTTAAATTGATTTTTCAGTTGGCACCATTTTGGGCGACATAAGTTTGTGGGAAGTAAGTTCCAGGGAGAAGATGGCTTCAAGAAATTTTCAGGTATGGAATATTGGAGCAAGTTCTCTGATACTAAAGGTAGGCTTCCTTCCCAATTAATATAACTAAAAAGCAAGTTAACGTTTTATTTCATCAGAGAAATCTAAATTCTAAATCTGATGAAATTCAGGCAACTTTAATCAAAGATCCATGTGTCTCGGTTAAGCGAATAGCATGGAGCCCTGATGGTTCTTTATTTGGTGAGATTAAATATTTGGACCGCAAAATTTTTTGAAATAGCCTATGATCTAAATTTGCTAAATTATTATTTTTATTTTTTGGGCATCAAACAGGAGTTGCATATTCTAAACACATGATGCAACTATATACTTATCATTCTGGGAATGACATTCGCCAGCATTTGGAGGTAGGTTCTGTTTTCTTCTCTCTTGCAGTATATCTTTCATCATTTGTTTCTAACACCCTTTTTAAAAAAAAATTAATTTCTAGATTGATGCTCATGTTGGTAGTGTGAACGATCTTGCGTTCTGTCACCCTACTAAGCAACTCTCTGTTATAACTTGCGGTGATGACAAGACCATCAAGGTTGGTTACAAATAGTAGTTACACTATTAGTCATAGAAATAAAAGATTATTTAGTTACTAGTTTTCGTTCTTTAAAGGTCTGGGATGCAGCTACTGGTGCAAAATTGTATACTTTTGAAGGTCATGATGCTCCAGTTCATTCTGTGTGTCCCCACTGCAAAGAAAATGTTCATGTAAGGACTCAGCTTGATACTTCAATATGACTATTTTATACATGTCTTGCATCCTATGGCTTATTTACTCTCAATTTATTTAAGTTTCTTCCTTTTCTGTAATGTCTCAGTTTGTCTTTTCAACATCAGTGGATGGAAAGATAAAAGCATGGTTATATGACATGATGGGATCCAGGGTTGACTATGATGCTCCTGGCCGCTCATGCACTACAATGGCTTATAGTGCTGATGGGAGAAGGTTTATCTACTGGAACTTTTACACCATTCTAATGTTTTCCTTTCAATTTAATCCTATTATGGAAAACCTCAAAAGTCAATGCTGTGATTGAAAATTGTAGGCTTTTTTCATGTGGAACCAGTAAAGATGGTGAGTCACACATTGTTGAGTGGAATGAAAATGAAGGTCATGTGAAGAGAACCTACCAAGGATTAAATAAACGTTCTCTTGGAATTGTTCAATTTGATTCAACCAAGAATCGGTTCTTGGCTGTTGGTGATGAATATACAATTAAGGTTTGGGATATGGATAATCCCAATCTTTTGACAAGTATTGATGCTGAGGGTGGACTACCAGTAAGTTATTTTATGGATGTTTGTAAATTCTCTATATTGTTTCTATTTTTTGTCTTGTTTGCAGTTCTACTTTTATCACAATAATGTGTACAAAAAGAACAGTGGTCTGAATTGCTCAAATACATTTTAATTGAAGGCAAGCCCACGTATCCGTTTCAACAAGGAAGGGACATTATTGGCTGTTTCTGCAAATGACAACAGAATCAAAATCTTAGCAACAGTTGATGGGATGCGGTTGATGCGTACTTATGAAAATCATTCTCTTGTTGCAGCAAGAAGTGCCTCTGAGACTGTAACAAGGGTCTGTCTTGTAAAATCTTCCTTTGTTGAACTTAAGAGAAATGCTATCTATATCATGTGATTTGTAATTAGTGCACCAAATGAAATTCTACTTTAATATTCATGTTTTCCTTGACCTATGTGATTCATACAGGTGTGTAATTCTGACTCCATCACATACAATTTCTGCATAACTTCTAATTTCACTCTCTCTCTCTCTCACAAACACTATTTCTTTACATTAAAATGAATCTTAATTCTGTGCTTCATTAATATTTAAAATCATGGACTAATTCATTCCGCTGGCTTGCTAGAATGGAGACACAAGAAACTTGGAGAATGTGAAACCTAAATTAGCTGAAGAAGTCAACCAAACAAAGATTTGGAAGCTCACTGAAATTAGTGAACCTGCTCAGTTTAGGTCATTGAAGCTCCCAGCTCGTGTCAAATCAGACAAGGTATGATTTATTAGGATATCTAGGAGTATCAGGGAAAATTAAATTTCTTGGTCCATTGTGCATACAAACGGATGGTAGTTTGGCCTAGCACTTATCATTGATATATATATATCTTTTGAAGTATACAATTTATTCACACATTTCAATTAATGTTTAGCATGTGCTCTTTCTGAAGTATACAATAATTAAATTTCTTGATCCATTTGAATTTCAATTACGACTATGTGAGCATATTAGCTAGGTGTTGTTAGTTTATACCTCCTATAAATTTATTCAAGTTTTCTAGTCACACAGATAGTTTGCTATACTAAATTTTCAAAAATTTATCTTAGCATGAGCATCATTCAGTTTTATGGTTTATTTTTTAAAGTATATAACACGTCAAACAAAACTTGGTCATATAAATGCAATGAAAGATGGAATTCCAAGGTCATATGTTCCATTAAAATTATCTCAGATGCCATCTTTGTTATTTTTTCTTCTTTTTACAGTCTATTTTCTTTTAAATGCCAGATTAAAAAAAAATGGTTTTTGATTACCTTCTCCTGCGTCTCTGCAGATCTCAAGGTTGATTTATACTAATTCAGGTACTGGTATTTTGGCATTAGCAGCAAATGCCATCCATCTACTCTGGAAATGGCAACGATGTGACCCTAATTTGAGTGGCAAGGTTTAAAGTTCCCATCTTTTCTCTAAATCTGTTCCTCCCTTAAATTTCCTTCCATGAATATAAAGCTTCTTGTTTCACTCTGAACCTACACTTATTAATGAATAAAAGGGTGATTATTGTGATGTGGTGTAGGCAACTACCAAGGCTTCTCCTCAATTAGTACAACCACCATCAGGCATAACAATGACCAATGATTTAACTGATGCTAAACCAGAGGATGCTCTATCATGTTTTGCTTTGTCCAAGAATGATTCTTATGTCATGTCAGCATCTGGAGGAAAAATTTCTCTGTTCAACATGATGACATTTAAGGTAACGTTTAAAACTAGATTGTTATGAGGTATGATTTAAGTTTGCATGCTGAAAATGGGTGAGAGGTATGTCCTTTCACAAGGTATAATTTGGTCTAAGCTGCAGATGCCGGTGAGAAGCTTATTTGGGAGATTGCTAATAGATCTAGGCCTTTATGCTTATTTTAATTTTGGCCAAGTCAACTCAAAATTTTATGCACTGAAGTTTCTATTATATCCCATCACCCATAACACAGATCACTTGGGGCTTATTTTAATGCTGAATCTGATATCTACCACACTTTGATTGACCAATTATAAATTATAATTGGGAAATTACAGGTTATGACAACTTTCATGCCTCCACCACCTGCAGCAACATATCTTGCTTTCCACCCTCAAGATAACAATATAATTGCAGTTGGCATGGATGATTCCACAATTCTCATATATAATGTCCGGGTAGATGAGGTAACACACATTATGGCATGGACAAATGCATTGGTGCTCATTAAAGTGAAAATCTGGGAGTTTGGTCATTTTCTTTCTTGTTGTAGGTTAAGAGCAAACTTAAGGGTCATTCTAAAAGAATCACTGGCCTGGCCTTCTCACATGTGCTCAATGTGCTTGTTTCTTCTGGAGCAGACGCTCAGGTTAGTAATTGATCTTCTATAGCTTTCCTTTTGGGGAACTCTAGCAGTCTGAACTAGGTCAAATAGTTGTCTGATATTGATTTCCTTGTTTGATAGCTTAAATCTGATTGGCTGCTGGTAAAATGAGCCACCAGACTTGGGTTTCCTGCAGTTGCCCATGAGATGAGAGAGAGGGATAGAGATTTCCAATATGAATAATAAAATATCATATTCAAGAGAGCTCTTCATTATGCTATTTTAGTAGGTGCAAAATAGACAAACACAACAAAATTTCACTCTTCACCTAGGTGTAGACAGTGGACACATTCAAACAAAATGGCTCTCATAATTATTTCTGACATGATCAAAATTTGTGTATCCTCTTCTTCCAGATTATTGTGTGGAACTCTGATAAGTGGGAGCGACAGAACAACAGTTTCTTGCAGATTCCAGCTGGAAGGACATCCATGGCAATGTCAGATACCCAAGTTCAATTTCACCAGGATCAAATACACTTCCTTGCTGTACATGGGACGCAACTTGCCATATATGAAACAAAGAAACTTGAATGTGTGTCGCAGGTATCTTCATCTTAGCTTTTTATTAAAGTATTCAAATGTCTTGTCCTGTGGAATTGCCTCCTCTATAATTATCCTATCTAAAATTGTGGTAAGGATTTGCTTAGTGGTGGCAACATGTCAAAATTGTAGTGGGGCAAAAACATGGATGAGCAACTTCATTCCAACTCTGCTCTCCCTCTTTCCATTTTTTTCCTTCAGAATAGTTAATGATGTTATGTGATTCCAGTGGGTTGTAGAAGAATCTTCACCGCCAATCTCCCATGCAATATTCTCCTGTGATAGCCAGTTAATTTATGCCGGATTTTTGGATGGAACTGTGCGTGTATTTGGTGCTTCAAATCTCCAATTACGATGTCAGATTAATCCTACTGCTTATCTTCATGTCAGGTATTCAATGATCCTTTGCTAATCTATCTGTTAAGATGCTTGACATAGGCCTCATTCAGCAAGATATGCATACTATCAAATTTCAAATTTCCTAGTCACCACTTACCATCCATTGTTCAATTTCATAGTATGTATCATGGGTGATTTTGAGATCATAGATCCTAATACACTACAACAAAAATGTAGAAGAGGTTCATGTCATGTGCAACTTTTTGATGAAGCATTTATACTAAGTACACAGATACATTAAAGAAATTTGTATGAATTAATTAGCATTCAATAGATGGAAAAAGTTTGGCTCTAAACTTGTTTGAAGTTATTTTCCTCCAACGCACTATGTGGCGCTTGAAGACTATCCATGTGTGGTTTTAATCACATGGTTTTTTTAATAACTCATGTGACTTGTTTAAATAATACATATAAATGGTCTCCGTCTTATAAACCACCTCATAGTAGCGTGGAGGAGATAGGTCCAAAATGGTTTATAGATAGCCATCTTGTTTACAATGGAACAAAGATGACAAAACATGCTTCTCCTTCATAGAAACTCAATTTAAAATTTATCCGATACTATGTAGTCTCAGCTTCCTGACTTTTATGGTAAATAATAGTTACTAACAAATTTTGCATAATGCATATATGGCCCTTAACAAGAATACTGATTCTGATATTTAGAGTTTTGCATTTGCATATAGCGACATCTGAGCCAGAAATCAGCATATATGATTTCCACTTGGAGCTTTGTGCATTGGGTATGACCTTTTTATTCCTCTTTGTTTTTTCCCATGTTGATGCAGTTCTTCAGTATATCCACTAGTGATTGCTGCAAATCCACAAGACCCAAACCAATTTGCCATAGGACTAACAGATGGTGGGGTTAATGTATTTGAGCCACTTGAATCTGAAGGAAAATGGGGTGTGCCGCCACCTGTCGAGAATGGATCACCAAATCGCATTCCTACCATGCCTCCGCTAGTTGCCTCTGGTTTGGACCAGCCCCAGTGCTGATGGACAACAGAAAAAAAATTGCATGTTGCTGATCTTAGTTTATCAGACTATTTCTGCTTCTTTAGTTTAATTCTCATATTAGCTATCAGCTTTATATGTAGTATGCTACAAGACTTAATTGGGGTTATCCTAATTGAACCTTTATACATCTCTTTCTTATAGAATGAATGTTAGCAAAGTTTTTTGCATCAAGTAAAAGGGCTATGTTTTTGCAAGCTGTTCAAAAGTCACAAATAGGCCAGCTGGGCTCTAATTTTGCAGATCAGTGATTTATTCAGATGGAATGCAATTTTCCCCCCTTATTACAATGGAAGTAAATTTCTCCATTATTAAGAAGCATGAAAAACTAAATTAATTCCAATATTAATTCTTATCAAGCTGCATGGAAGTAGATTTCATGTGCCAAAATAAAGTGGTGCGGCTGTCTGGTACGACCTCACGGTTTAAGAGTTATGATTACCACCCCGTTTGAGAGGGAGTAATTTTAATTATAATTTATTTAGTGTTGCGGGTTATTTTTTTAGGTCAAAACTTTCAGAGGTGGATGTGAGAGGGATATTTTTGCAAAATAACAGAATTTTGCTAACAATTTCGTTGGTTAGCAACGTTTCCAAACTATTTAAGAAACTAACATCTCAAGTGTCTTAGACTCGAGTTCATTGTAGCAACTTCGAGCCTAAGAGACTCAAGTTCCATGTTCTGGCACGCTGATGTGGAATTTTAATTAACATGAAACTCAAGTCTATGAGACTCGAGTTCCTTAAAAGTAAACCAAATCAAAAAAACTGACCAATCTTCTTCCTCTTTGAACCTCTTCTTCTCTCTCTCTTTGAACCTTCTTCTCTCTAGTTTTTTCTCTAGATCAAAGTCCAAATCGGGCCTCCATGGCCGAAACTCATCAATAAGATGGCATTCTGTCTCGTTCCATATCTCTCATTCCCCACCGAAGCTCACCTCTAATCATGATGAATAGTGTTTGTTGGGTTTGGGTTTACAAGTTTCGATTGGGATGAGGTGGTGGCGTGATTGTTGGGTTTGGGTTTGTAGGTTCTGTTCAGGATGAGGTGGTGGCATGATTGTTGGGTTTGGGTTTACAGATTCCGTTCGGGATGAGATGGTGGCACGATCATTGGGTTTGGGTTTACAGGTTCTGATCGAGATGAGGTAGTGGCGCTATTGTTGGTTTTGGGTTTGTAGTTTCTGATCGGAATGAGGTGGTGGCGTGTTTGTTGGGATTAGGTTTACAAGGTTCCAATTGGCTTTGTGTATTTTGTTGGGTTTGGTTTTGCTAGTGAGATGTTTATGAGGACTTGTGAGGAAGGTTTTGATTGGATCAGTATGAGGTGGTGGAGATTTTGCTCGTATCGGACCTGTGAGGAAGGTTTTGCTAGAGTTGGTTGGATCAGATCGAACTTGTGAGGAAGGTTTTGCTGAAGTTCGTTGAAGGTAAGAACTAAAGGTGAGGGAACGAAAGGAATTTTGTAAGGAACTTGAGTCTCAAAAGCTCGAGTTTCACGTGGATTAAAATTCCACGTCAGTGTGGCTAGAACATGGAACTTGAGTCTCTTGTGCTTGAGTTGCTACAGTGAACTCGAGTTTAAAAGACTTGAGATGTTAGTTTTTCTAAATAGTTTGGAAACCTTGCTACCTAATGAAATTTTTTGAAAAATGGTTTTATTTTGCAAAAAAAAATCCATGTGATAGCATATAAGGAAGCAATAGTAATAATAATAATAGGACAAAGTTTGGTTACAAAATTTGGTTGTAGCCTAAGGCTAAAACTTTCTTTAAAAAAATTAACATGACTATATGTTTTGAAAATCTAACTATTGAATTACATGTTGTTTATATTTTTAACACACATTTCAAATTTCATGCCAATCGGATGTTATTTACTATTCGATCCATAAACTTATTTTTTATGTATAATTTTATATTACAAAAACTTGAAATTTAAACATATGGTTGATAACATATCTATTGATATTTAATCTTCTTGAAATTTTACAAGCATGGAGAATATACTAAGAAAATGTAATCTAACAATGGATTTGGTGGATTTTTTAGAATTCACATCTTATAAAAAGATATTAAGAGAAGTTGTAGCCTTAAGCAACAATCAAGTTTGTTGTCAAACTTTGTCAATAATAGTAATGTTTCTTATATAAATATATATATATATATATATATATATATATATATATAGTGTGTTTCCATTTTTTTTTATTCAATGTTTCCATTTTATTAGGGCTATAAAAAAGAAAACAAGTATAGTCGTTCCATTTTGTTAGAGCCGTAAATGAACTACATTGTTTATATATAACTAGATGATGTTCCGCGTGATACACGGATATTTTACAATTTCATTTGAAATCATTTTTATGTATATTAAAACCTACATATAATACTTACTTTGTTGTATAATATTTATGTTTGCCCACAATATTGTTGAACACTTTGAAACTTAATTTTCTTAATTCATATTTTATTTAAAAAATTGTATAAAACTATAAGACTAAAACATATTATAATATTTACTGTTTAAAGTAGACTTTACTTTTTTAACTAATTAAATGTGTAGTGACGGGCTTTGGAGCTTAGGTCCAAAAGATGAATGGATTAAGGCCCAAAGAGCCCAATACAATAAATTTGTAAAGAATGGGCTAAAACGCTAGGCTTCAATGAAGTGGGCAATGCTCGGAATGGGCTAAAGATGGTAAGAGAGCAAGGAAAAACATTGAATAGACAAATGTAGTGCACATAAATTCTTCCTTGGCAATGTTCAAGGAGAGTAGTTCTTAAATATATTCCTCTTAGATTTGATTACAGTTGCTGTTCTTAATGTTACAGTGTTTTCTCTACAAATTTTCTGCTCCCCTCTCCTTGGAGGGTCTCTCACATTATATAGCTCCCTTCAGGTGATTTTGGCCCTCCATTTATTGATTGTCCAGTCCACCACTTGAGTGCTTGTCCCATCAGACACCTTCTCAAACCTCTTGTGAGTTGCGATAGCCAAGGCAGCATTGTTTAGGGGTCTTCTCTACATAAATGCAGCTAGGAGGTTTGGTGGGATGCATTAAATGTAGGGGCAACCTCCATCCCTTTAGTCATACTAGGACTAACCCCCTCTCCAAAACTCTTTCTCCACTGTATGACTCATCTAGTAACGTGCCACTAACGTGGCCTTACTGTCCGAGCGTGTGGCATCTTCGGTACGATAATGGACTCCTTGGCCATGGATACGACACGTGGCACAGGTACCTTATTTAAATTCTTGTGCCCCACAATAGCCCCTCAAAACTTTAGGGAAAGGTCCTACAATGTCCAAGCCCCACTAAGCAAAAGGCCAAGGACTGGACAAAGGATTAAGAACGCACCCTGGCTACTGAATGTTGGGAGCAAATCTCTGACACTAGTCACACTTCTTCACGTATTCTTGCGTTTCCCTTTACATATTGGGCCACCAATATCCCTGCATAAGGGCCCTATGAGACAAGGATCTGCTTCCTGTATAGCTTCCCAAATCCCCTCGTGCAACTCTTCTAGGAGTGGCTCTATTGCTTTAAGATGGATGCATAGCAAATACGGCCCATAAAAGAGCGTTTGTACAACTTTTAGTCCTCAGATAGCCAAAATCGGCAGAGCCTTTCTTCGCACTTTATTAGTCTCCCCCTTCTCCTCGGGCAAGATGTCATCTTTAAGGAATAGGACTATAGAATCCATCCAACTAGGTCCCACCCTCAGTTGATGAATACCTTTGTCCTCTCCATCTCGGTAGGGTTACACAGATCCTCAACCAGGATGACCTGAGGTAGACTCTACGCCAAGGAGATTGCAAGAGTGGCAAGGGAATCAACATGCATATTTCTACTTCTAGGGATTTGGTGTAAGGAAAAAGAGTCAAATCCTGATTGCAAGTACCTAGCCTGGTTCAAGTATTCTTGCATTCTCACATCCCTGGTTTCCAGTTCCCCCTTTACTTGGCCTACAACCAACTTCAAATCTGAAAAATTTCCACTGCTCTTCCTCCCATTTTTTGAACCATAGCCATCCCCTCCAACAAAACCTCATACTCGACCTCATTGTTCGTGGCCAAGAAGCCCAGCCTTAAGGATTTTCAATGATGATTATTTCAGGGAATACTTCAACCAGCCCCACTCCTGGTCCCTTTTGGTTTGTTGCGCCGTCAACATACACCTTCCAAGGTAGAGGCTCTCGCAAAGAGACCACCCCAATTGATTTTCCATCCCTGCTCGGCGCTCCACTATTTTCTTCAAACGAAGGCTCAACAAACTCAGCCACTAAGTCGGTGAGGACCTGGCCTTTTATAGAGGTGCGAGGCATGTATTTAATATCGAAGGCTTCTAGGATCGTTGCCCATTTTGCAACCCTACTTGTGTAATCAGCTTTTCGAAGTAATGATCGGAGAAGGAGTTGGGTTAGAACCACAACAGTATGAGCTTGGAAGTAATGTGAGAGCTTCCATGTAGCATGCACTACTGCCAAGATGGCCCTCTCCAATAGTATATAGCGAACCTCTGTCTCATGTAACGATTTGCTCACATAATAAACTAGCCTCTACACCTCATTCTCATCCTGCACCAACACCAGACTCACCGCATGTGATGCTACAGCAATGTAAGCGAATAAAACCTCATCCTCCTTAGGTTTGGACATAACAGGTGGCCGAGAAAGATATTCCTTCAATTGCTAAAAGGCCAAGGAACACTCCTCTGTTCATTTGAATCCCTTCCACTTATGCAGCAACTGGAAGAAGGGCTTACACCTGTCTGCTAACCGAGAAATGAATCGATTCAAAGCGGCAGTCATTCTTGTCAGCTTTTGGACCTCTTTGGGATTTTGAGGAGGCTATAGGTCATGGATTGCTCTAATCTGATCTGGGTCGACTTCAATTCCGCAGTGGGTAACCATATAACCCAAAAACTTGCCAGAGCCCACTCCAAAGGAACATTTAGTGGCATTGAGGCGTAGTTTGTGTCTTCTCAGTATCTCGAAAATATTTCTGAGATCATTTATGTGATCAGGCTTTTCTTTACTCTTTACCACCATATTGTATATGTAGACCTCAATGTTCTTGCCCAGTTGTGGTTCAAACATCCTGGTCATCATTCTCTGATAAGTAGACCCCGTATTCTTCAGCCCAAAGGGCATCACTTTGTAATGATAATTCACTGTGGGCGTAACGAAAGAAGTCTTCTCCTGATCACCCAGAGCCAAGGGTATTTGGTGATATCCCTAGAAAGCATCCAAGAAGCTCATCCGAGGATGGCCCACAATTGCATCCATCAGTTGATCTATCCGAGGCAAGGGGAAAGGATCTATTGGGCAAGCCTTATTTAAATCCGTGAAGCCTACACATACCCGTCATTTCCCACTTTTCTTCTTCACCACCACCGTGTTGGCCAACCACTCTGGGTAGAATACCTTCTTTATGGCCCCATCCTGCTTAAGTCTAAGCACTTCTTCCTTGACAGCGTCAGAATGTTCTTTGGAGGAGCACCGAGGTGGTTGCCTTTTGGGGGGGGGGGGGATAGATGGATTGATGTTTAAATGGTGACAAATGAAGTCCGGATCCACCCTAGGGGCCTCATAAGTATTCCATGCAAATACATCAATATTTTTTCTGAGAAAATCTATCAGCTCTTCCTTCTCCCGAGGAGGTAGCTGAACTCCTACCTAGAAGAACTTTTGCTCATCGTTGCCAATAGCAACTTTTTCTAGTTGCTCGCACTTAGCCACTTTTGCCACTATCCTCATAGACAACTCCGGCACCCTTGATTGCTATAAGTCCTTCGCCGCAGAGGTCGAGGACTCACCCCTGGTCTAATGTCTAATTGCGGTCACCATGCATTGCCTGGCCATGGATTGGCTTCCCACCAGTTCCTCAACCTGTTCCCCAGACGGGTACTTCACCTTCAAGTGTAGGGTGGAAGGTATGACCCCCATGGCATAAAGTTAAGGCCTTGCCACAATGGCCGTGTAAGGGAAATAGGCATCTATCACAATGAAGTTCACTTCTACGACCTCTGTCCCTATTTAAACGGGTAGTTGGATTTGGCCTTTTGGAAAGACAATCTTGCCGTCAAACCCTATTAGAGGGGAATCATAGCGTGTCAGGTCCTTGGACCTCAGCTTCAGTCCCTTAAATAGGCTAGGGTACATGATCTCCTTGTCGTGGCCCTAATCTACCAGCACGCTCTTCACATCAAACCCTCCTATCCTGAGAGTAACTACTAGGGCGTCTTCGTGTGGCTACAAGGTTCCCACCTTGTCTTCGTCGGAAAAGCTCAAAGCTAGTCGAGCCTCCACTCTACTCCTCTTTGGATCAGGGGACGAGCCATCTACAGATGGTCGAGCTACAAATATCACCCTGGATGGCTGAGAACCAGTTCTTCTCAGGGCAGCCAGGATGACGCTGGTTGTACCTAAGGGTGGTCTTGCGAAAGCGTCCCTATAAGCCTCTGACCCTGTTTGACCGCCCTATCTGTTGGGCTAGCGCAGGAATTGCTTTAATTTTCCCGCCATAATTAATTGCTCCAAATGGCTCCACAAAGTCCTACAATCCTCAATAGTGTGCCCTCGTTCCTGGTGATACTGGTAATGAAAATTTTGGTTGTGCTTCGTGGGGTCTCCCTCTATCCTATTCGGCCATTAAAAGTATGGCTCATTCTTAATTTTTTCCAGGATTTGGTGTACTGGCTCTTGGAACACAGTACTGACTACCTGAGTAGTAGTAAATCTAGAATGCCCCGCAAAATCTCTCCCGAGGTCGGTTGTTATTGTTCCTGTCCAACTTGAGATCCCTTCTGTCTTAAGGGACCGTCTTAGCCTTCCCCTTTCCTTGTTACTGGTCCTTCTCGACCCATTTATACTCATCAATGCGGTCTATGAGCCGATGCATGCTCTTGACCGGTTTCCTGGTCAAAGACTTTCTCAGATTATGCTCGGCGAGCAAGCCAACCTTGAAGGTCCTTATAGCTACGACATCAAAGTCCCCATCTATCTCGTTGAACATCTCCCAGTACCTGTTAGAGTACATTTTCAAGGTCTCCCCCTCCCACATTACCATGGACAACAAAGAGTCCAAAGGCCGAGAAACCCTGTTGCAAGTCACAAAACGGGCCCTAAACCCAAGTAAGCTCCTTAAAGGAGTTAATAGAGCCTTCCTTCAGGCTGTCAAACCACCTTATCGCCACAGTCCCTAAACTAGATGGGAACACCTTGCACATCAAGGCCTCGCTTTTGAAGTGCACAACCATTCTCTAGTTGAAGTGGCTCACATGCTCCACAGGATCCGTTCTTCCATTGTACATGGTGAATGTTGGCTGAGTAAAACACCGAGGAAGCTTTCCCCTTTCAATTCTACACATAAACGGTGATTTAGAGATCTGGTTAAGAGCCCTGCTCATAGCATCATTGCCCAAACCTTTGCGAGGTGGACTCTTACTCCTCCGTTTGTAGTGACGGTCTTTATTGTATAAAAAAGACTTACTGGGAGGAGTCCTGGACCTGGGCCTGTAGCTACCATCTCCTTCATCATCAGAAGAAGAGTTAGAATCCGAGGGAGTCCCTCTTCGTCGCTGGCGGCATAGCCTTCAACGAAGACAGTTAATCTCCAACTGCAAGCTTCTGGTATTCTCTTTGTGAGAGATGTGACTTCCGCCTCGAGACTGGCTCCTGCTAGTATGCGTGGTGTGCACACTAACCTCACGGTCCCTCCTCCATTCAAGGTTGAGGAACTGATCTTGACGTTGGGAACCAGTAGATTCCTCTCATTCTTGCCTCGATCCTACTGTGGTTGGACGTTGGACTCATTAAAGCTCAAGCTTCCCCACAGACGGCGCCAATTGTAGTGGCGGGCTTTAGAACTCAGGTCCAAAAGATGAATGGATTAAGGCCCAAAGTGCCCAATACAATAAATTTATAGAGAGTGGACTAAAGCTTCAATGAATTGGACAACGCCGGCAATAGGCTAAAGATGGTAAGAGAGCAAGGAAAAATATTGAATAGACAAATGTAGTGCATAGAAATTCTTCCTCGGCCATGTTCGAGGAGAGTAGTTCTTAAATATATTTATCTTAGATTTGATTACAGATGCTGTTCTTAATGCTACAGTGTTTTCTCTACAGATTTTCTGCCCCCCTCTCCTTGGAGGGTTTCTCACATTATATAGCTCCCTTCAGGCGATCTTAGCCCTCCATTTGTTGATCATCTAGTCCACCACTTGAGTGCTTGTCCCATCAGACACCTTCTCAAACCCCTTGTGAGTTGCAGCGGCCAAGGCAGTACTGTTTAGGGGTCTTCTCCACATAAATGCAACCAGGAGGTTTGGTGGGATGCATTAAATGTGGGGGCAGCCACCGTCCTTTCAATCATGTCAGGGCTGACCCCCTCTCCGAAACTCTTTCTCCATTGTATGACCTCTTCTGGTAACGTGCCACTGGCGTGGCCTCCTAGGCACGATAATGGACTCCTCGGCCATGGATATGACACGTGGCACAGGTTCCTTATTTAAATTTTTGTGCCCCACAAAATGATTTTGAAATCTATAAATAAGAATTTAAAGTATAAAATATTTTTATATTCTAAAATTACATAATATAAACAACCTCTCAGACACTTCCTCAATTACACTATTCTCATAAGCAAATATGGAGACCCCAATCTCAATCCTCCAATTCATATCTCTATGAAATTAAGGAAATCATTTGTAATTATCAACATAAATAGAACGTGATTAGACAAAGAGAAATTTGCTAAAAACACATTCATTTATCAAAATTTAATTGTCTTTAGTTGGGCTTCCATATCATTTAAAAAAAAAAAAAAAAACAGAAAACACTTTGAAATCATCATCAATTTTTATTTTTATCACTATGACTCATACCGCACAAAATAGCAGTAAAACACCTACAAAGAAACTTACAAATTATGAGTTCTAAAACAAAATAATAATAATAATAATAATAATAATAATAATAATAATAATAATAATAAATAGCGCTAACCTCATAAATAATCAATTAGAGAGAGTTTTTTTTTTTTTTCCTAAAAGAAAATACATTTATAACTTTTCTATATCAAGATCTCAAACACCAAAAGACTCAAAGCTAATCACAACTTTCACAAAATTCATAACATCCGACTTCAACATCAAAACGGTAAGCTACCATTACTAAATAAAAAGTGCCAACCCCCTTCCTTGATCACATCCTACTCATACGAATTAGGATCAAATGATACGACAATGTTAGAGTTATGTAGGTCTCATTGAAAAGTTGAAGGTAAATGATATTGTTTTTGGTATGAGTGTATTTGAGATGAGATGGCATGAAGGGCTGTGGGCATATGTATATATAGGAGTAGAGTGAAAAGGGAGAATGAAAATGCAAAAAGTTTTGTGTATGAGAGAGAAATGAAAAGTCTTAAAACATTGAATCAAATGAAACAAAGTCTTGAAACATTGAATCAAAGAAAATAAAGAGTAGTCTTGAAATATTGAACTAAAGTAAATAAAATGTCTCTAATTTTAAATTTGTTCTTATTTATGATGTGGTTTAATAGTATTTCAATTCTCTTTTCAAGAAGTGCGTCACATGATAGAACTTTATGCTCTTCCGCATAAGGTCTCTACTTTTATATGTATATTGATATTGATCAATTGATTGATTTGGACACAGGGTTTTTTTTTAAACCTTATTTATACTTATTTATTTATTGAACAAGCCATGTTTAAGTCTAGGTTGAAGTTTGATTATTAAATTAATTAAATTCAAACATAATAATATGTGTAGCTTCACAAGTGTAAGTGTTTGTGGGGTGTGGGGGGCAAGGGCCGGGGTTCAAGTCTCTAAGAGGGAGATTCACACACATATACACTTAGATTATGGTATAATAGAATTTCTATCTTATATAAAAAATAATTAAAAAAAATTATGTATAACTTAAATTATTAATTTGGTTCTTTAACTATTAATTGTGTCAATTGACTACCTCAACTTTCAAAATTACTTCTATTTCATCCTTGTATTTCCTCTATGTTTAAAGTTAATAATGTAGTAACGAAGGAATGAGTGGAGTTAAAAATAAGTTTACTTCGTGAAGTTAAAAAATAAAAATAAGAGAGCTTGATACTCCTCTTCAATCTTAGCTTCCATGCATGACAAACTCTATGTCTATGTCCCCCGACAACACCAATTAGAAATCCTATATCAATGATAACTATTACAACCACACTCACAAATATAAAATAACTCAAACCCCCAATATATCCACAGCCAAAGGTATTCTCACACAAGGACCTACATGTAGTGTTAGCCAAATAATCCTAATTCTACTTTTAGTAACATTACTTGTAATGCAAGTAGAGTAATTTTACAAAAACATTTAATGGCTAAAATGAAGAATAATCTATCACAATGACGTTATGAGCCAAAAACCCTCAACCAACTCACCAAGGAAGACAATTCCCATCTCCGTAGTTGGGTTTGATTTTTATCTTTAATTTTTTGGTCCATTACGTTACGATCCAAGTTTCTCACATAGCTCAAGTGCAAACTTAACCATGTATATATAATCTCTTGAGCACTTTTTCTTTACAAATTGGTTTTCAATAGTGAGTTCTACCTATGAGTTTGTACTATTTGGTATCAAAGTCAACTACCATGTCAAGTAATCAAAAATAGCTCATTGAGTATGGGATAAAATGAGTTGCAATTTTATGGTAAAATGTCTTACTAAGTCATTGAATAACTGATATGTGAGTGGAGCTACCAAAATAGAGTAAGCAATACCATTGGGTCAGTGTCGATAGAGTGAGTCATCGTGGACTTTGGCTGCGGAGAGTGGTGGCATGTTATGATCCAAGTATCCCACATGGCTTGAGTGCAAGTTTAACCATGTGTATATAAGCTTTTGGGCATCCTTTCCTTACAAGCTAGTTTTCAAGGGTGAGTTCTAACTCTGGATTCATATCACATTGTATGCCACACATGCTATATGCATATTTGATTAATTTGTGTTTGTTGAGTCATTAGCCCACTCACTAATATACCCATACAAGCCCATAAACTACTTTAGGCCCACATAAATATTTCCTAAATACTTCCCACATGTTACCCAAATATTTCCCCATATTATTACCCAACTTGGGCTCCCACAAATATTTCCCATATAAGCCCCATAAATTATTTTGGGCCCTCTCACAAATATTACCCATTATGTCCCACATATTACCCAACTTGGGCTCTCACACAAATACTTATCATACCATTACCAAAATTGGGTCACAAAATTATACCATCTTTATAAAAAGCCCATACTCATTTACCTTGTGGGAAAAATCCAAAAAGCCCAACAAAACTCTCTTACAAATCCCGTTGCTACATGGCACCCTAAAGCCCGTTGCTACATGACACTCTTACAAAGCTTGTTGCTACATGGCACTCTTACTAAGTCCGTTGCTACACAGTAATATTTTTACAAAATCTCAAACTATTTACAAAAAGCCCAAATATAATTTTGGAAACTATTTACAAAAAGCCCAAATACTATTTTGGCAACTTTTTATAAAAGCTCAATACTATTTTGGCAACTATTTACAAAAGCCCACTATTATTTTAGCAACTACTTACAAAAGCCCAACATTATCTTGGCAACTATTTACAAAAGTCCAAATATTATTTGGCAAAATAATTACATTATGCTCAAAACCCAAAACTATTCCTTGGTAAAAATATATTTTCATAAACTAAAGTCTCTAACTCATGGGAAGCATTAATTATTTATGATATATTACTCATCTTTCAAAGCTACTAAATTTATGGGAACTATGCCTATTTTTTCCGCAAAAAACTCTAACTATAAAACCCATGTATATTACTCATGGAAAAATTATTCATTTTGTAGGGATGAACAAGCCCAAAGAAGCCCAACAACAAAGCCCAGCCGAGATAGCCCAGCCCATGTGCTGATCTTAGCAACCAGGGTTCACTTAAGTAACTAAAGTGGTTAGACTAGCCACTAGTCAAGTTTCAGCACAACTAAGCTGACAGTTGGGGCCCATTACCATCATTTTCAGCTTGTCAAATCAAATCAGAAGGGGACATATGTTCAGCTAATCTTACACCCTTCCTTGGCAAGCTGATTTTCATGATTATTGATGTGACATAAAGCTATGCTAACAAGACATAAAGCTATGCTAACAAGACACAAAGCAATGGAGCTGCAACTAGCCATTCTCTCTCTTCTCCAACACAATTGGCCAAGGAATTATGGGGCAACCATGAACAGACCATGGAAGCTTCTAGAATCACTTGTAAACAGCTCATTACCATGCAAAAAATGTATATTTTCTGGTTTGTGAACCAAGCACATGAACCCAAATGGAGAAACATAGGAAAATGTGGTTTGGAGGGCACTAAGGAGATCTCTAGCATAGTTTCTAGTAGAGGGCTCCAAGATTGACACCTGACTTGGGGTGACACAATTTACCCTAAGAAGCTCTAATACTAATAGCAGACAACCAAGATCATTAGCATAACTTATGCTCTAATCTCATTAGCTAAGGACAATCTAGCATTTAATACTAAGTCAAAACTCCAGCTGCTATTACCCAAAACAATAAGAACATTCTAAAACTGAACTTACCACTCTGGGACAAATCCTAGGAACGATTTTCTAAGGATTTTCTGAAAATTGAGACTGATTTTGGCAAAGATTATTTTCTGAAAACTCCCTTAAACTCAAATATAAATAGAGCTCTCCACCAACACCTCAACACACACCAATAGAGAAGAACTCTCTCATAAACTTCTCTATTTTCCCTCTCTCTCTAATTTTTCTTAAGCTTTTAGTGAGGTTTCGAGCTTCAGAGTTCTTAGTTTCAACCTTAGAAACTTAGCCCTTCAGGCTTCAGCCCCTAGCTCACAAATATCCCTCACACCTCTACCTATAAGCTCTCATCCATTCCAAGCAAAAAGTCCCAGCAGCTCTACTAAACACCCTCTCTCCCTCTCACTACTAATACTTCCAAAAATGACCCTCACTACTCACTACTTATACTATATTCATAAGCATACCCTAGCATAATAATTATCTTGCTGCGCTAGCTGGAATCTATCTCTCTCCTTTCATCTCACACTAAGCTTTCTCCATTACTTGTTATAATGGAACCCATAGTGTTTGTTTATTCATTTACTATTGAAGGTTATAATGTAATTATTACTACAGAGTTTTTCCTTCATGTTCTTGTATTGGAGGACTTCTTCTCACTGGAACCTATGGATGATGATTTCGAAGATGTAGACATTCTCCTTAATCTGTGAAATAGTTAACGGCTGGAGGTTTATTCTGTTCTATCTCATTTGCTGCTGGAATATTTTACCACTGGAATATTTTACTGCTGAGCTATTTCTTTATTGCAGTATGCTTTTCTATTATGCTAACGTGTCTGCTATAGAAAACGTTTTGGGCCATCCCATAATCCTTGTCAGTCCCAACCTAGGCCCAAGGAATAAAATAAGGTGAATTCTCCAAACCTTCATCGATAGCCTTTGGGCCGTACTTCAAGCCCATTGTCAAGTTTCGATTTAGGCCCCCAACCCAACACAAATCTCATTTGTCAGAAGGAAGACTTTTCTGCCCCCGACAGTGTTTAAGTTAAAAATATCTAAAATTTGATAAACAACATGCTATGGTAATAATGTTGATTGTATTTTTAATTTTTACTTCAAAATATATATATATATATATATATATGTTGATTGTATTTTATAAGCACTTAAAAGTACTACATTTGCTATAATTTTTTTTTAATAATTCAATAGTTGGAGAAAATGATATTTAAATCCTAGATGTCTTTAATTAAAACACCAAAAAGTACCAGTTAAACTACAAAGTCTCTTAACACATAATTTATTTATGGCTACAATGCAAATTGCATTCTCTAAGTTCAATCAAAATTCACTGCAGTTATCTAAATTTACTTTCATTCAATTGAGTCATTTAATTTTCAAATTTATTTAACTCATGTCCTCATCCAATTTCATTAAAAAAAAATGCCATTAAAAATATTTTTCTCACTTGAAGAAAAAAAATCTATAAAATTAATATATAAAAAATATAGATATTTTATGTGAGAATCTTTTTTTTCAATTTTTTTTTTCATTTGTCAATTATATACTTAATGAAATTTTTTTAATGAAATTGAACAAAATGCCTGAATTGAATAAGTTTGAAACTTAGAGGACTCAATTGAATGAAAGTAAAGTTAAAAGCCTGAAATAATTCCAGTCAAACTTAAATTGTGTAATTTGCATTTTAGCATTTCTTTATCATTAAAAATTTGAATGTTTACATCTTAATGATATGATATATGTTATATACAAGCGTCTATACATGTATAGAATGTTTTGTTTACCAAGAGAGCCTTATAACTCATTTAATTGGTACCTCGTAGTATTTCCAAATGAATCATCCAAGATTCAAATTTCCCATTCCCCAACTATCGAATTAAAAAAAAAAAAATTGCAAAAAATTGTTTTGGTCCCTACATTTTTGGGTCTTAGTCAATTTGGTCCTTATATTTTGGTAACAGTCAATTTAGTCCATGTTATTTTCAACTTGCAACCAATTTGATCCCTACCATTAACTCACTAACAAAAATGCCTACTTGGCTAAAATAGTGTGCACTACTGGCATACCTAATGCTAATATGTCTAAATTTTAGTGTCCACATCAGCGCTTAGATTTAAAAAAATGCCACATCAACGTTTATAAAATACATTTTTTTTATACCAATTTTATCCTTTTCTTTATTTATATTTTTATAATTTTCTCACCATTTCTCTATGACCAAACAGATTTTCATTTTTATTTTCTGAATTTTTATTTTTATTTTCTTGCAATTTCTTCATAACCAAACAATATCAGAGGTAATTAGATTCACCACCATTAACCCAGATCCACCACCAGCAAACCCAAATTACCACCAACAAATCCAAATCCAAATCCACCACTACCAAACCTAGACCCACCACCACCCCCACAATCCAACACCACCACCGAACCCAAATCCATCACCACCAAACTCTAAAACCAAATTTCAACCATAGCTCAAACATATTAACCATCAAATAACCCAAACCCTCACACCATCACAGATTGAAGAAGGAGAGATAGAGTGGATGAGTCCAAGAAAAGTAGAGATGGAGGGAGAGAGCAAGTAAACCACCTTGATGGTGGCTCGTGGCGATGAACAATGAAGAAGGAGAGCAACTGACTATGGTAGGTTTGTCGTCATTAGGGGTGCTTTGATGAATGAGAGCGACTGACTAATTTGGTCCTTCTCAGTTTGGGCTTCGTTAACGATGCAATATTGTGATGGAAGAGAGACAAAAATGGAGTGGGTTTGAATGTGTTGTGAGCCATATAATTGATGAATGTCACAATGTGTTTGTTTTCAAAATGGACCAATATTTATCCCATAAAAAAAGAACCAATATTTGATTTTGATGAATGTCTAGTTGGGCCGAATTTGCCAAATAGCATAATTTTAGCAAAAATTTAGAAGAAACACATCCTAACAAAGTTATTTAGTTATATAGCACATTTTTGGAACGAGTTCCAATTGGAACTTGAGTTTGGCACGCCAAGCAGTGGAGCCCAAACTTGCTTGGAATTCGAGTTTGAGTTGGAAACCAAGTTCCAAAAAATGTACTACATAACTAAATAACTTTGTTAAGGTGTTTTTTTCCTAAAATTTTGCTAAAATTGTGTTATTTGACAAAATTTGATCGTCTAATTGTTTACGCTTTTCTTCTTTCATTTTTCATTTGTTTGTTTCTTTCTTAGGTTGATGAATGTTATTGTTCGTATTTAACTATTTATTACTGGCTACAATTTTAGCATTCCATATGAGGAATTATTATTATTATTTTTAATTTTAATTAGTGTGTAACCCCGTGCATATGTATGAGTACAATTAAAAATAATCACAATTATATGGTTCAAATTATACATTTTTTTAGAAGATGTTCAAATTATACATGGTATTAGTTTACACCTTTTTTAAACTATACATTTCTAAAATATGTAATTGTTTTTCATTATAAATAAATAAATATATATATATATATACACGACTTAGAATTTAACTGGATTTAGACTTCTCAATTTTTGCACCTAATAATTCACTTACTACAAAAATTTAAAAATTAGATGGACATGTGGCACAAAATTGGATTCCAATTGAAATCCAATTTAGCATCTAATTGGATTTAGACTATTTGATTTTTACACTCAATAATCCATTTGGAACAAAAATTAAAAATTAGATGGGACACATGGTACAAAATTAAGAATCCAATTGAAATCTAATTGAATTTTCTTTGAACTTTGGCTTTTAATATATATATATATATATTAAATTTTCATTTAAAAGCTAATGTGGTATTGTTTAATATTAATTAATTCTATTATTATTTTTTTAGAACCCACGTCAGCATTTGGCATGCTAGTTGTGCACACTGTTAGCCATATAGGCATTTTTGGTTTGTAAATTAACAGTAATTACCAAATTGATTGCAAATTGAAAATAATATGAACCAAATTGGCTGCTATCAAAATAAAGGGATCAAATTGACTATAACCCTAAAATGTAAGGACCAAAATAGTATTTTTGCTTGAAAAAAAATGTGTATAGAATTTTTTTGGCAAATTGGAGTAATTATTCATTATTGTGCTCCCTCCTCTCAAATAATAATTGTAGGGACACGATTATTTAACGGCCCAAGAATGACATTGGGCTCGTAAGTAAAGAGCCCTAACAATATGATTTGTAGAGAGTGGGTTTGAAAGGCAGGACCTTAGTCACAGGTCAGCGGTTTAATCAGCGTTTCTATGGAAGCTTGTATATGGATGGACTTGGCTTGACTAGCTAAGCCTTCCAATAGTGCGGGTTGTAGGATTTAAGTCCTCGGACAGCGTCCGAGGAGCATAGTATCCTTCCCTTTCTCCCTTTTGCAGGATTTTCCCCTCCTTCCGGGGGATCCCCATCTCCTTCACTTTCTTTCCCTTTTATACTAGTGTTTATTTCCCCTTTTAGTGTCCACGTGTAAGTTTTACTTTCTGGGGTGCAGACCTGTCCTATCATTCCATACCTAGAGTGGTTGGGGGTCGTTGGAAAAGTTAAATAGCATGGTTTGGAGTATGGGCCTGTCAAATGCAGGATTCTGTATTACGATGTTGGCAGCTTTCTCCCTTGTCCTGCCCCTGTACTGAGTTTGTCCTTTTCTCCAGGCGTTTTGTGAGGTGCTGAGCATAAGATCGTCCTCGGCCATGTCCTTGTGCCTTTTTGGACTTTCATTAGGCATTCTCGGCAATAGCTCTCCTCGGCTTAGGCCTTGGACCCTAATGTAGAGTGAGCCTGGGCCACGAATTCTCTGGCCCCACAATAGCCCCTCAAAATCTTGCTGCTCGACTTTTTAGTTGGGGAGGAGGGTTTTGGTGATGTTGGGCCCACATCATGGCTCGCTCAAATTCTGTACTTTACTGATGTTTGTGTTTTTCCATTTGCATGGGAGATGTGCCGAATTAAGAGGCATCCCTTTAGTTTTTACTCACGCGATGTCCTTTGACGTTTCAGTGCTCGAGGCGCAACTTCACGAGGATCTTCAAATCACCCGGTGCCTCTGTGGCGAGTGTAGGTCCTTCACCCCCGCCCGTGCCTCAAACATATTGCACTAAGGATGGATAGAACTGGATATGGAGACTATGATTATGGCTAAAGGATTATAATTTTGAAGGGAGCCGAAGGGTTTATATGTAAGGGGAATAACCTCCTATCCTATTTATATAAAGGGCAAGGTGATGGCATTTAATTTATGCAGGTTTCCAAGGAATGCTACGGACTAGATGGTTTTGGCTTGATTTCCAACACCATCCGCAACCAAAAGATTTGAAGATCCTCGTGAAGTTGGGCCTCGAGCACTGAAACGTCAAAGGACACCGCGTGAGTAAAAACTAAAGGGATGCCTCTTAATTCAGCACATCTCCCATGCAAATAGAAAAACACAAACATCAGTAAAGTACAAAATTTGAGCGAGCCATTATGTGGGCCCAACATCACCAAAACCCTCCTCCCCAACTAAAAAGCCGCGCAGCAAGATTTTAAGGGGCTATTGTGGGGCCAGAAAATTCGTGGCCCAGGCCCACTCTACATTAGGGCCCAAGGCCTAAGCCGAGGAGAGCTATTGCCGAGAACGCCTAATGAAAGCTCAAAAAGGCACAAGGACATGGCCGAGGACGATCTTATGCTCAGCACCTCACAAAACGCCTGGAGAAAAGGACAAACTCAGTACAGGGGCAGGACAAGGGAAAAAGCTGCCAACATCGTAATACAGAATCCTGCATTTGACAGGCCCATACTCCAAACCATGCTATTTAACTTTTCCAACGACCCCCAACCACTCTAGGTATGGACTGATAGGACAGGTCTACACCCCAGAAAGTAAAACTTACACGTGGACACTAAAAGGGGAAATGAACACTAGTATAAAAGGGAAAGAAAGCGAAGGAGATGGGGATCCCCCAGAAGGAGGGGAAAATCCTGCAAAAGGGAGAAAGGGAAGGATACTATGCTCCTCAGACGCTGCCCGAGGACTTAAATCCTACAACCCGCACTAATGGAAGGCTTAGCTAGTCAAGCCAAGTCCATCCATATACAAGCTTCCATAGAAACCCCGATTAAACCGTTGACCTGTGACTAAGGTCCTGCCTTTCAAGCCCACTCTCTATAAATCATATTGTTAGGGCCCTTTACTTACGAGCCCAATGTCATTCTTGGGCCGTTAAATAATCGTGTCCCTACAATAATTGGTGTCACTAATTAAATTTATGTTGTAACTCACCATCATGTATGGGAAATGAGTATTTTTATTTTTATTTTTTATAATTTGATAGTTGAGAAGGAGGGATATTTGAACCTTGGACAACCTTCTTGGAAATAATACTAGTGCCAATTGTAAAAGAAGTGAGCATTTCTCTTGGAGTATTGAATATTTTTTTGAGAAATGCTATGTCCATAATATTTTCACAACAAATCCTATGTGGCAGATTGTTACGGGTTGTTATTGGTCGAGTAGAAAAGTAATTTCAATGGTAGGTTCAAATTAGAACTAATAATAACTAACTACCTATGATTTGTTGTGAAAATATTGTGGACGTAACACCTCTCTATTTTTTTTTTTTTTTTGGTTTAATATCTATGAAAAGTAAATATATAATACTATGAGAGTACAATAATGTTATACTCTCTCATCTTACATAATTATGGGTCTTAGTCCCACAATTAATATGAGAGAGGAACTACATCATTGTACTCATTTATGGAGTCTATGCATTTAATACTTTTTTGCCTTTACAATTACTATAGTTTATTAGTTAATTACTACCTAATTTATTAGTTCTGTGGAAATTTACAATAGTAAGCAATGTTAATTGTGTGAAAGTAATTACAACTCCTATATGGTAAACCATTTAAAGTTCAACAAAAGAAAAATATATGGTAAATCATTTATTATTATTTAAATTATTTAATATTATATTTAATATCCTGTAAATTTTGGCAACCTAAGAAGACCATACCTAAGGGTCGTCAATGGGCCGGCCCGGCCCATTTTCACTTGGCCCATGGCACAATGGGTTGGGCATAATGGGTTATTAACTAGTTAACGAGCTGGGTTGGGCTGGGCCGAAAGAGAAAACCTCAGCCCATGACCTTGCCCATGGGCAATGCCCATTTTGTTTTTAGCGAGCTGGGCTATCGAGTTGGGCCTAATGGGCTACCTATAGGCTTGTGTTAGCATATTATTTTATTATTTTTATAAGGAAAGAATCATTTTTTTATAAGGGAATAATCAATCTATTTTTCTAAAGGAAAGAATTAAAGAATGTAGTACTTAATTACAAATTTTTTTACAGTCAAATCTATTTAATTTTTTGTTTTGTTGATGGAAACCTATTTAATTTTTTTTTTTTTTTTAGGCTTTAAATAATTTTTTATTTTTATCTTTAATAAAAAAAATGTTAAATGGTTAATTCAAATTTGCTAGACTACTAGAAAAATATATATTTAATAAACTAAGTTGAGCACAATTACTTTGAGTATCTTAGTAGTTGAGGAAGTTCTCTTAAGAAATTCCTCCATAATATCTCAAGATCAATCCTTCATACACTTCCTATATATTTTTGTTATGAATTATGAGTTATTGGACTGGGCCAACGGGTTGGGCTACTAGGCTAGCCCACCAGGTACCCATGGGCATAAAAACTAGCCCATGGCCTAACCCACTAGGCTAGTGGGCTACCCATGAGCCTCAATAACAACAGGCCAGGCCAGTCCGCCCATTAGCCTTGTGGGCTATTGGGTTTCTAGGTTGGGCTGTGGGCCGTGGGCTATTTGATGACCCTTAACCATACCTTCTAAAATGTAGTTACTAAGTAAGTAGTGTGGAACATTTAGGGAAAAAGTATAATTTTTGCATACATTTAAATTTAAATGCATCATGAAGACCTTTTATTAATAATAATAATAAAAAAATGCATCATGAAGACCTTTTATTAATAATAATAATAAAAAATGCATCATGAAGAGTGAAGACTATGAAATTAATGATTTTGAACCATTTTAATGACTATAAATTTATTGGTTGTGCAGTCCATTATAAGAGTCCTTCTAGGAATACAACAAAAATGTACAACAAATTCATAACATTTTTAAATTAGCCAATCACTTCATACTTGGGTCAATTAAAAAAAATTTAATTACAGAATATAGTGGGCCCATGTATGATGTGATATACTAATTTAGAAATATTTGTAATTGTTATATATATATATTGTGTTGGTAGCTTAAGTGCCTTTATAATAGTAAACAATAATGATGATTTAAAAATTAGTTTGGTTTACATATATTGTTAACTCATTTAATTTTGCATTTTGACAGCTCCAAATGTTGGCAATTAAAAAGGACCAGTTTTAGTAAATTTTTCTTTTTTTTTTAAGAAGATTTTTAGTAAATTTCAGTTAGTAAGTAAGGTGGAAAATTCAACATAATTTCTACCTTAGCCCTTTAAACTAAGGTTTAAGAGTACGAAGACAATGAATTTAATAAACAATTTTGAACATTTATAATAACTATAAAATTATTAGTTGTGTGGACCTTCATGATAGAAAATTATTCAATGTTCCATGAGTAGTTCTTCCTCCTCTAACATGAATTAAAGACCCTATAATGGCTATAAAAAGAAAAAAAAAAAGACCCTATAATGAATTTAATTAGCATTACTTATTATGTGAGAGAAAAGAGTATTATAATATGGAGAGAGAGAGAGAGAGAGAGAGAGAGAGAGAGAGAGAGAGAGAGAGGTGAGTTGAAGTGGGGTCGAATCTGACATGGAGTTTTAATTGATGTGGCAACATCTAATTCAACCCGGTAACTAATATTGCAAGGAATGCACCTTAATTAATTTTAGGGGGTATGCTCACGTGTCAATAGGACCTTTAGGGTCCGTTTGGTTGGGAGAATGGAAAATGGAAAAAGGATGGAAAAGTGGGAGGATAGAAAAGATTTTAGTTTCTCTCATTTGTGTTTGGTTGAGAGGGTGGAAAAGTTGAGGGTGAAAAACATTTTTATTTGGTTGAAAATAAAGTTTATATGAATTTACCATCATGTCCCTATAAAATAAAACAAAAAGTAACACATTATACTTAAAAAAAAAAAAAAAAAAAAAATTGTGTATAGATGGACACTTCATTAAAGTAAAAAAAAAAAAAAAAATAGCATAAGAAATTAACCCAAAACTGTTTTCTAAAAAAAAAAAAAAAAAAAAATCAACCAAAATTAATGAGAAAATAAACATATGAGCACCCAAAAGAAGAAGAAGAAGAAGAAAGCTACACGTCCAAAAGAAAAAAAAATCAAAGAAAAAAAAGAAAGCCAACACATTAGTAACAAAGAAAGAAAAAAACAAAGGAAAAAAAAAAAAAAAACGTTGGAGACCTAGAGGTGAATTCCAAGGGTATTTTTGGAAGCTCATTTCATGAGCTTCCTCCTTCCAGTTTTCTCTCCATTTTGGGGAGAAAACTTTTTGGTGAGCCTAGAGAGAAAATACATGGGCTCCACTCTTTATTTTCCTTCTTCCCCACCCAACTAAACACACTCTAAAAAAGTTTCCCTTCCTATTTTCTCTCCAAAGTTTTCCATCCACCCTATTTCACCTCCAAACAAACACACCCTTAATATTCAATATTGATTTGCCTTTTCAAATTATTAATATTATTATTTCAAAAAGGCTTTCCATTTGTACAATTTCTTTTAAGAAACAGGGCCAAGCTCGAAAAATTTTTATTAAGAAATTGAAAGATCAGCAAAAATATAAGGTTATGTTTGGTAAAAGTTTTTGTTTTTTATTTTCAAAAACTTGTTTTTGGGAATATAAAGAAAAAACAATTTTCTTGTATTTTTGAAATCAAAAACATGTTTGATTAGTTGAAATAAAAAAGAGAGTTTTTTTAAGAAAAAAAAAAGAAAATACTAAAATATATTGTTACTAGGATTTGAAATTTAATGTTAACTCATTAAATGACACAAATTCATTAAATTAAATACATGTTTTCATTGAATTTTGAAAATTAAAAACTGAAAATAGCATTTTGCATGTTTTCTGTTTCCTTCACAAATTGAGTTTTGAAAACAGTTTTTGTTTTCTGCCTATTTTGAGTTGCCAAACAAGTTTTTCAGTCTCAAAAATAGAAAATTGTTTTTGAAAACAGAATATAAGGGGAAAAAACAGTTACCAAACTGACCCTAAGCGTTTACATCTGATGGAATGGATTCCATCCAAACTAACAAAGGAAAAGAAATCCTTATTTTCTGGGTTAAGGCATGTGCAACAGCATTACCCTTCCTAAAAATGTGAGAGAAAGACGAGCTCCGAAAGTTTACAAGAATTTGAGTGTCCATCACTAAGTGACCAACAGATGAGTGCAGCAAATTACAACCTTTGAGTGCCTTGATAACAGTTTCTGAATCGCCTTCGAACTGGCACTGTTGGAGACCGAGTTCTGAAGCAAAAATGACCGCACATCTCGCTGCTACCATCTCCAAACTATCCACACTATGCAGTTTAAGGATTTTTTTCAGCTAAAGCTACAACAACCTGCCCCATAGAGTCCCTAAACACAATACCAATCCTAGCCTCATCACTCTTACCAAACATTGCTCCATCGAAATTTTCTTTATAGTTCCCCGGTTCTAGAGGCAACCATTTGCTGCATTGGACCTATTTTCCTCTACTGCTGCGCTATGAAGCACGGGTGCGGGTGCGGGACTTGGCAATTTTTGAAAAAGTAGGGTGTGGGTGCGGCAATTAAGAAATTATTAAAAATATTTTTATTTATATTTTCTATATATTTTTACTATTAAAATATTCTTAAAAAACACATTACTATGCCTTGATTCACAAAACAAAGAAATAAGAAGGCAAGAAACACAAAACAAAAAAGAAAACACAAAAGAAGCAACAAATATTCAGAATAAAATTGAGGAAGGATAGATTTAGGATGTTTAGGCATCATTCAAAGCCGATTTCGGCTGTTCCGGCATGATTCAAAGCCTGTTTTGACTGTTTCGGTTGCGATACGACCCAATTCGGTCGATACGGCTTGATTCTGGCCGAATCTACCCAGTTTGGCCTGAATTGAAGCCGAGTCGGCGCGAATTGAACCAAGTCATCGCGAATCCGAGAAAAAAAAAAAAAAAAAAAAAAAGCTCAAACGTGGCATCGACGTGCGAGTAGCCGAGTTGAACGCTGCACCCCGCGTCGGGCCACGTCAAACTCCGGTGCAGCACCCTCCCAGCCACATCCATGCTTCATAGCTGCTGCTGCTACCACTAAGTTCACCTCGGCCTAATTGAAATTTTTGTAGAAAATTTCTGCTACTGCTGCCATTTGTACGGTTATATTGGTTGAAATTCTAAATATCTATCAAAAAATAAATAAACATTTTGATTTAATTACTTTTATTTTATTAAAAAAAAAATAGAACAATTACTTTTACTTCTTTAAGGCTATTTTATTACTGTACATACCCTATCATAGGAATCAAAAGGACGCATTTTATGTGTATAAAAGGGGAAAAATCCACAAAAATCAACTAATATTGTGTCGTATTGTTTCTCAAAAAAATATTAGGTCTTCTTCGAAACAACGAAGTCTTGAAACACTGATGGCTACTCTACCTAGGCTTGTGCCCCAAGTTTTGCAACAGGAAAAAAGAGTGTCATTTCCTTATAGGATTATGGACTTCGCCGCACACATGACTTCTTGGTTCCTCTATCAAATGCATCAAATTCCTTCTCACTCTTTCTTCAACTTCTATCTTAGTAATGCATTTAAACATTTTTCACTCTCTCTTGGTCTTCTGTAGGTCACGGCTTTCTGTCCTTTTCCTCACAACTAATTGATATGTGAGTCTCACCACCACACACCCTTGATGTGATGGTCACTCCACAAGTATAAGTGCTTGTGGAGTATGGGGGGCAAGGGCTGGGATTCAAGTATCCAGGAGGGAGTTTCACACACATATACACTTATATTATGCTAGAGTAGAAATTCTATCTTGTATAAAAATTAAAAAAAAAAGATAAAAAAAAATTGATATGTGACTCTCTTTCTCTCTCTCTCTCTCTCTCTCTCTCTCTCTCATTTGAATTTGAAAATTCTTGGCCAATTTTGTGAAAAAGAAAATTATTTTTGTGATTGTTAAAATTTTGAATGTAATAGCAATTTCGTAGTTTGATTCTTAAAAAAAAAAAGTGTAATAGATAATAGCCATACATATATATATATATGGTCGGGTTCAAGTTACACCTGGTGTAACTTTAAGTAATATTACACTACCCAATATTTTTTAATCAGGTGTGAATTTTGATAAATCCACAACTGGATTACATTATCCTTGCATATTCTCCATGCTTACAAAATTTAAAGATGATCAAAGATCAATAGTCATGTCATCAATTAATTGTTTAAATTTAAGTTTTTGTAGTTTAAAATAATGCATAAAAGATGAGTTTGTGGATTGAATAGTAAATTACATCTGATTAGCATGAAAATTGGTATGCGTGTTAAGAACATATAGAACATGTAATTCAACGGTTGGATTTTTAAAATATGAATTTAATAACAAGTTATTGGGTGATGTAACATTACTTAGAGTTACACTAGGTGTAATTTGAACCCAACCCATATATATATATATATATATATATAGAGAGAGAGAGAGAGAGAGAGAGAGAGAGAGAGAGACGGGTTCAAGTTACACATGGTGTAACTCTTGTAAAGTTACACTTTTTTTACACTGTAGATTTC
This sequence comes from Quercus lobata, assembly GCF_001633185.2. Taxonomy (NCBI): domain Eukaryota; kingdom Viridiplantae; phylum Streptophyta; class Magnoliopsida; order Fagales; family Fagaceae; genus Quercus; species Quercus lobata. The sequence goes on from NC_044905.1 coordinate 21,012,843, forward strand.
TAAAAGATTTAACGGTTAAAAAAGATACCATTAAATGTTATTACTTTCCAATTTTGTCTCTCTCCTTATTTATTGTTTTTCACTTGATTAAAGGGCACTTTGCCATTTTCAAGAACCCACTTTTTAAATGAGTCATTAAACTCTCTCCACCCAACCCACTTGATTTGGCCATGGTTTTTTTTTTTTTGATAAAGATAACAAAGGCACGAGGACAAATCCTTTTAAAAATGATAATACAATAATTATACACAACTTTAACTTTAAATTTAAATCCTCACAATGCTGAATCACAAAGATGAGAAAAGACTTTATTAAAATTTAAAATTAGAAACTAATTTCTAATTCTATATCCTATCACCATAACTAGGCAACTTCCTAAAACATATATTGGTAGAACAATTTCACTCACCCACTGCTACAATAATCTCTAGTAAAAAAACACTTCCAAATTAATAGCAATAAACCACACAACCACAACTGCAACCACCCAGAAGAATGTGCTCTTTTAGTTTCAGTCAGCTTTGGACTGACCAGCTCGGGAAGAAAGGATGATGCCAACAATGAGACCATAGAGAGCCAATGCTTCGGCAAAAGTAAGAATAAGAATCATCCCAACAAAAAGCTTTGGCTGTTGTGCATTAGCTCTGAAGTAGATTAGTATGGTTTCTAGGTTGTTGAAAATGGCGTGTACCTTTAATCAAGTAAAAAATAATAAAACATTAAATAAGGAGAGAGAAAAAATTACTAATATTAATTAGGAATGAGGTGGAAAGTAATAACATTTAATAATACTTTTTTAACCGTTAGATCTTTTAGAAATCTATGATATAAAAAATGTGTAACTTTACAAGAGTTACACCAGATGTAACTTAAACCCATCTCATATATATGTGTGTGTATGTATGTATATGTATATGTATATGTATATGTATATGTATATTGTAGAATTCTTGCATGCATTTTGCGGGTTATTGACTAGAATAGATCATATTTTGACTTTTAGCTCAACAAAATGGTGTTTGCATGAAGTTTGAGTTACTAACTAGAAAAAAAAATCTATACAAAAAATAAAAGAAAAAAATTCATATTTTGACTTTTGATTGACCTCAAAAAATTTTGCACTTACGCTTTTTGAAGTCTCACAAATTTCCACAAACTCATTATAATTATTATTTTTTATTTTTTTTAGAGTTAAAATATAAACCCTTCAAATGGTATAATATAATATAATTCCCGCTAGAATAGGGATGGCAATTTTTCCCACTCCTGCTTGACCCACCCCTCCCCGCTTCGCCCCGTGCGGGTTTTCCCCGCCTCGCAAAGGTGGTGGGGTGGGGATGGGGCGAGATTTTAGACCCACACCACGGGGCGGGGCGGGGATGAGTTTACACTTTTTAGACCCACCCTGCCCCGCCCCGCCCCATCCCCGCCCCGCATTAATAAGGGATAAATTGTAATTTTATTGTACCCTAAAACCCTACTATTTAAACAAAAATATCATCAGCTTATTTTATTTTACCTAACGTGGCTCTACCTCTTTTTTCTCTCTATCAAAGTTGGAAATAAGGTACCAATTTTAACTTTTTTTTTTTGTCTTTATTGGAAACAAATTTATATACTATTGAATTGATGATTTCATTCATGATTCATACGGTCTTTCTCAACTTACTTTTCATCATGAACATAATAATATAATTTTTTTTTAATAAGTTACGGGTCTGTGGCTCTAAATATGTGTCTGTGTCATTGTTTTTGTAATTTTGTGTGGGCATTTGGTTGCTTAACAACACTGTTTCTTTAAGCTTGTTAAAATTTTATTTTATCATGTTATGAGATTTTTGTTGTGATATTGTCTTGTTAAACATTTAGATAATATTATTTAGTTTTTACTAAAAATTAGTTTGATTTGATAGGATAAATTTATTTATAATTTCAAGTATATTTTTATTATTGAAACATGTCATTTTATTTGAAAAAATGGTAATAGTTGTAGGAAAAATTAACAAGAAATAAAGTTTTACAATGTAGGGTGGAGTTTCGCGGGTCTTCGCAGGGCCTTAAGGGGCGGGGATGGGGCAAGAAAAATCCATGCGGGGCGGGGGCGAAGATCTCATCCTTCGGCCCCGCCCCGCCCCGCCCCATTGCCATCCCTATGCTAGAAGCATAGGAAAAATCATAATAAATGCATATTAATGATTAACATAATTATAAAATTCCATACATAGAAAACAAAAGTAAAGAAAATTTATATTTTTTAAGAATTTCTTGTGTGTGTATCTATATCCATATCAGCTTTTAGGATCTTAAAATTTTACTTTTTTTACTTTTACTTTTTACATATCATTATTTGAATATGTATTTTTAAATTAAATATTTAAATATAACATTTATTCTATATATAAACCTTCCATTAGAATCTTGTCATATTAGTATATTCTTCAAGAGATTAAATTCTGTAAGGATGTGATGTAAACTCATGTTTTAACCCTCCAATCCCAACATTCTACATCATCTTATCACATATTTAAGAATAAACACAACTACACCCAATCAATTATAATACCCATATATAAATTCAACCAAATTGGGAATTTATTAAGATATTATTAGGTGTGGTAGGATGTATTGAATTTTAAGTAAAATGTTGATATGACAATCACTTACTGGATAGTGTAAAACATGGGTTTTACACCCCATCCTTACCAAATTCGGACTCATTCTTCAAATGGTATAATATAAAGTTTCATATAATCATAATCATAATAAATGTCTTTAATAATTACTGTAATTATCAAATTTCATATTCAGATATAAAAATAAAATATCAAAAACATAATAATATTAAGTTAATATTTTCCTTGCTAGTCGACTAATATATATATATATATATATATATATGGACAAAGTTTAGCTACAAAAATGGTTGTAGTCTTAGACTACAACCTTACTCAATAAAATAAATATTATTACATATTTTGAAAATCTAACCGTTTACTATATATATAAGCAATTTGAATTTTCGTTAATTTCTTCATATTGTGTTACATAAGCTTTTTTGACCTTAAAAAAAAAAAATAAATAAAAAAAGCTTTTGAGACCTCACAATTAATACATCCATTATTAATATTTTTTTTTGAAACATTATTAATATTTTTTTTAATTGAGTGTAAATTTTATTCTATATTAAACCCTTCATTAAAATCTTGCCGTATTATATTTTCTTTAAATGGTAGAATAAATAGTTTTATATATAAACACCATTATAGTAAATTTCTATCAATAACTACCATAATTATCAAATTACATATTTAAACAAAAATATAAATAAAATAAAAATATATAAAATGATATTTTGTTAAATTTCCCGTGTTTGCACAAAATCAATGTTGCAAATGATAGTTTTTTTTTTTTTTTTTTTATCAATTCGTAAAAAAATAAAAAATAAAAAAATAAAAAAACTTTTTTCATATAACTTGAATTATTTTTAATTTTAAAGTATTGTTAATGGATGTACTAGTACACTTGTTAAGATAGAACTTTATAACTAAGTCGATTCGTTTTTCATGGGGTATTGAGTCTACAATCCATATTTTTATTAGTTTTTGGCATATTTTAATGCGTGTGGCATCTTTTTGATGCTTCGTAACGGACTTAACGAACTCACAAGTACACTGTTAACAAAATATTGTTATTTAAAGATATTTTAAAACTACGTGCCAATAATCACTTTACAAGTAAAAGTTATTGTGGGGATGGGACGATAAGGGTTGCAGTGTTAATTTCTAAGAGAAAACTTCCCACACATATATATTTAAATTAGGTTAGAATAGAATTCCTCTCAATCAACATCAAGTACCAACGGTCCAGATTTGGCCTCATTCATCACAACACACTCTCTAGAACCAGATCCTAGTAGTAGTACTAGATAGTAGACCACCCAACCAAACCAATGCGACAATGCAAAACCCTTAAAACCCTCACTATAAAAACAAACAAAGAAGCTACTAAAATCCTCGCTTGTGTGTAGTGTACCTTGTCTTGTCACGTACGTTCAAGGTTTTGTCTCTACTAGTACTAGGAGAGATGGAGATGGAGAGAGTCTGCTCAAACGCTGTCGTTTCTGAGGGCTTTCTTTGCTCTGTCATGGAGGCTATGCTGATTCAGACGGCCAAGTCTCTTGCTTTTTTTCTCTTGATGGTATAGACCGTATACACTTTACGTTTTCTGGGATTTTTTATTTTTTTTTGGTGTGTGTGAATTTTGCTTTTTATGTGTTGCTAGCTTTCTTTTTAATTCTCTGATTTTGTGCAATATAGGAGCTTTTTGATTGTAAAGCTGTGAATTATATATTGTTTTACGTACTAGGTTTCTTTCTGTTTTCACTTTTGCATAGGAAAAAAAAAAAAAAACCTGAACTTTTAGTACTTGAAGTTGAACGTTTCGTTGAAATTATTATGTGAGAAATTTAGGGAACATAAGAAAAAAATTGTCCTTGATTTTCCTCCTGTGTCTCTTTGGGTCAAAAAAGAGAACAGATATGAGTATTTCAAAAATTGTTCTCGTTTGTTGTTTGGTTGACTTGGTTCCAGCTTCTGCCTAGGATGAGCGAAAATTTGCTTGATCCTTGTTTTATTTTTATGAATTCTTGTTCTACATTGTAACATAGAACCTGTTCTCCCAGCAGAGAATGACAAACACTTAAAAAAAAAAAAAAAATTGTTGCCTGGGGGCCTATATTACCAGATCACCAACTTGTGTAGGCCAAACATCATAATTTTTAGTGTTCTCTAAAAACAGTTTTTCCCCATTTGTTTAAAGCTCGGATTAAGTTGTTGGAGTTGGTGGAAGGGGATTCTTTTGCAATCTGAAATATGTTCTGCCAAATACAAAATAATAAAATAGGCTTTAACCTTCTTAGGGTCTGTTTGGTTAGGCATTTTGATAGACGAAAAAAGCACATTTTTTAAACCCAAAACACCGTTTTGCAACTGTTTATTCAAACGCACCAATTGATCTTTATTTTATACGTATTATTTAATTAACGTGAGTTTGAAATTCTTTCAGATGGGAATTTTGCCAAATGGAATGGATTTCTTCCCAGGAGAACCAGACACAGTTGGAGGGTTGGTGACTTGATTTCTCTTGGTTTGTTCTAATTCCTGCTCTTTTTATTCCTTTGTAAGGAGGAATGCTATAAAAACGATTTCATTTTTCAGGTTTCCAATCTCAGAGCTTCGTGCAGCGAAAGCACCTGTTTCAGAGAACATAGATTCCAGTGAAACAGAGGATGATGAAGACGAGGATGACGACGAGGATGATGATGATGATGATGATGATGATGATGAAGGTGATGATGAGGATACTGAATCTGATGATGATGGTGAGGATAAAGGGGATCCCGAAGATGAGCCTGGGGCCAATGGTGATGGCGGAAGTGAAGAAGATGACGATGATGGTGATGATGAAGATGACGATGACGACGATGATGATAATGATGATGGTGGAGAAGAAGATGATGAGGAGGATGAGGAAGAAGAGATACCTCAGCCTCCTGCAAAGAAGAGGAAATGAAAATGTGAACTTTGCATCTTTTTTTCCTTATCGTTTTTATTTGCAGGTGGTCTGTCAGCTTATTCTAGAAAAATATGCAGTACTTTTTTATTCATAAGGAAATGTGCAGCATTTGATCAACTCTATGATCTTTTTCTTTTTTCTTTTTTTTTTCGGACATCCACTCCTAATGATTCTACATTTTTTTATGATAGCTTTTATAATCCCAGGGAATAATGGAAAGACTCTAATAATGTGAGTAGTAGAAATAAAGGAACAAAAGCAGAAATATTTCCATGGTGACTATTCGTGCATGAGCATGGTAGCGCGGGACAATTAGTTGAGTGATTTAACAAAATATCGGTAAGAGAAAAACTATCACTTTCTAAAAGTGAAGAAAGAGAATTAATTCGACATAATAAATACCAAACTTAGGAGTGATTTGGCATTCCCATTATCAAATTGAGCTAGATGGAGTCCACTAATTTGACAAAATATATAGCAAATTCTTAGGGAACTCTCGAATTCTTATGTGACTCGTCTACCCAATCTCATTCAAGGATCTCCCCAACTGACATACAAGGAAATGATGAATGTGTGCTAGAATATACTCGTCTACCCAATCTCATTCAAGTTCCTAAATAAGTTCCTAAATGATTAGAGAGAGAGTAGTAATCTTTTATTTAGCTTTTTGATGAATGTGTGCTAGAATATACTTGCAATTTGAAAAAAAAAAGAAAAAAAAAAGAGGAGAAAGTAAAAGTGAGGTTTTAAAAAATTGTAGATAAAAAACTAAAAGTTATCTTATAATCCAATTGCCAAACAGAAAAATGTATGGTGTTTTGATGACTAGTCAGTGACGGTTGGACAATGGTTGTCTAGTATTTGTTATTGTCACCACCAGTTATATGCAATTAATGTGGGTCTTTAATGATGGATAATTTTGTCCACCCACTTGGATGACCTTATTTATTTTCCCATAACCACCAGTATGAGTAATAATGAACAACTTTAAAAACCAACAAAAATCCCTTTGTTTGGAAAGTAAAAATGAAAAAAAAAAAATTTGAGAATCTTATTCAATTTGGGTAGAAAAGTTTGGGAAATCTGGGGAGTAAACTGATCATTTGGGTTGTCTTATTTATTTTTTATTTTTTTTTGAGAAAAAAATTTGGTTTTCAAAACACTGAAAATGACAATTTCTCTCTTTTTTTTTTTTTTTGGTCAACTTGCTGAAATTGTTAGTACTTTTTTACTTCAAAATATCAGTTTATCGCACATTTGACTATTTATGATTTTATGTGCCAAATATAACCCAATTTTTGTAACACAATGGAAAAAATGTTTTGATACCCTTGAATTTTGGAAATGTTGCCCTTCCACTCCTGAACTTTTGCTTTAGCCAATTTAGAGTCTGTTTGGATAGAACTTATTTTGCTGAAACTAAAAACTGAAAATATTGTAGCAAAATAATTTTTAAATGTGTGAATAGTGCTGTGGGACTCATTTTTAATGAAAAAGTTGCTGAAAAGTGTATTTTGTGGGTCCATGAACAGTGCATAAAAGCACTGTTCACACAAGAAAAGTCAAAAAGTTACGCTTGACAAAAAAAAAAAATAATAATAATTTTGAAACGTAAACGTGCGTCTAGGAAGCGCAAAACGCGCTTCCCAAACGCACTCTTAGTACATAAGCTTTGGTGCCATAGCAAATCACTTTAACTTTTTCTTTTGCCAATTTTGTACATAAACTTTGATACTGTAGCTATAAGACCCTCTTAGCCACTCCCCCCCCCCCCCCCCCAACACCCATGCACCCACCGCACCAATTTTGCACCAAATAATTTTAAAAAATGATAATGAAGGGGACTTACTACAACAATATCAAAGTTTATGGGTCTATTTGTTACAATACTAAAGTTCATGTAATAAATTGGCTTAAATAAATGTTTTGGGGTCTATTTGTTATAGTATTAAAGTTTATGTACTGAATTGGCTAAAATAAAAGTTCATGGGGATGTAAAAACAACTACCTTAAAGTACAAGGGTGTAGACATTTTACATCAACACAATTGCCAAAGTTCTTCTTGTGACTCATACACCTAGATAACTTCAATCATGCCATATAATGATTATAAACAATTGTAACTTAACAAATGTTTGCCAAAAAACTGGTTTAGGGCTATATATATTAACACCATTCAAGTAAAATGTCATCAAGAAAGCAATCAAGTGGTTTATCTGGTTACATGCAAGTGAAATAAAAGATGAATGATTGAAGCATTCTTCTCACTTGAATAATGTAATAAGTAAAGTTTTTTAGATATCAATTGACAAAGTGCATGTTAAGATAATTTGGTATTAATAAAGTTAAAACAAATATTTGAAATTATAGTTATTTATAAGAAGCATTCACAAGTATGAAAAGTGTGAAGCCGAAGTATGTCAATAAAATTGGCACAAATTATGAATGCTTAGACCTATTTTTTAATGGTCCATAACCAAAATAAATAGCTTTTCAAAATCTAAGACGATGTTCCCTGGATTTTCTATTGCTTACAATGACATGAAATTCATAAAAGAGACCATGTATAGATAAGTAAACAATCAAACTTTGATTTATATTCTTAAATTAGAACAAAGAGCCAACCACAATGCACCCAAAAATTAAACACAACTATTGATTATTTTTCAAGATATTAGATTGTAAAATAAGTTTTTAAGACAGTAAATTTCTTATTAGTTTTTTATTCTTTGTCAAATTAGGTATCTAGTAGGGCATTTGTAATTTTGTTCTTTGTTTTGGGATGTTGATGTTGTGTGGAAGTAAAACTTGTGTGTTTGTTTTAAATTTTAATTAGATTTTCAAAGGGTAGATTAGACTCCTTTGCATTTGTGCTATTTTGTTTTAGTTAGCAATGCTAGGATTTGTATAATTTTATAATTATTGAATAAGTATCAATCTATTGAGCTAAACTCTTTTTCGACATGGGTGAATCCAAATCAATGTACTCTCTTAGTTTTACCATAACTCATTGCGGTTCTCTAATTTTACTTTCATTTAATTTAGTCCTCTAAATTTCAACTTTACTCAATTCAGTACTCATGTTAGTTTCCATTAGAATTGTGCCGTTCGTGACCTCAAAACTACGTCATTTTAGGTTTTACAATTAAAAAATAAATCCAAAAAGATAATAACAATAATTTTTTCATAAAAAATAAATTAAAAAGAAATTGATATATTTTACCAAAAAAATTTAGCAAACTTTCCCCAGCAATCCAGCAAACTTACCACGCAACCAAACAAACTAGAACAATCCAATCACAACACGAACCAAATTAAAGCAAAAAATTCCATTGCCAATGAAAGAAACACCACCCAACAAGGTAATAAGGTAATGAGTTGTCAAGAGCCTTGTGGCACAACTGGTTGGCATTTCCTGGTACATTCATGACATCTAAGGTTCAAAACCTCACTTTCCTTAATAACTACCGAAATATCAAAAAAAGAAGTAACAAGATTAGGATAATGTGAAATATTCTATAATATTAGATTATTGTAATTCTTTATACCACAAAATCAATCAAACACTTCACATTAAGGTAATGTAACCTTAATGTGATTTACATTAAGTGAACCAAACATCCAAATTCAAAATCAAATCCAAAGTTTGCCACAGCAAGATGTACCTAGTCATTCACTTATTATAATGGGTGAATGGTTAGAACTTCTTTCAACAATTAACAATACTAGATTCTGAAGGCCAAAAGATGAAAGCAGGATCCCAAGCGTAAGAAAATTTGACTGAAGCAGATCTCACTAACTGGTTGCCTCCGATAAGAAGGCATTTGTCACCCTCTTTTGACAAAATGGAAGGATTAACGTTTTCTACAGTCTGAAATCCCTTGCAAGTCAATTTTATGAGCTTTTGAGGGCAATTACAGTTGTTGATCACGGTCACGTTCCATTCAGGTTTGCCTTGTATCTCTCTCCCACTACGGATCGTGTTAATATTAATGTTGTCTAGAGAGCAAGCACAAAATCCTGAAATTTTATAAGGGAATTTTAGTTAGTTCAATTAGTATAGTATTTTATTACCATCCCACTTATCCAAAAAAAAAAAAAAAAAAAAAAAAAAAAAAAAGAGAAGAAGAAAAGAAGAAGGAATACCAACATTATATGTTACTAGATCATTTGGCTATAATAACTTTTTAAGCATGCAATTTTTATACAGTGAGATTGAAAGAAAATATTCAGTATTATAGGAACAAATCCGCAAAAAAAAAAAAATTTTGAGAGAGAAAGAGAGAGAGAGAGAGAGAGAGCTGATGAATGAAGAAATTCGCAAGGCAAAAGCACTGTACCTTTGCTAATGAGACTCAGAAAAAGAATAAGAATGAAAGACATAGGGACTATTGCCATATTGCTAAGAAATTTCTTCAAGATTTTGCTATTTGGTGGAGAGAATTGGCATCTTCTCCTATTTAATTTATATGCTTAGAGTTTAGAGTTCCATGGATAATTATAGTACGTCCAAAATCAGATCTAAATCAACTTTTTCAAGATTTCAGAATTTCTCTCCTATCTATCATCAGAATGATTGACTTTCCTTGACAATAATGGAATTTCCTTTTTTTTTTTTTTTTTTTGGGAAACATTGACAATAATGGATTAAATGTTTGCTTGAAAGGAAAATTATAAAATATTCTAAAAGTACCAGAATCTTCTAGAATAGTGGGGACAAAATGGGCTTTTGCCCTTTTTGGGCAAATTAATTAGCCTTTTGCCCTTCTTCCCAAACTAAATAGGGAAATGCCCCTCTTTTGAAACTCGACTTTTTCAAAATCAAGTTAAACCCTATAGTGATATTTTCAAGGACCTATAGTAACATTTTTAAGAACCTATAGTGGCGTTTTGTAACTTGATATCCATGAAATCGAGTTATAGGCAATGTTATAAAACGTCGTTATAGGTCCTTAAAACGTCACTATAAGTCCTTAAAAACGTCACTATAGGGCTCTAGAATTTTTTTTTTTTTTTTTAACTCGATTTTGAAAAAGTCGAGTTTCAAAAGAGGGGCATTTCCCTATTTAGTTTGGGAAGAAGGGAAAAAGACTAATTAATTTGCCTGAAAATGGCAGAAGCCCATTTTGTCCAGAATAGTGGCTTTAAATTATATACGCATTTATTATAGAACCATGATCTTCTATAATACCCTTGCTTGAAATTGCTTCAAGATTTAAGTACAGTACTTTAAGTATTGTTTTTAGATTTTTTTTTTTTCTTAAGATTCAACTATATGACTATTTAATTAAAAAATATACTTCCATCTCATGAGAAAAAAATCCACATGTCAAAATCTTAACAAGGGAATCTAAAGAACAACATCTAAGTACTGTACGTATACCCTTAGGCCTTAAGTCTTAATTATTTTTATAGAATTGATTCAAATAAAAAAAAATTATAGAATTGAAATTTGAAATATCATTAATTCCTAAATAAACTGGCCTTTAATTATACACTATTGCCTTTTCAAATTACTCATGAAAAGTCGATCACTTTCATGTCAGATTGTTTGAATTGCTTCATGCTCTTATGTCTTAATTATAAGAATTTAACATGTTATTAATTATCTTGCAGAGAATAAATGAGTCTCATTAAATAACACTTAAATAAATGGAATCTAATTATAAAATAAAATGGCCTCACTAAATTAATTCGAAATAAATGGAAATAATTAATCGCTATTTAGCCAAATCTGTTACTATTCAAATTGTTTGAGATACTCATATCTGTATTACCTTTTTTTGAGGAAACATATCCGTATTACCTAATTAGATATTATCTTCTTCTTTTTTTAAATAGTGATTATCCTTGTCCTAAATATTTGGAAAAATTAAACCTAAACTCATTAACCCATTCTAATTCTTTGATTGTTTCAGTGGAAAACCTTATGTGAAAATAATTTTTTGTATTTTCATGTATTTGGTAGTTTCCAAAAAAAAAAAAAAAAAGAGAGATAGAAGAAGTCAAAGGAAAAATCAATCTTTAACTTTCTTTATTTAGCTTTGTATGAGATAAAATTGTTATTTGCTAAAATTTTATGAAAAAACAACTGTATCACACACAAAACTAAATAAGGAAAACAAATATCTCACACGAAGCTAAATAAAGGAAATCAAGATATAGTTTTTCAAATTCTCAAAAAAAAAAAAAAAAAAAAGATATAGTTTTTCAATTCATTTACTGTCATTACCAAATATAGGAAAATGAGATAATTTTCTAGAAAATATTTTTTGAAAAATGATTTATTTTCCATAAAATGTTAATATCGAAAAAAAAAAAGCGTAAAAAATAAAAAATAAAAAATAAAAATTGAAGGCAATATGCAAAGCTTGATGACTTCTTTTGGTGGAAAGAGAATTACAATCTTTCCTCTAAAAAAAGAATAAAGAAAATACAATCAATTTTATGAGCTCTCATTAATGGCACAAGATCTCTTGAGTATTCCTATAATCGTGGTTGCTTCTGACCTAACTTTTTAACACTAGAGGTTAAATTTTTACTTAGTTTCGATCTTGTATTTTGCTAAGAATGTGGAAGTCTTGATTTGCACTTGAAGAAAGTTATATAGATTTGAAGGTAAAATTTAATACATTTATAAAATAGTCATAGCTATAAAATTTTAATTCTTTATTAACTCATTTTCATTGTATACTAAAGTTATATTAAAATTCTATATTGTAGATGAAAATGTTGATCAAATTGCTCATTAATTAGAGATGCCATTCATATTATATATTTACTCTTTTTTATTTTTTCTTTACCTAATATGTTATAGTTTATTCTTAAAATTTTATTTGTTTGAAAAAGAAGGTATCCAAGATAACCATCAATATATTATTAGCCAAATGGAGGATAAATCAAGCTCTTAGGCATAATTTGCTTAAACTAAGCCCCGAAATGAACTTGAAAATGCTTGCCCCCTTAACTACAAGAAATTAAACAGTTTAGTGGCTTAAATGGGAATGAAGGAGCCCAAGCATAGGTAAAGTTGAGTTTGGAATATCCAGAGATGGGTGCGCCACCATTAGCAAGACACACTGCACCTGATACGCTCAATATCGAAGGGTCAACTCTTTTCACAGTCCGAAAGCCAGCGCAATCTAATTTTAGGCCCGATATGGTACATGGGTTATTGTTGTTAATTGCCACATTCCACACCGGCTTTTCTTGCACCACAATGCCAGTTTCAGATTGTTGAATCGAAATATGCTGGAAAGGGCATTGGCAATACCCTGAAATTTGAAAGAAGCATTGTTAAAAGGGTTCAAGTAATAATTTAGTGATAATAGCATTATATGTGGTGTTTCATGTTCATAGTTCAAACATTACATCCCTCACTTATTATTTAATGGACAAAGTTTAGTTTCAAACCTGTTTGGAGTTATCTCCTTTGACTCACTATACGGTGATTTATAAAACTATCTTATTTATTATTTAAACAAGTTACATAACTAATTAAAAAATATTTGAGCAAGTTTCATGACTAATTAAAAAAGTTATGTGATTAAAACCACATGCAAATGGACTTTTCAATCGTCATATAATGAGTTGGAAAAAGATAATTTTAAACCGTTTGGAGCTAAATTACCTGTCTGGCTGTCTCAAAAAATAAAAATAAAAAACCTATAATAATAATTATTATTATTATTGATGATTTTTTTTTATTACTTTATGGGACATCCTTTCCAGAAATAAATGATGGTACTAAAAAAAATCACCAAAGGAACTCTGTACCATATGGATATCCTTTCCAAATAGTATACATAATCTTAAAGATAGTATAAGATCATTTGGCTATCCTATCATTTTATGCCAAAAATTTTTTATACAAAGAGATTAATTGAAGGAAAACATTCCGTAATATAGGAACATAGGAACATATCTGCTAAAAAAAATGTGATAAATTTAGAGAGAGAGAGAGCTAGCTGATGAATTAAGAAATTTGCAAGGCAAAAGCATTGTACCTTTGCTAATGAGACTAACAATAAGAACAGCAATAAAATACTTAGTGACCATTGCCATTGTTAAGAAATTTCTTCAAGATTTTACTATTTGGTGGAGAGAAATGGCATGTTCTCCAATTTATGTGCTTTAGAGTTCCCTCTTCCATGGCTAATTATATAGTGGGTCAAATGAAAGCTAAATTAACCTTCTCAATTTTCCAGAATTAATGAGTTTCTTTGACAATTATGGGTCACATATTTGCTAAAGGAAAATGATAGAATATTCTGGGAATATAATAAATGTGTTCCATCCTATAAAATAAGTGTGAGTTTTAATTGAATGCGCATTTATTATAGTATCAGAATACTTTATAATTACTTTTGTTTTTTCATAAAATTTTAGCAAATAACAATTTTATCTCATACAAAGCTATAATTACTTTTGTTTGAAATTGCCACATACCCTTAACTCTTAATTATATTTATAGAATTGATTCAAATCAAATAAATAGTTGAAAATATCATTAAATTTTAAATAAATTGGCACTATTACGGTATTACCTTTTCAAATGACTCCTGAAAATTTGATCACTTTTGAATAATTCTAGTTTTACAACATTTTCATAATAAATTTTAAGTAACAGGCTGTTATTGGTAGGTAAAAAAGTGAGCCTAGATTAGAACAAGTAATAGTCTGGCACCTAGAATTTGTTGTGAACATAGTATTTTTTTTTTTTTTTATCTGAAATAGAATTATATTCTAACTTAATTTAAGTGTATATGTGTAAAACTCTCTTCTGGATATTTGAACCTTAGCCCTTGCTCCCCACACCCCCCACAAGTAAATTATGTTTGTGAAGTGATCATCACGCCAAGGGTGTGCAGTGGTGTTGTGGACATAGTATTACTCATTACTCTTTTATGGTAGATTTTTTCAAACTTTGAATTACTTCATACTTTCATGTCTTAATTATAGAATTTAACATGTTATTAATTACAGTAATTAGAAAAAAATAATTGAGTCTCATTAAATAACACGTAAATAAATTGGATTTAATTATAGAATAAATTAGCCTCATTAAATTGATTTGAAATAAATGACAGTAATTAATTACTATTGTTGAGGACAAAATTTTTCACACCACACGGCTTTATTTCATTGATGACCCGCACTACGTCAACACAATCATGGATTTTGGGAAAATCTCTTCTAAAGCCCAAAAGAGTCCATATTTACACAAAAAGGCGTCAAAGCCTATGGTTCAAACTCATAGCATATCATCTCATTTTTTGGCTCATGATCCAAGCTCATAAGTCTCATCAGGGGAATTTTTGGAGTTGTGGTTTGGAGGGCCAAGAAATATGTTCAATAAAGCTCTAGTAGTTCAAAGTTGATAAAGGGAAGCATGTTGCTTGGTATGTCTTCCCCAATTCCCTAAACTCTGACGCGTCAGTGTGCAATAGGTAACATTTAGTAAGCCTCTCATATCACATAACACTTAAAATGATAAAACTCTCCATGCTCTTTACATAAAAATTAATGTTCATCATATAATATAAGTTTAAAAATGTAATTATAGTATTTCATATCAATTATATTATTATCATCTAAATCGATTCCAAGCACATGGTTAAATATATATTAGTATCTCATATCTAGCAGTAAATGCTCTCCTTACTCTCCAAGATTTTGTTAAAATACAAAAAGACCATAATTATATCTCTAAAACTTCATCAAATATCAGTCAACTAGTCTATTACTTACCAAAATTATATATAGACCAAACATATAATTTTCCAAAAAGAAGAAACTTAGCCAACCAACAGTAGTTCCAACAGAAGCTGCAACAACTCTAACAGAAACAGCTTCTACAGAAACCACTTTTGCAAAAACAACTTCTACAAAAACTGCAACAGCTCCAGCTGTAGTACCAGAAATAGAAGGATCTCATAAAGATTATCTTACCATTTTTAGTCAAACCATGAATTTAATGCCAAATATTTTCTTCTAGCAAAAGATGTCATGACATCATCCAGCTGTAATAATTGTGATTGACAGTTGTAACAGTAGCTACAATAGCATGAAGTCTCTAACTTTTTTCTTTTGGCTAAAAAACAAAATCTCACTAATGAAACCACTTACTTTGTTAAAGACTTCCTTATTTGCTAAATTTCCCTTCAACTAATTCTAATCTAATTACATACTTGGCTCTATATAAAGAGGACCAAGCTACACACTAAGGGGGGATCCATCCCTCTCTCATCCTCAATATTCTAAAATTTCATTCACTTTGCTGCACATATCTCTAAACTTTTCCATACTTCTCCATCTCCCTTACAAAGATATCTCTTTATAGATAACAACACAAAACACATATTACAATACACCATTATCCATTACCCATCTTTCCCACACTCCATTATTTTGAAATAGCATCATTTTGCTACTCATAAACACATCTCCACCTCTTTCTCTATTTCTCTTATAATACCTCTCTTCTTAGAAAGCAACATAACCAATGTCATAACACAAAAAACCACTCCAGCAACAGCTATAATATCATGTATTTACTATATTTAACCTTCATATTATCTATCTCACACTTTCATATATTTTACAAAAACATTCCTCACAAAATACCCATACATATTTCTCATATATCTTTAAACTTCATGTCTCACAAAGTATACATATACAAGATCCATGTCCAACAAAACATCTATATATAATTCCTATACATATTATAAACACCATATCTCAAAAAATATATATATTTCTTACCATCTCCACACATCTTAAAACATACCAAACACTCTTTTAAGAACTTATTACTAAAAGCCCTTTCTTATGGAAGACATATTTATAATGCTAAAAGCCCTTCTTATGAAAGGCAAAAACTTATAAAATTAAAAACCCTTCTTATGGAAGGCAACATCACTTATACTTGACTAAAAAACTAAAAGAGTATTACATGGGGAAAATCATTTAAATGCATGATAAAGAGGATGAACTTAACCAACCTATGCACACGGTTGGATATATTCTCTCTCCCTCCAATTGCACCCATTTTTCCCTTTCAATCATGAGGTCACCATGAAATTGACTCATAATATCATATTGTACTGTTGGACTCATTTTCTCGTGCTACTGAAATGTTAAGTCCACTAATATTATACGGCTGGAGCTGCAAAATATGAAGATAAGTCATAATATTTTTGTCTTCAAATTTATATTATTAAGTATATTTTATACATTATCATTATACGACTCGACTAATATTATTATGCCGCTAGACTCATTTTCTCATGTTGCTAAAATGTTAAGTCCACTGATGCTATACGGCTGGAGCTACAAAATGTGAAGATAAGTCAATACTTTCTCCATCTTTGAAATTACATTATTAAGTATATGTTAACTCATTATTATTTTACCGCTGGACGCAAGTTACTTTAGTATCATCCCACTATTTAATAAATATGATCTCACTAATACTTCATTAATGAACATATTTATTAATAAATCGATAGATAAGTCAATACTTTCTCTATCTTTGAAATTACATTATTAAGTATATGTTAACTCATTATTATTTTACCGTTGGATGTAAGTTTCTTTAGTATCATCTCACTATTTAATAAACATGATCTCACTAATACTTCATTAATGAACATACATATTAATAAATCGATCTACCACCATTGCACATATTTTATTTGGACATGAACTGCCATTGGACACATATTTTGGAAATGAACTAACATTGGACATATATTATTTGGATATGGACCATTACTAGACATACCTTATTATATTGAACATGAACCATGAATTGCAATTGGATATGGACTATTGGACTCATCCCATTATTGGATATTTGATACCTAATTAATTATTTTCTAATATTGGACATCACTTAATATACATAATAATAACGTATCAACTCACCATTTAATCAAAGCTATCATGCTAAGCATATTATTTATTTATCTCAACCATTATCATGATTCTAAGACTTTGGACTTTATCTATTTTGTAAGCTTAAAAATACATCGGAAGCCATTAGTCTATGCGGCCCAATGCCGAGTTTTGGGTTGAACTTCCTAAAACGAATCTGAACTTAGCAAAGTTACACTTCTAGCAAGAGATACATGGTTACGCACAAAAAAACCACCCCTGACAACTATTTAGCTAGATCTGTGACTATTCAAAATTGAATAATGCTAGAAATACAAATTATTTTACAAACTACTGATGCAGTGAGTAATTATTAGTAAATAAAAATGTGATATTAATGATGGATATAGATGAAAACCAATAAGAAGTTAGCCACATCAACATTTTGTAAAAATGTTATAAAATAATTTGTGCCTATAGTATTACTCTTCAAAATTTTAAAAACGACATTGTTATAGTGGGATTGAGAATAAATTCTATTAGGATACCTCTAATAAAATATATATGGTGTGACGTCAAATTTAAATTATGAGGTCACCCAAAAGTTAAAGGACAAATTTTAACTACAAAATTAGTTGTAGTTTTAAACTACAAACTTACTTAATATCTTTTTATTGGAGGTGAATTTTGATAAATCCACCATTGAATTACATCTTCTTATATCCTCCACCCTTGCAAATTTTCAAAAAAAAATTAAAGATCAATAACTATGTCATCAATAAATTTTTTAAATTTCAAGTTTTTGTAATTTAAAATTATGCATAAAATATAAACTTATAGATCATATAGTAAATAATATTTGATTAACACAAAATTTAAGATGTGTATTAAGAGTGTAAAGAGCATGCAGTTTAACGGTTAAATTTTCAAAAAATGTTGTAATATTTATTTATTAAGTGCGTTTGTAACCTTAAACTACAACCAATTTCATAGTTAAATTGTAAGATTGAATTTATTCAACCATCTAATTGGCTTTATTCCGTACCAAATTTGCTTGTATTTCAGCATTTAGTAACCCTGTATTTAGGTGGGTTTGTTGTAAGGGTAGTGAGTGAGATAGAGTGAAGTTTGCTTAAGAATGTGCAAGAAAACAGATACTCGTGGCTTGGTCTCGCGGATGACTCGCGGCTGCAAGCCGCCAGACGCAGCACATGTGCTAAGCATGCCGGAAGGTGAACAGTTATGCTAGCTGGAGCACTACAGGACAAAACAGGACAACTAGCCATACGGTTATTTCGCAACTGGATCTCGCGACTTAGTCAAGTCGCGAGGTCAAACCGCGAGCCACCCCTGTTTTGTAAATCCTGACGTTTCACATTCCTCTCCCACTCCAGTATAAATACCCCTTTTACCCACAAATGTAAAAAAGCTTCCAGAGAGCTTCCAGAGAGACTTTTGAGAGAGAAACCCCTAAAGAAAAATAAGATTGATTCACCCACAATCTATACATTAGAGTTTTTTCAAATTTCTCAACTCTCTTCCTCTCCATTGTCAAATCCTTGAGAGGCATTTTACCAAACCTTGTTCTCACCATATTCATCACTGTGAGAGGGCTATTTGGATTTCTGGGAAACAGTTAGGAAGGAACCAATCTTCATTGGTTGATGCTACGGTCTAGTAGCGGAATCCGGGAAGCTAGAAAAGAAAAAGGTTCGGCGCAACCTCGTTAGGGCAAGAAGCTTGGAGGGCTTAGGTGCACTGGGTAGATTAGGCTTGGAGGGTCTATTGCTGTCCATGTATCCCAACTATATTTTCTAGTGGATTGTTTACCGCTTGGAGGGCGGCGGAGAGGTTTTACGCCGAGGGCTTCGGTTTCCTCTTCGATAACACATCACGTGTTGTCTTTGTGTTTGCATCTTCCTTCCCTTTTATCTTTGCCTTTTATTATCTGCTATGGGTTGTGATTTTAATTTGGTTTAGATAGTTTATCCAATTCTATATTGTAGCTTATGTTCATTTTCCGCACACTAGTTGTTTGACATAATACTTGAATTGGTTAAGTTGTAATTTGGGGGTCTAAACGTTCAAGAGTGTTTATACACATATTTGAACTTTCAATTGGTATCAGAGCGGGTACACTTGTTGTGGTTTTATTACCTAAGTGTGATCCTAGACCCCTGTGTTGTGGTAGCTGTTATGGAAAATACCATGCTGAATTGTAGCTTAAGTGTTTGTGAAAATGACTCTATGCATATGTTTGAAGGGTGTTTTACTAATGATCTTGTAGAGTTGTTAAAAATTAAGAAACATGCTAGAATATTTGTTCACATGCTGGAATATTTTGAAAATCAGAATCATGTCTTACACAGTAGCATATCTGAATCTAAATCATTGATTAAGAAATATAAAAGAAAGAATAGAATGTTGTGTGAGATGATTGAGAGTCTGAAAATGAAAAGTCAATCTGAAAGAAGCATGAAAATTGATAATGAGTTTTTGTTTGAAGGTCAAGAATGTTTGTCTCATGTGAGCTTATTTGTGCATACCTCATTGAAGGTGTTTAATGCATGTTTGTAGTATCTTGACAGTGGGTGTTCTCGCCGTATGACAGGGGATAAGTCACTGTTTAAGACACTCAAAGAAAAGGTTGGTGACTATGTGACCTTTGATGATGGAAGTAATGCTCAAGTCCTAGGTAAAGGAACCATTGAGATACCTGGATTACCGCTGTTGAAAGATGTGTTATACATAAAAGGGCTGAAGGCAAATCTGTTGAGCATCACTCAAATTTGTGATGATGATTTCCTGGTACAATTCTCTAAGAAGGGATGCTTGATCATCAATGAAGATGGGATTCAAGTTTTGGAGGGAAATCGAACTACAGATAACTGTTATGGAATAGTTCCCACGGCACCCATATCGTGTAGAAGTGCTCGTGTGGATATGTTGGAGCTGTGGCATCACAGATTTGGGCATGCCAACTTTAAACAAGTAGCAAAAGTGTCCAAACTTGAAGCAGTTGAGGGACTTCCTAAGTTTGGAAAGGTGAAGAAGACCGTTTGTGGTGCATGCCAAATGGGGAAGCAAACAAAGGCAAGTCATCACAAGGTGAATGTGATTGCTACTTCTCGGTGTTTGGAGTTACTTCATGTTGATCTAATGGGGCCTACCAAAATTGAAAGCCTAGGGGGAAAGAGATACGTTATGGTCATTGTAGATGATTATTCAAGATACACTTGGGTTGAATTCCTTAGAGAAAAATCAGAAGCATATGAGAGGTTGGAGATTCTGTGCAAGAAACTACAAAACGAAAAAGGGGTCCCTATTGCCAAAATTAGTAGTGATCATGGGAGGGAATTTGAGAATGCAAGATTCGAGTCTTTCTGTGAAAAGAATGGAATCAAAAGAGAATTTTCAGCCCCCAAAACTCCACAACAAAATGGAGTGCTAAAGAGAAAAAATCAGGTGATTCAGGAAATGGCAAGAGTCATGTTGCTTAACAAGCAAATACCTCAAAAATTTTGGGGAGAAGCTGTCAACACCTCGTGTCACATTGGCAATAGAATATTTTTCCGAGTAGGAACAAAGAAGACCGCCTATGAGATTTGGAATGGAAAGAAGCCTAGAGTGAAGTATTTCTGGGTGTTTGGAAGTAAATGCTATATCCTAAATGATCGGGAGAATCTTGGGAAGTTTGATGCGAGAAGTGATGAGGTTATTTTTCTTGGGTACTCTACTACGAGTCGAGCGTATAGAGTTTTTAACAAGAGAACTAAGATAGTGATGGAGTCCATAAATGTCAAGATTGATGATGCCTTATCTAAGGTGGAGATGATTGATGATGGAGAAGGGTCGAGCACCAAAGAGGCCGATGTTGAGGTCGAAGCTCTTGATATAGAAGGTGAAGAACCTACACCAGAAGAAGAATCGACTCCCATCAACCCAAGAATGGAAACGAGATCGATGTCTAGAACATCAAGTCCTCTCACTCCTCCGGAATTTCATCCTCCTATCTCTCGAAGTGATGAAGTCTCCACATCAAAGAAGCCATCTTCAAGAGTAATTAAGAACCATCCGGAAAGCAACATCATAGGGTCTCTAGATGAAGGTCTTCGCCTCAGAAAAGGAAACATCCTGTTAGCCAATCATGTAACATATCACTGCTATCTTACGCAGTTTGAACCAAAAAGGGTTGAAGAGGCCCTTCAAGATGACAATTGGGTTGAGTCAATGCATGAAGAGCTGAATCAGTTTGTGAGGAATGATGTGTGGGAACTTGCTCTAAGACCTGAAAACATTCATGTTATAGGCACAAAATGGATTTTCAAAAACAAAACTGATGAAGATGGAGAGATAATTCGAAACAAATCTCGGTTAGTAGCTCAAGGATACACTCAAGTAAAAGGAGTAGACTTTGATGAATCCTTCGCTCCTGTGGCAAGACTCGAATCCATTCGAATTCTCATGTCCATGGCATGCACTTTGAATTTCAAACTCTATCAAATGGATGTAAAGTGTGTATTTCTGAATGGATATCTAAATGAAGAAGTGTTTGTTGAGCAACCAAAAGGATTTGAGGATCCTCACTTTCCAGATCATGTATTGAGATTGAAGAAAGCCCTTTATAGCTTAAAACAAGCGCCTAGAGCTTGGTATGATCGGCTTACACATTACCTTCTAGATAGAGGATTCAAAAGGGGGTATGCTGACCAAACTCTGTTTGTCAAAAATGATGAAGATTATCTCCTTGTGGCACAAGTTTATGTTGATGACATAGTGTTTGGGGCAACCATTGAAGATCGTGCTATTGAATTTTCTGAGGAGATAAAGAAGGAATTTGAGATGAGTATGGTGGGGGAACTCACATTTTTTTTGGGTCTTCAAGTCAAACAACAGAAGGAGGGTATATTTGTATCACAAGAGAAGTATGCTAGAAACATTGTCAAGAAGTTTGGACTAGACTCCAAAAAACATGCCTCCATTCCCATGAGCTCATCCACTAAATTGAATGTTGATTCTTCTGGAGTAGAAGTAAGTCCTACCTTATATAGGAGCATCATTGGGAGTTTACTCTAACTTACAGCCAGTAGACCGGACATTGCATTCAATGTTGGCGTTTGTGCCAGATACCAAGCTAATCCGAAGGAATCTCACCTAACTGCTGCTAAGCGAATCATTCGATATGTGAATGGTACTTCAAACTATGGTCTGTGGTATTCAAAAGACTCAAATGCTTGTCTTGCCGGGTATTCAGATACTGACTGGACTAGCAGTGTAGACGATAGAAAAAGTACTTCAGGCGGCTGTTTCTACCATGGTAACAATCTTATCTCATGGATGAGCAAGAAACAAAATTCCGTGTCTCTATCTACTACTGAAGCAGAATACATCGCCGCTGGAAGTTGCTGCACTCAGCTTCTTTGGATGAAGAAATTACTTCATGACTATGGAATTCCTCAAGAGACGATGTGTGTCTTCTATGACAACACCAGTGCCATCAATCTTTCCAAGAATCCTGTCCAGCATTCAAAATCTAAATACATAGAGATACATTACCATTTCATTCGGGATCTGGTAGAGGAAAGAGTTGTGTGTCTTGAGTTCATACACACCGACAATCAAAAGGCGGACATCTTCACCAAGCCTCTCGATGGTCCACGGTTTGAATCACTCCGTAAGACCATTGGTGTTGGTACAATTCCTTGACTCTCTTATGTGATGTGTGCTTCACATATTTATAATATGATAAGTTTGTTTGTGTTGGGGCACACACTAATTTGTTAGCTCTTTGTGCAGCATGATTATTGTTTGTTTGTCTATTTTTGAATATTGTTGCTCCTTTTTATGTTTGTTCAATCTTTTTCTTCTTTTATGTCAAAAATCCAAAAATCACATAAAAATTAGAAAATCAAAAGTTTGATTGATATTGTTGAGCTTTTGTCTCAAAACCTATTTTGTCTTGTGCCTTTGTGCTAATGGCTTTGTGCATTATCGAGCATTGCTTGTTTCTTTGCACTCATATCACTGTGAGAAAAATCTTGAAATCTATGTGATTGTTGTAAATAGATCTTCAAACTTGTCATGAATGATTAGTGAATGGTTATGTTGATCTTGAGACATGCATAGACTTGTGTCTATATATCTTCCCACTCTTTATTTTTGTTTTTGCTAAAAAGAGCTCACCAAATGTAAATCTCCAAATGAAAAGAGATATTGAGCTGCAAAAGCCTGTCGCACATTCTAGTACTCAACTAGGAAAAAGGGTAAGTGACCTTATATTAATGTAAATGTTTATTCGAAAAGCCAAAGGCTAGTTCTTTAAAGTGAAATATCAAATATCACTCTCACAATAAGAGGTGATTGTCTCAAAAGATCAAAATGATCAAATGTTATGTTTGAAAGTGGAGTCAAATGTAAAGCTCCAAGATATGTTATCAAGTTTTGTGGGAGGTCATATATACATATTTCTATAATTGAGATGGATCACTTGATCAAATGTTAATTGTGTATGCCTTGGTTAAATTGATCATTGAAACTTCACATTAGACTAAGGACTATCTCATTGTTGATATCCACACACAACACACAAGTTTATGTTCAATAAATGCCATATTCATTTGTGTGATTGTACTTGATGAAATGTGTTTTCACATGCCCAATCTTTGTTAATTCAAATATAAAAAGATTTTTTGAGTGTTTTAGGTGTTTTTGGAAAGTATTTTGTTTAAAAATCTGAACATTTCAAAAAACCAGTTTTGCCCTGTTTTGGCGACTCAGTCGCGGGTAAGTCAAGTCGCGAGCCTCAGTCACGTCTTCGCGGGTCATTTTTGGCGACTTGTTCGCGAGTGGAAGGTCCAGTTACGAGGGTTACTCAGAGATTTTCACGGCTCAGCTCACGACTCACTCGAGGGTAGACCTTCCAGTCGCGAAAAACACTTAGAAATTTTTTTTCAAACTTTTGTCTTTGAGTGTTTTGGCAGCTTGAACTGGCGACTTTGTGGCGACTCACTTCAGTCGCGAAAAACGCGTGTTTGGCAAAAATAGGGGCAGTTTTTAAATTTCTTTTAGTTTTCCCTCGATCTTTTTGTGACTGTTCATTGTCTCTCTCAACTGCTCTTACCCATTCACACCGTGCCTCCATTTTCGATCTCTATTGTTGCTTCTTTTTAGCTCAAAATCCTCAAGTAACAGGTATGGGTTTTCTATCTTGAACTCTATTTTACTTGTTTTTGTGTTTTTCCCTCTGGATTATTCGCATTTGTTTGTGATTTTGAGATAGTTTTTTAGCTCGGCTATTACTCTTTGTCCATGCTTAGCCTATGGAAACTTTTGTTTCAATTTTGAGCTTTATTAAATTGTTGGTTTTGTTCTTCATCATGTGCTTAGCTAGGGTTTGCTATTTGTTGGTTTCTCATCTTGCCTGATCCGTTGTTGATGTGTTGATTCAAAATGTTCCTGTGTTGACTGTGTGTTTTTTCTAAGTTGATTGTGTTGTTTTAATCTGACCCTCTCTACTGTGTAGCTACATTTGGGCCATTTTTGTCCCTCATTGCTATTTTCTAGTCATTTTCATCTAGCTATTACGGTTTCTTCATTATCCCTAAATTACCACTAACCCACTGCTAATAAAGTCTGTTGGATTGTGTTCTGTCATTTCCTCTATTCATGATTCAGATTAGACATGTCACCATTCAAGAAAGCAGCTGTGAAAGAAGGCAGTTCCAAAGGGAAGGAACCCGTCATTGATGTTGATGATTACCCACCTCAAACAAAAGAGACTCGTTCTTCATCAAAGAGATTCGATCCCAACAAGTTCAGATCCTATGCAGCCTATCAGTCTCATGAGAATTATTTTCAAAATGCTACACCATTACTAGAAAGAACTGTGGATCAATCATCACTTCATGACACTGACATTCCGAAATGGTTTGCTCACAAGGACTGGAATTACCTTCTCTCTGATCTAGATGACGCGTTTGAAGATTTGGTAAAGGAATTCTATGCCAACGCGATTGTGAAAGAAGATGAACTTAAGTGCTGGGTTAGGAAAAAGAGCTTTTCAGTCTCTCTTGCATATCTGGCAGAAATCCTTCACATCAACAAACCAATATTCCGACACTCACCGGTTTATGATGATCTTTGTCCTGATGAGGAGCTTCTCAAAGAAAGTCTTGGACAAGACTTGGAGTTCTCACCCAATGGAAAATCCATCAGTGTTTCCTCTCTTCCTCCAAAACTAAGAGTGCTTACAATTGTGATGTTTCACAATTTGTACCCTTTATCAAGCACTGGGTATATGAACCTCGGACGTGCTTTGTTTCTTCATGAACTAATCTCTGATGTAGAAATTGACATCTATGCTCATATTTTTCATGTTCTGCGCAAAACGGTTCTACGAACTGAGTCTCGAACATGCATTCCTTTCTGTTGTCTCATTTCAAGGATCTTGAAGCTCAAGGGAATTTATCCAACGGCAGATGAATCTCCTCTCTCGAAACCGAGTCCAATCAACATGCGTACATTCAATGCAAGCATTGGACATAGTCGGAAGAGAGCCAAACTAGAAACTTCTGCATCTCACAGTGGCTCTCATTTCAGCACTCTCTCCCTTGATGAAAAACTTGATCACATTGTATCCTCTGTTCACGAGTTGAATACAGAGATGTCCGGACTCACATCTACTCTACACCATCACAACACTCGATGGGATATGAAGTTTACCTCACTTCAAACTCAATTGGATCAAATTCAGAGAAAGCTGGAAGAGGATGTATAGCCTATTCCATGACAAAAAAGGGGAGTGATAGGCCTGATCAGAGGGGGAGGATATTACCTAAGGGGGAGTGTCTTTGCATTCTTCTTCAGTTTTAAGTTGATACATTGTGTTTTGTAAACTGATATATTGTGTTTTGTACCCATGTGCTTATGTAAGCTTTTAGGGTTAATGTTTTATGCATAGTATGTAGGCTTTATGGTTTGTACCTTGCTTAATGCAGTCTTTTATACTATGTTGAAATCAATACTTCTATCTAAATGTCTTGC
This sequence comes from Quercus lobata, assembly GCF_001633185.2. NCBI lineage: Eukaryota > Viridiplantae > Streptophyta > Magnoliopsida > Fagales > Fagaceae > Quercus > Quercus lobata. Next base: position 21,039,339 of record NC_044905.1, read on the forward strand.
ATTTTGATTTATGTACTATCACTCTTATGCCCTTGTAGGATTGTTCCTAGATGCATATACTTTGTGTATTATGCATTGGTTACGTGTTGTGCATACAAGTATCTTGCCTGGTGCTTGTTAGCTTGTATGTCCTTGTGTTCATTCCAAGTGTGAATGAGCATTGTAATCACTACCTTGTGGTGATTACTTGGTTGATCAAGCCTTGATGTGAGTCTTCACTTCATCTTTGCTTGATCACCTTAAGCTTGTTTCATATGCATTTCATGTTTTTCTGCATACAATGATCATAATGTATTATTGTGTTTTAGGAGTTTCATGTTCTTATGATTCAAGTGCTTCACAGTTTTTAGAGTTAGGTGTGAGTGAGTTTTGTTCAACTGTTCCCAACTCACATGTTAAATCTAGAGTCTGTTTTAGGGTTTTGTCACGGAATAGCCAAAGGGGGAGATTGTAAGGTTGAATTTATTCAACCATCTAATTGACTTTATTCCGTGCCAAATTTGCTTGTATTTCAGCATTTAGTAACCCTATATTTAGGTGGGTTTGTTGTAAGGGTAGTGAGTGAGATAGAGTGAAGTTTGCTCAAGAGTGTGCAAGAAAACAGAGACTCGCGGCTTGGCCTCGCGGGTGACTCGTGGCTGCAAGCCGCCAAATGCAACACACGTGCCAAGCATGCCGAAAGGTGAACAGTCATGCTAGCTGGAGCACTACAGGACAACTGGCCATATGGTTATCTCACGACTGGATCTCGCGACTTAGTCAAGTCGCGAGGTCAAGCCGCGAGCCACCCCTGTTTTGTAAATCCTGACGTTTCACATTCCTCTCCCACTCCAGTATAAATACCCCTTTTACTCACAAATGTAAGAGAGCTTCCAGAGAGAATTTTGAGAGAGAAACCCTAAAGAAAAACAAGATTGATTCACCCACAATCTATACATTAGAGTCTCTTCAAATTCCTCAACTCTCTTCCTCTCCATTGTCAAATCCTTGAGAGACATTTTACCAAACCTTGTTCTCACCATATTCATCACTGTGAGAGGGCTGTTTGGATTTCTGAGAAGTAGTTAGGAAGGAACCAATCTTCATTGGTTGATGCTACGGTCTAGTAGCGAAATCCGAGAAGCTAGAAAAGAAAAAGGTTTGGCGCAACCTCGTTGGAGCAAGAAGCTTGGAGGGCTTAGGTGCACTGGGTAGATTAGGCTTGGAGGGTCTATTGTTGTCCATGTATCCTAACTATATTTTCTAGTGGATTGTTTACCGCTTGGAGGGCGGCGGAGAGGTTTTAAGCCGAGGGTTTCGGTTTCCTCTTCGATAACACATTGCATGTTGTCTTTGTGTTTGCATCTTCCTTCCCTTTTATCTTTGCCTTTTATTATCTGCTGTGGGTTGTGATTTTAATTTGGTTTAGATAGTTTATCTAATTCTATATTGTAGCTTATATTTATTTTCCGCACACTAGTTGTTTGACATAATGCTTGAATTGGTTAAGTTGTAATTTTGGAGTCTAAACGTTCAAGGGTGTTTATATACATATTTGAACTTTCATAAATTTTGTCCAAAGTTAAACTACTTTGGTTATATATACTAGATGAGATTAAATTCTATAAGGATGTGATGTAAAACCCAAGTTTTGCCCCTCCAATCTCAACATGTCACATCATCATATTACATATTAAAGAATGAGTCTGAGTTTGATTAGCATGGGGTGTAAAACCTATATTTTACACCATCTAATAAGAGATTGTCATATCAGTTTTTTACTTCAAACTCAAAACATCTTACCACACATAATAATATCTCAATAAACTCACAGAAAAAGTTGGATTTTCAAATGAATATTAGAATTGAGTTGTGGTTGTGCCTATTTTTTAATATGTAATATGATGATGTGATATGTTGGAATTGGGGGGTGAAACTTGTGTTTTACATTAGATCCTCATTGAATTTAATCTCTTAAAGAATATGTACAACCATACCCAATTAATTTTAATATACATTAATTGAAAATCCAACTTAACTATGAGTTTTATTGAGATATTATTATGTGTGGTAGGATATATTGAGTTTTAGGTAAAAAGCTAATGTAACAATCTCTTATTTGGGTGGTGTAAAACATGAGTTTTACACCCCATTCTTACCAAATTCAAACTCATATTAGATTGTAGATTATCTAACACTATAAATAAATGGGAGGGGATGCTATTATAGTATGAGAAATGCTAACAGATGCCCTTTGGGTATTGGTTAACAATTCATTTAAAGAAAATGTTTATGGGAAAAGAAAAGAAAAGGAATTGATGTTTTGATAGCTTTTTTCATTTCCCATAAATGTAGTGTCAAAACTTTTCTAAAATGGATTGTTAACCATTACCCAAAGGGCACTCGTAAGCATGACTCTTATAGTATTATGTGCAATTGTGATAAGTAACACCCCTTTGACATGAGGTGGGTCTCACAACTTGTTAAAAAGATGTTATGGGGTACACAACCACAAGAGAAAAGTGTTACATAGCATAGAGACACAAAACAAAAATTCATCTAGAGGGTCTGCCTTAAAATCAATAGGCAACAATCCAATACAATTAGAAGCACAAAAATGTCGTTATCTATAATCTATCAATGATATATATAAAACTAAAAACGTTTAAATTTTAGTTGACCTTACAATCAAGGTTGTCAAAATTGCAATCTGAATTGTAGAATTGCACGATCTTAAGATCCCACATTAAATTTTATTTCATTTTATCATCATTTTGAGTGCTTTATTTAAATATCGATCATTTTAGACATCTATATATATATATTAGCATGTAACTCATGCAAACGCATAGATGCATTTAAAATTAAACACAAATTTTATTATAAAAATATAAATAATTAGTCAAATTATTTATTAAAAAAAAATAACATGTAACACATGCATACATATAAATACATTTAAAATTAAACACAATTTTTATCAAAAAAATATAAATAATTAGTCAAATTATTATTTTTTAAAGTAAATGTAGTTAGTCACGTGTTAAAATTCTTACCTAAATTTAATACTAATTATGATAAATTTTTTTTCTAATTTTTAATAAGATAGAACATGTGATGGTCTTTGTTGTGTGGTGGATTTTATTGAGCATATGTGATTGGTTTTTTTTTTTTTTTTGTAATATCTTTTATATTTTATAATTCATTAATATTAGATTCTTAGTATTTTGCATTCATTAACTCACTTGGCACAAAGATTAAAAAAATTAAGTGGACACATGGCACAAACTTAAATAGATAATTATGGTATGGTCCCTACATAAATTTAGAAATATGGCGCAAAATTGGATTCTAATTTCAAATTCTAATTAAACTTTCTCTAAGTTTTACCTATTAATCTATATAAATATATATATATATATATATATACCATAAAGGGGGAAGGATGCACAGCTGATGGGAAAGAGACGAAAGTACAGTGATATTGTAATGAAAATAATGTACGTAACTGGAAAGTAAATAGCTTGAAAGTAAGAACAATTATAAGGCGGTAGAACCAGCCAAGTATATATGAAAATAATTCAAAGTAAATGAAAGAAATTTAGAACCGTCCGTTATGGCGATAATCCGTTCAAGGTGGTGGTAGCAACAAATAGAACAATGAACATAAAACTGAAAATACTTGTTATTGAAAGTAGGATAAACACTTACAGTAGTAGTAAATATAAGATCTCAACAGTTCTAGTTAACAGTTACAAAGCTTGAACTAGTCCTAGTTACAAGGTTTGTAGAGTTACAAAGTTTGTAGTGAACAAGGTAGTAATAGTGGAAGTAGGGTGAATTCTCTCTCTAAGAAGGCTTCCTAAGGGACGGAGTTCTAAGGGAAGAGAAATCTGAAGTAAACTTAAGTGAAACTCGTGTTAAAAACCTCCAAAACTTAAGGGACAACCCCCCTTAAATATGCAAAATTTCAGAGTGAACAGTGTCATAAACAGTAAAAAGTGAACAGTGTCAGTGAACAGTAATCCATGAACAGTAATCTGTGAATAGTAAAAGTGAATAGTATTTTTTCCATTTTTTTGACTTAAAAACATTTGAACTTTTTTGTCCTCTTCTTGGCTCCAACATTGTTAGGAGAAGTATGGCAATAGCAACATCATGCAAGGAATGTACGTAGATTCTCTTTTCTTTTTTAGAGACTTCAATATGACCTTTGTTAGCTTTATTGAAATCTTTGTCAGAAGCATCACTTCATATCATCTCTTCACTTCATATATCATCATTCCATGGCTTGTGGCTTTTCAGACGCATTTTGAATATTGTAACAATTTTGGCCGTTGTGCAGGCTAAACAAATAGGGGAATCAAAATCTTCCGCAGAATCCAGAGCATCATGAATCAGTTCCGGATTTTCAGCAACATATTTGTGAAGGACAATAAAATATTTTGGCTTTTGTGCAAGCCAGACAAATAAAGTAGCATCAGTCTTGTAATAGTAGTAACCTCAGGAATAAGCTCATCAATCAATAGATGGAGCATCGGATGGATAACCATCAAAAGGATCAAAAGGGCCTTGTGGAGAATCACATTCATGCTCATGGTAAATAGCATACTGGTTACAGAATCCACAATATAAAATTGGTTCAAACGTTGGAGTTTTCCCCGGGATGAGAAGACTCCTTGGATTACAATGATCAGCAATCTGCAAATGAGCAATGGCATCAGAATATGGTCTGGGACCAAAGACAGAAATCCTATCTGTGCTTCCCATAAAATGATAATTTTTCCATAAATTCTGAGCAACATTAATAATTTGGTTATTAAAACAATTTCTCCAACATTTTGCAAGAGCAAAAGGATTATCAAAGGATAATTGATAATTTCCTTCAAACCATGGCCCTTGGTGAGTGTGACCATTAAGGAGAATGAGATGCTTTGAAGGCTGGATGTTCATCCAGTTATCTCTTTCCCATTTTGGCAACGTACTCTAGCATTTGATGGAAACAAAAGGACTGTTAAATTCTTTAATAGCATCCTAAATAATTTGTGGGAGTTGGCTGGCTTGATAATGGCTTGTTAATTTTATAGATCTGATAAAGCCATATTCAAATATTTGTGAAAGCCAGTTAGGGTCCCTGTCATCATCCTCATATGAATCATTAGCAACAATTGCACCATCATCATAATTTATCAAGAGGCCAAGAAATGGGTGTTTCTTTTCATATACTTTGAGAGTACTCCCAAAGTGTTCTTCCCAATCAAGCTGAATAAAGACATTATCACCTTCATCTAATTCATCAAGATCAGGAATGGTGGCTATAACAAGTTTCTTAAAACATTTGAACCATAGGTCGAAAGACCTAAACATAGCCTTGCTTCTTAGAATACGGGATTGTATATCTGATGGCAAGTTGGCAAAAGCACTTCTTATCATAGATTGGGTCTTAAGACTCAATTTAGCATAATCAGCGCCCATTATAGTCATTTTATCCTTTGAATGGATATCCTCTTTGCCAAAGAGTTGACTAATGTAAGAATCAATTGTAATATTTGGATGGTTAACAAGATGACTTCTAAAAGCCTCATTTTCTGAAATAAGAATATTTCCTGGAACAAGGTTTGTAACAAGGTCATTTTCCGAAGCAAGGATTTTTTCTAAAATAAGATTAGCATAGTGGCTTATATAGGCTTCATTCTGAGCAGTAAGATTAACAAGGTGGATTTCGAGAGCTTGGAGGGTTTTTTCAAACAGGGAACGATTGTTTCTAGTAAAAGCAGTATAGAGATTATCAAGAATATATTTTATGGAATCTGGTAATTCACTATAGACTCCATTATGAAACTGTAAGGATCTGGATAAGACTTCCTGCGAAGCAATTATCATATCACCACTGGAATATGTCATATTAACTGGGACATATCCCTGAAGGGATGTTGATCCGCTGGGTTTTGCCCCAGAAGATGCGCCTTCATGCATTGCAAAAGGTCCCGCTAGGAGTCTTTTGTTTTGAGAATAGTCCTGTGTAGGAGCTTTTCCCTTGTTTTTCTTTCCCATAATAATCCACTTACTAGTGGTATAAATATGAATATTATTATTATTATTATTATCCCACTTATTAGTGGTATTTATCCGGCAAAGAATCATTGATAATGTTAGGATAATTAATAGTATTTAATATTTTGGTATCATGAAAATTACCTTTAAAATCATTAGTGAAATATTGGCAAGAATTCATCACTACTTCTTGAATAAGTTCATTCATGGGAGAATTCTTCTTATAAGACAAATTTTAAATATTAATTTCAAACTTTGAAGCAAATTTGAATTTTACTTTTTGTCCAAAAGGACCAGTAGTAAGTCCATCATGTTCAACAAGAAAAGGATATAAAGCATTTATAAATGGCAGACCAAGAATCACTTTATCAATCATGTTTTTAACAAGAACAGAAGGAATTTTGAAACAGACATTATCATGGCAAACATGAGCATTATTCATATTCGATCTTCATTTGGGAACCATTAGTAGAAACAAATCTTTCAATGGATTTTTCAAAATATTTTGAAGGAATCAATCCTTCTTGGATACAGTTCATATCCGCACCAGAATCAATCATAGCAATAACAGTGAAATGATAATCAGGAGAAACAACAATTTTAACTTTTGTAAACCATTTTGGAGGAAGTATTTTATTAACAAAAGCAAGTTGAGGATCAGTGAAAGTATCAAGAATACCTTTATCAAAAAGAAGAGCTTGTTGACAGGATTCAACTCCATCGTTGTGCTCATCTTGTTTATCTTGTTCATTATCAGATTTATTAAGATCTTTATCAATTTTTAACATTATCAATTCTTGTTTGAGATTATTGTTATCACTTTTCATGCTTTTAAATTCATGTTTTAATTCATTTATCTCTTGTTTAACAATATTAATTTCACGTTGGAGATCATTAACAGTTAATTCTTTAGATTTCTTTTTATTGAATCTTTCCAAAGTTTCTTCAAAGCTTATAGTAGATTTTGGTTTTTTACCAGTTTCATCTCTTATCAAATTTTTCTTAAACCTATCCAAATATTCTTTTTGTAGTTCAGGGTTTTGAATTTGATTTATTAGTTGAATTATTAATTTTTCATCTTCTTCACTCTTGGTGAGAGCATTAATGGTTTTAACAACATTGCAACAAGAATCTCTACAACCAATTTTAATATTAGGAGAATCAAAAGAATCATCAGCAGATTGATAGCAAGAATCAGTTGAAGAAGAAAAGTCATCTTCCAAAGAATCAGACGAGTTGTTTGATTCAAGGATTCTGAATAATTCTTCTTGCTCTTTATCATCAATATTTAACATGTTAAATTTGTTTTTTAACTTACTAGGTTTTTCCTTACAGTCTTTATTGAAGTGTCTAGGTTTACCACAGTTAAAGCATTTACCTTTACCTGATCTTTGTTTAACATATTTTTTAGAAACATTTTTCTTCTTAGCATACAAATCATTAGGTTTAACAGTTATTTCTGTATTTTTTATGGCTTTTATCATTTTTTTTACTTTTTTGCCTGGAAGGAGCAATAGGAGGCAAACCATATTGTTCACAGAAATTTCCCATTTCATATTTAGCTTTCTTTTTATTCTTTAATTGGTGTTTTAACAATTTTTCATCATTACACATATTGATACCAAGTTTTTTAATAGTACTGAAAATATCACCATAGGTTAAGTTATCATAATCAATAGAATCATTTTTACCCATTAATTCTTGTTTTACCTTATGAGAGAAGATAGGAGGCAGACCGTCAATAAACTTTTCTTTCCAATAAGGCTTATGACAATCTTTCCGGAGCATCACTTTGGAAGTAAAAACATCTTGGTACCATCTATAATCAGACATAGTTGGGCAACTCAAATTATTCAAATAATCAGAAACACAAGATGAAATATTGGATGGAGTACCAACAAAATGTTTGAGAATAGTATAGATCAAGGTATTAACACCATCAGGAATACCACGACCAATACTTTCATAAAAAATAGGCAAACCTTCATCATTCTTTTTAACAGCATGTTTAATAGACTCTCTAGATTCTTCAGTGATATATGAATCCCACCATCCACGAAGAGTACCAGAAAAACTAGTAACAAGTAAATTAACAATTTCAGGTTGATCAAGATCATGGTTATTTTGATAAGCAATACCAACCATAGACATGTGACTCATTTTATTAATGATTTCTTGTTCAGACAAACCATCAATATTCCATTCATAAAGCTTATCAACAAAAACAGAAAACTATGTTTGAAAAGATCTCTCTTCAAATTGCATATCAGGAGGAGTTGGTTTTGAATACCAGTTTTTAGTAAAAGACATAGGTTTGGAGTTTCCAACAAATCTTTTAATTTTTGGTAAATCATCATCAAAGATTCTTTTTGCAAAAACAGAAGAAACAATATCAGAATCTGTGTTTTCTTCAGAAACAATTTCTTTTTTGGAAATAATTCGAGCAACCGGAGTACTCGTAGTGGTTCGAGCAGCTGGAGTACTTGTAGAAGTACCTTCAGTTTTAACTTTTGAATTGGAAAGCATTTTTTCAACAATTTCAAGAGTCTTGGACTGAGAAGTTTTAAACATAACTTTTTCTCTTTAACTGGGTAAATCAATTAAAGGTTTCTCAATTTTAACAGATTTTTCATAAACAGGTTTTTCAACAATTTTTTCTTCAATACGGTCAAGTTGTTGACCAATAATATGCAAAAATTGATTAGTAAAATTGTTTTGTTCAATAAGACTAACAATGGGAGTTTGATCATCAGTAATTTTGAAAGGAGAGGCCTTCACTTCCTCTTTTGTCACTTCATCTTTCTTAGTAGTTATCAAAATTGAGTCAAGAAGAGGATGACTACACCTAATAATGGTTTTATCTATTTTAACAAAATTTGATTTCTTTATCACATTTAAATGTTGTTTTGAAACCTCATCTTTTGAAACATAATGGTTTTCAAGAAAATCAAAAAACAAAATATGTGTTTTCCATTGATTCATCTTTTCCAACCATTTTCTCTTAACACAGTCTTTTTCAGACTGAGCAAAATTATTTTGGAAATATTTTCTTTTAGGTTTGTTTTTTGAGAGCATAAACTCATTGTACAGAGAATCCCAATCAATTTTAAAATCATCGTTTAAAACAATTAAAACTCTTAATTGATTTTGGTAAACAGGAGGATTTTCAATAGAAGGAGAATCAAAGTCTGATGGAGTAACAGATACAGAGTCTTCTTCATCATCAACAGCAACATTGCCATAAGGAGAGGAAGATTCAGCTTTGGTAGAATAGAAAGGAGTGCTAACTTGTGAATTACTACTGGAAACTCCTTTTAGCTTTAAATCAGAAGGTTTTTCTAAATTCTTTTTCAAAAAATCAGAGGATTTTTCTAAATTCTTTTTCAAAAAATCATTGATCTCTTGATCTCTTTTTGAAATACTTTCAGATCCAGTAGAGGAGTTTCTTCCTTCGTTGATCCTTGATCTAGCAAAGGAATGTCTTCCTTCGTTGATCCTCAAAGGTGGATTGTTTTGAAAACTTATTTTAACAGTACTATCAAGATATTGTTGAATATGAGTGAGATCAAGTTCATCAAAAACAGGTTTAGCAAGAGGGGATTCTTGTTCCAACAACCAATCATTAGGAAGCTTAACATCTTGCCATTGAATCATTTTTGGAACTTGAATTTTAGCATCAGGGGTTGAACATTGAATTAGCATGGTTTTACCTGAAGGTTTTCTAGGAGTTTTAGCACATGGGTTCATTTGAGTACCCATTAGTCTATAATAAATGCGATAGATCAAAGCAAAAGGCTTACTACCTTCTTCCATATGATAACCAAATGAAGCAATATTCAATGTCAAAGCTTTAACAATATTAGGATCATCCAAAGCAAGAGTAAGATCAGGATAACAGTTAAAATAAACAGGACTATCATACATAGAAGTAGTAATCATACCAAGAATGCTATCTTTAAAAATCTTAAATCTAGCATCTCTTAAACACATAAGAACAGAAACATTAATACCCTTTCGGGTAAGTGGTTTAATAGCAACTTGAACCATACCAATATGCAAATAACTGAATTTTTTAGCAACAAGGGAGTCATTAATATTCCTTTTAGTGAACAAACAACATTTTTCATGAACTTTTGAAATAGAGAAAATTTGTTCAACAGTTCTAGCTTTGTAAGCAGAATGAAAAGTACTTTCAAAAAAACTTGTTTTATAAACAGTTTTAGTATCAAATTTAGGAATATTCCAATTACGAAAATTAGGGATCAACTCATTATCATCAATAGTGTGATCTTCTTCATTTACAATATCAGGAGGACAACTAGTCCTGGAGCTAACAGAGGAGTTGGATCTCCATAACCTATCCATACTATCCTAGGTTCAACACTTAGTTATCATGTTTTTCTCACAACCGTTGCATTTCGTAACACATAACCTAACCAACCTTATACCTCTCATGCCTTACACGCCCTTCTCTTGGCTCAAACGGGCCTTACAGTTAGGTTCTAGGAGTTCACTTTACGACTAGGGTGGCGCCAACAACGGTGATAGTGTCGAAAATAATTTTAAAAGTTGATGATAAAGAGCAAGAAGAATTATTTAGAATCCTTGAATCAAACAACCCGTCTGATTCTTTGGAAGATGACTTTTCTTCTTCAACTGATTCTTGCTATCAATCTGCTGATGATTCTTCTGATTCTCCTAATATTAAAATTGGTTGTAGAGATTTTTGTTGCAATGTTGTTAAAACCATTAATGCTCTCACAAAGAGTGAAGAAGATGAAAAATTAATAATTCAACTAATAAATCAAATTCAAAACCCTGAACTGCATAAAGAATTTTTGGATAGGTTTAAGAAAAATTTGATAAGAGATGAAACTGGTAAAAAACCAAAATCTACTATAAGCTTTGAAGAAACTTTGGAAAGATTCAATAAAAAGAAATCTAAAGAATTAACTGTTAATGATCTCCAACATGAAATTAATATTGTTAAACAAGAGATAAATGAATTAAAACGTGAATTTAAAAGCATGAAAAGTAATAACAATAATCTCAAACAAGAATTGATAATGTTAAAAATTGATAAAGATCTTAATAAATCCGATAATGAACAAGATAAACAAGATGAGCACAATGATGGAGCTAAATCCAGTCAACAGGCTCTTCTTTCTGATAAAGTTATTCCTGATACTTTCACTGATCCTCAACTTGCTTTTGTTAATAAAATACTTCCTCCAAAATGTTTTACAAAAGTTAAAATTTTTGTTTCTCCTGATTATCATTTCACTGTTATTGCTATGATTGATTCTGGTGCGGATATGAACTGTATCCAAGAAGGATTGATTCCTTCAAAATATTTTGAAAAATCCATTGAAAGATTGGTTTCTACTAATGGTTCCCAAATGAAGATCAAATATGAATAATGCTCATGTTTGCCATGATAATATCTGTTTCAAAATTCCTTCTGTTCTTGTTAAAAACATGACTGATAAAGTGATTCTTGGTCTGCCATTTATAAATGCTTTATATCCTTTTTCTTGTTGAACATGATGGAATTACTACTGATCCTTTTGGACAAAAAGTAAAATTCAAATTTGCTTCAAAGTTTGAAATTAATATTGAAACTTTGTCTTATAAGAAGAATTCTCCCATGAATGAACTTATTCAAGAACTAGTGATGAATTCTTGCCAATATTTCACTGATGATTTTAAAGGTAATTTTCATAATACCAAAATATTAAATACTATTAATTATCCTAACATTATCAATGATTCTTTGCCGGAATCGGACAATGATGCGTGGATAAATACTACTAATAAGTGGGATAATAATAATAATAATATTCATATTTATACCACTAGTAAGTGGATTATTATGGAAAAGAAAAACAAGGGAAAAGCTCCTACACAGGACTATTCTCAAAACAAAAGACTCCCAGCGGGACCTTTTGCAATGCATGAAGGCACATCTTCTGGGGCAAAACCCAGCAGATCAACATCTCTTCAGGGATATGTCCCAGTTAATATGACATATTCCAGTGGTGATATGATAATTGCTTCACAGGAAGTCTTATCCAGATCCTTACAGTTTCATAATGGAGTCTATAGTGAATTACCAGATTCCATAAAATATATTCTTGATAATCTCTATACTGCTTTTACTAGAAACAATCATTCCCTGTTTGAAAAAACCCTCCAAGCTCTCGAAATCCACCTTGTTAATTTTACTGCTCAGAATGAAGCTTATATAAGCCACTATGCTAATCTTATTTTAGAAAAAATCCTTGCTTCGGAAAATGACCTTGTTACAAACCTTGTTCCAGGAAATATTCTTATTTCAAAAAATGAGGCTTTTAGAAGTCATCTTGTTGACCATCCAAAAATAACAATTGATTCTTACATTAGTCAACTCTTTGGCAAAGAGGATATCCATTCAAAGGATAAAATGACTATAATGGGCATTGATTATGCTAGATTGAGTCTTAAGACCCAATCTATGATAAGAAGTGTTTTTGCCAACTTGCCATCAGATATACAATCCCGTATTCTGAGAAGCAAGGCTATGTTTAGGTCTTTCGACCTATGGTTCAAATGTTTTAAGAAACTTGTTACAGCCACTATTCCTGATCCTGATGAATTAGATGAAGGTGATAATGTCTTTATTCAGCTTGATTGAGAAGAACACTTTGGGAGTACTCTCAGAGTATATGAAAAGAAACACCCATTTCCTGGCCTCTTGATAAATTATGATGATGGTGCAATTGTTGCTAATGATTCATATGAGGATGATGACAGGGACCCTAACTGGCTTTCACAAATGTTTGAATATGGCTTTATCAGATCTATAAAATTAACAAGCCATTATCAAGCCAGCCAACTCCCACAAATTATTCAGGATGCTATTAAAGAATTTAACAGTCCTTTTGTTTCCATCAGATGCTGGAGTACGTTGCCAAAATGGGAAAGAGATAATTGGATGAACGTCCAGCCTTCAAAGCATCTCATTCTCCTTAATGGTCACACTCACCAAGGGCCATGATTTGAAGGAAATTCTCAATTATCCTTTGATAATCCTTTTGCTCTTGCAGAATGTTGGAGAAATTGTTTTAATAACCAAATTATTAATGTTGCTCAGAATTTATGGAAAAATTATCATTTTATGGGAAGCACAGATAGGATTTATGTCTTTGGTCCCAGACCATATTCTGATGCCATTGCTCATTTGCAGATTGCTGATCATTGTAATCCAAGGAGTCTTCTCATCCCGGGGAAAACTCCAACGTTTGAACCAATTTTATATTGTGGATTCTGTAACCGATATGCTATTTACCATGAGCATGAATGTGATTCTCCACAAGGCCCTTTTGATCCTTTTGATGGTTATCCATCCGATGCTCCATCTATTGATTGATGAGCTTATTCCTGAGGTTACTACTATTACAAGACCGATGATACTTTATTTGTCTGGCTTGCGCAAAAGCCAAAATATTTTATTGTCCTTCACAAATATGTTGCTGAAAATCCGGAACTGATTCATGATGCTCCGGATTCTGCGGAAGATTTTGATTCCCCTATTTGTCTAGCCTGCACATCGGCCAAAATTGTTATAATATTCAAAATGCGTCTGAAAAGCCACAAGCCATGGAATGATGATATATGAAGTGAAGAGATGAAGTGATGCTTCTGACAAAGATTTCAATAAAGCCAACAAAGGTCATATTGAAGTCTCTAAAAAAGAAAAGAGAATCTACATACATTCCTTGATGTTGCTATTGCCATGCTTCTCCTGACAATGTTGGAGCCAAGAAGAGGACAAAAAAGTTCAGATGTTTTTAAGTCAAAAAAATGAAAAAAATACTATTCACTTTTACTGTTCACAGATTACTGTTTACGGATTACTGTTCACTAACACTATTCACTTTTTACTGTTTATGACACTGTTCACTCTGAAATTTTGCCTATTTAAGGGGGGTTGTCCCTTAAGTTTTAGAGGTTTTTAACACGAGTTTCACTTAAGTTTACTTCAGATTTCTCTTCCCTTAGAACTCCTTCCCTTAGGAAGCCTTCTTAGAGAGAGAATTCACCCTACTTCCACTATTACTACCTTGTTCACTCTTGTTCACTACAAACTTTGTAACTCTACAAATCTTATAACTATAACTAGTTCAAGCTTTGTAACTGTTAACTTGTACTATTGAGATCTCGTATTCACTACTACTGTATGTGTTTATCCTACTTTCAATAACAAGTATTTTCAATCTTATGTTCATTGTTCTATTTGTTGCTACTACCACCTTGGATGGATTACCGTCATAACGGACGGTTCTAAATTGCTTTCATTTACTTTGAATTATTTTCATATATACTTGACTGGTTCTACCGCCTTATAATTGTTCTTAATTTCAAGCTATTTACTTTCCAGTTACGTACATTATTTTCATTACAATATCACTGTACTTCCGTCTCTTTCCCATCAGCTGTGCGTCCTTCCCCCTAAATATATATATATATATATATATATATTTATATAGATTAATAGGCAAAACTAAGAGAAAATACAATTAGATTTCAAATTAGAATTCAATTAGAGTTTAATTTTGCACCATGTGTCCCATCTGATCTAAGTTTTTAAATTTTTGTGCCAAGTGAGTTAATTCAATGTAAAAATTAGATTTCAATTAGAGTTTAATTTTGTATCACGTGCCCCATCTAATCTAAGGTTTTTTTTTTTTTTTGTGTGTGTCAAATGAGTTAATTTAGTGTAGAAAATGAGGTATCCAATATAAATAAACCATAAAATACCTAATCATATATTTAACTTTATATATAAAATTAAAAGAAGAGAGAGTTCGAATGATTTTATATTTATGAGCCATTTTTTTTTTTTTTGTATAACTAAAAACAGTTCAAATTCATAAGTTATTTATATAATATACCATGATTATGTATGGACTATTACTAACTAATTAATATATATTAACCAAAGTTTAAAGAAAAATCAATTAGAATCAAAATTGGATTTTGCTTTTATTAACTTTCTATACAAATTAAATTGTTTAAATTTTTATTGTTATTTTTTCTCGAAACTAATGAGCATATTTTTTATACTATTTATATTCAAATATTTTGTATGCAAAAATATTGAACGTAACAAACTGTAATTGAACTAAACGATCTCGTGCATCTATCCTCATTCAATTTAGGAGATACTATTTGACTAATTTATTATTCTATTTTGTGTTGTATTTAGTAGAATTTCACAGATAATAATTGTGAATTGGTATTGTATATGTACTATGTAATATCCAATAGTAATTTTTAAAATTATATACGTAATAACAATATAATGAGAAACTTGGCTTAATCAATATCATGAAAATTGCAAGAAAAATTATTTTAGTTCCTTCAAATGTCCTGGTTGAACTATATCCTATATGTTTAATAACTCAAACTAACATCAATAGCACCACTACAATTCATCACTCCTATGCATAAGCATAGGTTATATACTAATTAATATACATTATGAACATAAGAGATTTGAACTTTGATCATCTTAAAGCTTCAATTTTATGTATCAATTGATGAAATAATTCATGTATCAATCGGCTATATTAGAAAAATATAATTGTTATAGAGTTGCTTGTATTAGATATTAGTTTTTGTTATTTGTATACTATAGGGAAAAAATGGGAATTTAATTGATGTATTTAATTAGGCTTAGTGTTCCGATTATTTGCATGGGTTTTGACATTATGCAGTGTTTTGTTTTTTGTTTTTGTTTTTTTTTTTTTTTTTGTGGTGGTAATAATTTGTAACTAGTTAGTTTCTATTTGTTAACTTATTTTGGATTTTGAACTTGGAACTTAGAAGTTGGGAAACATTTTCCATATTTGTTGATAGTTTTTTTTGTGTGGATAAATTTGATAGTTTTGTTGGTAATTGGTTTCTATTTAAAAATTTGCTGCACTTTTTGGATTAATTGTGTCAACACTTAAGTATCTTTGTTTTGTTAGTATAAAAGTAGCGATATATGATATACAGATTACATCATATTGATGCAAATATATTCTTTCTTTTTTTTATGGATGAAATCATAATTTACGTAATTATTCAACATACAAAATTACTATCAATGTTTTTTTTTTCCCCCTTAAATTGGTTAATAGGTAGGATCTTACGATTCCTGATTCCACCTACTTTCTAAGATCTTACTTAGGATCCCAATTTTGTTAACATTGCTCATAATAATGTGTCACATATATGCAGCTTCACAATTTTATATGTCATTATTTTAATATATATTATAAATTTTAATTTAAATATATTTAAACCCTCCATTAGACTCTTGTTACATTATATTTTTTTCTAAATAATAGAATATATAATTCCTTAATTAAACAAAATCATATTAAATGTTCTAATGCTATAGTTTATAGTTCTATATATAAACACAATCATAATAAATATATATTAATATATTAATAACTACATAAGTAGTATTAAATTTTGGGTTTGGTTAATGGGTGTCTACTACCCTTAGTTTATTTTCTAATTGACTATTTTAGGAAAATGTTAATACAACTTTTATGAGAAATATAAAAGCTTACAAAAAAATTAATTACTTTTTTCTTTTCCCATAAAATATGTTTAAAAAAAATAAAACATTTTTAAAAATAATTCCTAAATTAGTGTCATTCATGCATTCATTAACTTTTCCCATATATTTAGATTTTTTTTTAATAAAAAAAAATTGTATTATATTATGCACCAATTACCGACCACCGGTCACTTATTACTTGGAATCTATGCACGACATTCTCTCCCATTTATTTTCATGGAATCATGTGCAAATTTATAAACAAGACTATAAAAATACGTATTAATTTCCCTCAATAAAAAAAACACGTATTGTTAGCCAAAGGGAAAATAGCAATACTTATAATAACTAGTTTGGGTGGCACGTGCAAACTCTTAAATGATAAAATTAAAATAGACTTTCTATTTGAAAAAGTATGAAATTATGTAAATAAAAATGTATGTCATACAATGTTAATCTCATTTGTATAAAAATTTTGATTACAAAAATTTAGGGTAGGTGTTTAACACTTTAACATATGAAAATTTATATTACTATAATAGTTTCTTAATACATATTTTGCTAAGGGCAATATCTATACACTAAAAATTTCTAAGAATGATAACGAATACCATCATCTTCCAACAATAATGAACTGAGTTTTGCTAAGACATTGTCACAATATTTAAATTTTCACAACGAATGATGTCATATGCTCTTCATCCAATACCTACAACCATCTACAATGAAAATTTTGTGTTATATTCATACTTCCTTTTTTTATCACCTTACATTTTATGAGTCTAGGTATGATGTTTAGCTTACTTAGTTTTTAATGAACACCCATTTTAAGCAAGAAGAAGAAGAAGAAAAAATAACAAAAGATTGTTTCATCAAATTTTCTATTAGATAAAATTATATCTCTAAAAGATTTAAACCTAGCAAATCAATGTTCTCTAAGTAACAAATTAAACACCCTATATCACCATTCCAATTTTTAAAGCATTATGACCACCTAAAACTCAAAATACTTGAAGAAAATTTTTGGGATATCAAAATTTAGTGGGGGTGTTTTAGACATTACACAATGAAATATTTTATGAATCATAAGATTTCAATAGGGTTTAATTAAGATAGAAAAATTATCAAAAAAAAAAAAAAAACTAAGATAGTAAAGTATGGGGTATTTGCTAGCTAATGTCCCAAACACTAAGGAAAAATTGCTTTATTTTAAAGTTTAGGGGGGAATTATGAACTATCCCAAACATAAAAGATGGAAAGTGTTTTTATATTCAGTTTTTGCTTTTTGTGTGTGTGTGTGTGTGTAAAACTATGTGTTTTTTTTTTTATATATACTTAAAATGATGCATTAAAAAAAAAAAAGCAAAAATACAAAAAGTCAACTCAAGATTTTAAAGTTTAGGGGGGAATTATGAACTATCCCAAATATAAAAGATGGAAAGTGCTTTTATATTTAGTTTTTGGTTTCACTACAAAAAATGCGGGCTTTAGCCGCGTTTCCAAAACACAACTATAGGCTATAGCCATGTTTTCTATAGCCACATTTACAAATGCGGCTTTTACTGCACAACATTAGCTCCCTGCGGGGTCTATAGTCATGTTTTTTAAAACGAGGCTACAAGTCTCCCTATAGTTGCATTTTCCCACCATTTATAAGCTGAGACTTATAGCTGCGTTTTGTAAAAAACGCGGTTATAGACCCGTTTTGGGCTGCGTTTAAAATGCAGTTATAGCCTGGACTTATAGCTAGGTTTTTTAAATGCGGCTGTAAACTACTTAGGGCACGTTTGGTAGACTGTAATAAATACTGTAATGTAATAGTTATTCCTATGGTTTAATTATTCAATAGTTTTGTTATGTTTTTATTACAAGGAATAATCATTTCTTTTGAATAGCTATTCTTTAAAATGAGGAATAACTATTCCTCTCTAAAAGGGTTGTAATAGCTATTCCTTAGTAAATGTAATAATTTCTAACATTAATATATTTCCAAATAAAAACTTTCCATATCCACCTAACAATTATGGAAATAAAAAATCATCAAAAAATAACTTATTTCTCTAAAATTTAAAATATATTATTTTCTAGGAAATATAATTGTATGAATGAGATATTTCCTAAAATAGATCATAAGTCTCATTCTTATGTTACAACTCATAACCAAACTAATGAATAGGTTTAGTTATTTCATTACAACACCTTTTATTCCTGGTAATAAAAATTATCATTCCTGTTGTAATCCACATTCAGTGTACCAAACGTACCCTTATTGTTTTTCTTTTGCCATTGGTGTTTAGATTACAGTGTATTCTTACAAGACATGAAAGCAGCAGTATTTGAGCTGCATTCATAAGAAATTATGATCTGTATCATCATGGAAAAAAGAGGTATATCAGCAGAAAGTCAAAGAAATGAGAAATCAATGGAAAATATGATCCTAAGTTTTAGAGAGCTAGTGAATCAACTCACAAATTGTTTTGCAGTAAGAGGAACAAGCACAGATGCGAAGGCTTGAAAGATATAATCATTTTGATAGCAGTTCTAATGATAATCCAAACCAACAACTTCATGGGTGTGGAAAAAGTTTGAAAGGAATTAACATATGAAGTCCAAAGTTATGACCAAAGTGAGTGGCAAGCAAGTTGGTATCTAACTCGCAAAATGCATATGTAGAAGGGCGAAAAATCCTAACCAACAACTTCATGGATGTGAAACAAGTTTGAAAGGAATTAAGATATGAAGTCCAAAGTTATGACCAAATTTTGGAGATTAAAACTCCTAGCCTATTAGCAAAGGTGTTGGTCAACAGACTAAAGAACTTGGCAAGCAAGTTGGTATCAAACTTGTAAACAACGCATTTGTAGAAGGGGGACAAATCCTAGTTTCTATACTCATAGAAAACGAAGGCATAGACAGCAAAGTTCATGACAAGATTTAAGGAATCATTTGCTAGGTTGATATTGAAAAGTCCTACAACCATATAGGTTAGGATAGCATTCTTTTAAAGTCGTCATGTATATTCCTTAATACAAACATCGAGTATCATGTTATCTCAAGGTACAGCCATCCCTGAATATGGCTCTGAATCAATTGATTCTAAAATTGGAGCTATTATTCTCAAATATTATCATGGAACAAATTCAAAAATATTGAGCTTGTGCCAATTCAAAAGAATTACCTGAGGGAAGGTGCATCATGGAAATAATTCTACCCCCAATCCATGGAACTACTTTTAGAATCCAATAACCATTGTTCAGTTCAATAGGAGTCCTTGAAAGTTCTACTCTTTTATGTCCAGAAACCTCTTCTATTTCTGGAATGCACTAAGCATTTTCTGCAATTAACAACCTACTTCATCAGCAAAAAGTATGACAATCAATAAAAATTAACGAATTGCATTAAAAAAATTCTTTTAGTGACAAGAAGTGTACAAATAGTACAAGATGCTCTTTAGAAAAAGAAAGCATATTATAATTTTTTAGAAATTGCTTGTGTTGCCATATCATACCCGTGCCCATGAGTTTCATAGACCTAAGGCACGTAAGTTTGTTTACATTGAGTGTCTAAGGAACCTCCATATTAGGTTGCTCTATCCATACTTGGTAAATGGGGCATGTCCTTTCATAGGCATGGACGTGGCCATAGAAAGCGATATCAACCCTGTACTTCTGCCAAAGCCTCTGCAAGTCATCCCTTCCCATGGGCTCTTCAAATGAGCCTTCTTCGCCAAACCAATCATTAGAGGAATACCCAAGGGGACGATGAGCAACAAAGATTAACCAAGGTTGCTTTCGTCTATCAACTGATGCAAGGCATTTCTCAAGGAACCTATATTGTTCTGAACCCTTTCGCCAGTCATGCTCACTATCAGCTACACAAAAGCGGAACATGCCATAATCCATTGAATAACTACATGTTAATGGAAATTGTGGTCACAAAAACATAGAATGACAAACAGACTCTACAACAAACTAATCTGTGTTAGAGAAAGTGGACCAAACTAACTATTGAACAAGGTTTGACAAGAGTTCAACTCATCCTGTGTTTTTGTGTGTGTGTGTGTAAAATTGTGTTTTTTTTTTTTTTTTTACTTAAAATGGTGCATAAAAAAAAAAAAGCAAAAATAGAAAAAAGTCAACTCAAGAAAATTGTGCACGAAATAGTAAATTTTGGCTCAACAAAATGTATGTCACAACTCTTTAACAATACCTTTATTATTTTATTACAGTATATTCTATTTTGACTTATAAAGAACTGATAACTCAACAGTTATGAAAATATTGTGATAACAACCTGTCACAACATTTCACAATGCCTTTATTTTCTATTGTTGTTGGTTTAATAATGATATTTTATTATTTTATTTTAACTTAAAAAAAAAAAACACCTTAATAATTGTAAAAATATTGTGATAAGCTCCTCGCTCTTTTTATATATAGAAATTAACACAAACCATACAAAAATTTAGGGCTAAAAGGCCTCCTGTGGGAGTAAATGAGTAAATGACAGAAAGACCATGCCTATTGGTTCTACTATGAACTTTCAAAAAAATGCTTTTTTTTTTTTTTTTTTTTTGAGAAACAAACACACACACAAGGAAGAGAGAAAGAGGTTCTAAGACCATTTGCATTGGGCCTGCGAAATGCCAAATGTAAGGAAAAGTTGGCATTTAGGCCCAAAGGAGCTTAGCATCCAGAATTGTAAATGTAGACTATTGCAAAAAGAAATTGCAAGTGTGCTACAGTGCGATTCTACATGTAGAATCATACTGTAACTCAATTGTAAAAACAAAAATATTATTTTATTCCTTTTCTCTCTCATCTGTCTCCTTACTCTCCCACTCTCTCAATTGTTTCCCACGTCTCTCTCTTTTAGATTTCTCCCTCTCCCTTTGCTCTCCCTCAGGCCACCGTTGGCCACCATCGCCCAGCAATGCCAAGCCCAAGCCGTGTCTCAATGTTTTGCTCTAATGGGTTTGCTCCGATGTGGGTGTTGATGGTCCCTTGGAAATCAGTAGGTTGAAAGTCTCGGGCGCTGATGATTTTTGGGCTTGATCTTGAAAACAAATACTAAGTCAGAGGGGACCGGCCAAAAGTCCTCCGATGTTAGTGGATTTATGATTCCAAGTAAGAAGGAAGTATTTTGTAAGAAGTGTCCGAATGAATACCTTTTTGAAGAAGAGCCCTTATATAGTATTCATCAAAGGCAGTTACCTCTCCAATCGTTGTAGAGTTCGAGGAATCCGCAGGTAACTTCCATAACTACCAAGGAAGTTATATCTTCTGGGGTTCGTCTTTTGAAAGTGTTAATTAAGGGAGAAATTTGTAGTCTTGGCAAGGAAACAAAAAATAGTTCCAAGTATGCTTAAGATGTAGTAAGCTCGTCCAACCAACTTTACAGACGGACGAGCTTACTTTTGGATGAGTAAGCCGTATGCCATCCCTCACTTCCTTAGGACGAGCTATATGGACGAGTATTGGAGTTGGAGTTTTTATAACACCATCAGGTGTGTTTGCTCCGATCGATGTATCATGGGTCAGGTGGTGGCGTGGGTTTGGATCGATTGTGGCCGATGGGTTTGGATCATGGAGATTGGTGGGTTTTTGGGTTTGGATTGGTGCTGTGTGTGTGGATCGGTGCTGTGGGTTTGGATCGGTGCTGTGGGTTTGGGTTGGTGCTGTTGTGGAACGGTGCTGTAGGTTTGGATTGGTGCCGTTGTGGCCATGTCTTGTGATTGTGGTTGTTGGTGGTGGTTTTTGGCAATTTTTTGTGTTTCTTTTCCTCTTGGTGGTTGTTTCTTGTGGTTGTTGTTGGTGGTGGTTGCTGGCCAGTGGCAGGGTGGTGGCAAGGTGGCTATTTTCATGTGGTTGTTCTTGCTATGGTTAGGGTTTGGGTTTGTTCACGGTGGAGAGAGAGAGACGGGGGAGGAAGGAAGAGAGAGGAGATTAGTTTTTTTGGTTATATATTTTAATGGATAATATATATTATTTTAATGAGTAGAATAGGAAAATAAAAGTTGGGATGCTGGAAGTATTGTAAAATAGTATTGTGTAATTGATAAAATAGCTTTTTGGAATGGTAAAATAGGATATAATAGAATTCCCGGATGCAAATTCTCTAACACAAAGGCACATCACAACTCCACTCAAAAGTCATGGTAACTTTTAAGAGAGAGTGGGGCAAGTTATACTACACATAACACACTCTCTTAAGCAATATAAGACAATTACCCATTGTTTTTTCTTTAAAAAAAAAATGCTAAAATACAAAACTCACCTTCTATGTTTCACCAAAATTCATTTCAGTTCTCTAACTTTAGTTTTGTTCATTTTAGTCCTCTAAATTTTAAGTTTATTTAATTAATACTTTTCTATCAACTTTTGTTATAGGTTGCTGCCAATTATAGTCTAAAAGACAAAAATACCCAAAAATACTTAATGCCACCTAACTACTTTTCAAGGACAAAAAAGTCATTACATTTAACACAAGCATTATGCATTGGCGCTTTATATATATATATACTAGTTAGGACAGCACATGCAAGGCACGTGCTTGCCATGGAAAAAAAAGTATTGTAGTAATTAAGGTCAATTTTAGATTTTATTTGTATTATAAACAAAAATATAAATCATTTTATTTTTAAAGTATATAGAGATTTACATTAATCAAAAGAGATATTAATTTTAAGAATTTTGATAATTATGTTGAAAAAAGTTAATCTCATTCATTTAAGAATTTCGATCAACCACAAAGTTAGGGTAGTTATTTAACATATAAATATTTATTTAACTATAATAGTTTTTTAGTACCTACTTGCTAAAGACAATATATCTATTCTCTAAAAACCTTCTAAGAATGATAACGAATATCATCATCTTCCAACAATAAATAACTTAGTTTTGCTAAGAAATTTAAAATAAAAAATAAAATAAAAGAAGATAACAAAAGGCTTGTATCATTGAATATCATCATTCTATCTTTTTAAGAATTTTTATCAATTAAAACTCAAAATACATAAAGAAAATTATTAGGATGTTAAAATTTAGCTGAAGTAATTTAGACATTACACAATAAAATATTTTAAGAATCAGAAACTTTCATTAGGGTTTAATTGAGAGAATAACAATATGACATATTTGCTATTTTTCAAAATATTAAGGGAAAAATTGCATAATTTTAAAGTTTAAGGCAGAATTGTAAACTACCCCAAACATAAAGGATGAAAAATGTTTTTTTCCTAAGTTTTTGTTTTTGTTTTTACGTGCAAAACTATGTGTTTTTACTTAAAATAGTGTGTAAAGAAAAAAAATATTTACAAAAAGTCAACTCAAAAAAATTGTATGTGGAATAGTGAATTTTGGCTCAACAAAGTTGATTAAACCAACAAAAATTTTCTAAAAGCACAATAGAATGATGCAACATTTTCATAATACCTTTATAATTTTGTTATATTTTTATTTTAACTTGTAAAGAATTGACAGTTTGGTAGTTTTGAAAATATTGCGACAACATCAAGATGTCTTAACATTTTTCACACAAAAAAATGTTATGTCCATGACATTTTCACAACAAATCATAAGTAGTAGGTTATTACAAGTTGTTATTGGTGGGTAAAAAAATAGTTTCATTGGTAAGTTTAAATTAGAACCAATAACAATTTACTATATTTGATTTGTTATGAAAGTGTTGTGAAAATTATTGTGGAAAAACCAAAAATAATATAGCAAATATACTACAACTTTATGCATTCATAAAAAATAAAAAAATAAAAAAAAAAAAAGGCCAAAATGTTAAACAAACCATAATTACTGTAGCAAAATTACTATAACTTTTCTCATTCACTCTTTTAATGTATAATATATATATATATATAGAAATATACATTGCACTTACAATTTAAATTTATATTGTAAACACATAAAAATTGGTAAATGTTGTACACATTTGTAAAATTTGTACAATTTTTTTTTTTTTTTTGTAAATGTATATAATATTTGCTACTTTTTGTGTGTATACAATGTAAGCTTATATTACAAGTAGAAAGTAAACATATAAAGATCCTTTAAAAAAAGAAAAGCTCAAACCAAGTTAGTGAACTTGAAGGAAAAAAAGGAGGAAAAAGGCAAGTCACTAAACCAAAAATTCTGTTCATAACACTATTCATGAGCTTATTCGCTCTTTTTATATATAGGGAAAAAGAGCACAAATTGATGACTGGGAAACAATAAAAATAAAAATAAGCAATGAACAGTATATATTAAACAAACCAAAAGTACTGTAGCTTTTACACATTCACCCAACAAGTGTCACAACATTTTCACAAAACATTTATTTTCAGTTGTAGTTGGTCACAATTTCATTTTTTATTATTTTATTTTGATTTATAAGAAATTAACACCTCAATAATTGTGAAAATATTGTGAAATTTGTTGTGTCAGTATAACAATATATATGCGGGTTCATATAAATATTTAAAAGGGGAAAAAAGTATAAACGGAAGATTAAAGAAAAAAAAAATGATGTAGCTACTGTAACTATTGTAGCTACAGTGCCACTTGAACAAACCAAAGTGACACTATAGCAATTGTTCAAAACTTGGGGGAAAAAAAAAGGCTCACTACACCAAAAGGGGCACTATAGAGGCATTGCCTCTTTTTATATAGTTAGTAGAAAAAAGAGCACAAATTGATGATTAGGGAAAAAAAAAAGTACATATTGAACAAACCAAAAGTAATGTAACTTTTACACATTCACCTAACAAGTGTCACAACATTTTCACAAAACATTTATTTTCAGTTGTGGTTGGTCATAATTTCATATTTTATTATTTTATTTTGACTTATAAGAAATTGACACTTCAATTATTGTGAAATTTGTTATGTCAGTATAACAATATATATAAAAGGAAAAAAAAAGTACAAGAGAAAGAAAAAAATGTTACTGTAGCTACAGTGCCGCTTGAAACTGTAGCTATTGTTCGAAACTTAAAAAAAAAAAAAAAAAAAAAAAAAAAAAAAAAAAAAAAAAAAAAAAAAAAAAAAAAAAAAAAACTGCCTCACCAAATTTCAACTATAAATGAATCAGATACATTGAATAAACAGTATGTAAACATTAGAGCGGCATAGCCGCTTTTTATATAGTTAAATAGAAATAGAAATAGAAATAGAAATATATATATATATATATATATATATATAAAATGGGCAAAGAAAATCCAGGAGGAGCGGAAGATCCTGGGAAAGGATCTACCTGGTGAGCTTTAATGCTTTCTTTTCATGTAATGGCTGCAACTTTTTCCAATACATAGCGTTCATTTGATTAAGCTGTCAGAATTAAATTTGTCGGCAATAATTGTAGGCCTATGTATATATATAAAGCGCCAATGCGCAAACAGTGTCTTTTTGGTTTGTTGGATTGGCATTGTAGCTATACTGTATTTTTTTTTTTTTTTTTTCATTCATCCCTATTGTGCTTTTTTTTTTTTTTTAATATTTATATAAGTTGACATATATATTGTTATACTAAGTTACTAACAAAACAAATTTCTATATATAAAAAGCATCAATGCGCAAATAGTGCCTTTTTGGTTTGTTCAATTGGTACTGTAGCTACACTTTTTCTTTTTTCCCAATCATCCGTTTGTGCTTTTTTTTTTCTTTAAATATTTATATGAGCTAATATATATATATATATATATATATATATATATACACATATATATATATTATTATATTGACACAACAAATTTCACAATATTTTCACAATTATTGAAATGTTAATTTCTTATAGATCGAAATAAAATAATAAAATATGAGACTGACCAACCACAACTAAAAATAAATATTTTGTGAAAATGTTGTAACACTTGTTGGGTGAATGTGTAAAAACTACAGTACTTTTTGGTTTGTTCAATATGTATCGTTCATTTTTTTTTTTTCTGCCATCGGTTTGTGCTCTTTTAAAAAAAAAAAATTATACGAGCTTGCATATATATTGTTATTCTTTCTGACACAACAAATTTCACAATATTTTCATAATTATTGAGGTGTCAATTTCTTATAAGTCGAAATAAAATAATAAAATATGAGACTGTGACCAACTACAAATAAAAATAAACGTTTTGTGAAAATATTGAGATCTCAGTTTCTTATAGATCAAATAAAAAAATGCTAAGTCTACAAAATTTTCACATTAATTTCACAACAAATCATAGGTAAGCTACTATTGATGGATAAAAAAGTGTCATGGGTCCATTTTAAATTAGTAAAAATTTGCCAACTAGAATTTGTTAAGAAAATATTATAGAGATAACATTTCTATAAAACAAATAATAATATATCAAACCGAAACTTACCACAGCTGAAAATAAAGATATTGTGAAAATATTGTGACAATTTGTCGTGTTCTTATACTTCTTTTTTGGTTTAGTCAAATTTGGTGGGCAAAAATCCACTGTTTCATGCACAATTTTCTTTTGTTGATTTTTTGTTTGTTGTTTTTTTTTTTTTAATGCATAGTTTAAAGTGGTTGTCCCAATTAAAAACTAATAACAATTTATTACTTAGGATTTATGGTAAAAATGTTGTGGATGTAGCATTACTCTAAAATAAAATTATAAAATATCATACCAAGGCCCACAATAGCTAAAATAAAGGTATTGAAAAAATATTGTGACATTTATTGTGTTCCTGGCCTTTTTTTTTTTTTTAGCCAATTTGTTGAACCAAAATTCATAGTTTTACACAGTTTTCTTGGGTTGACTTTTTTTTTTTTTTTTTTAAACACATTGTTTAAGTAAAAAACACATAGTTTTTCCAACAAAAAAGAATTATGGAAAAAAGTACTTTCCTCCTTTATGTTTGGGGTAGTTTCATCCCCTCCAATTTTAATGTTGAATAATTTCCTCCTTTATAATTTGTAAACAAGTATATAGTTCCTACTGTTAGTTTGTTACTCTTTTAGTTAAACCCTAACAAAATCTTATGATTCCTAGAATATTTCATTGTGCAACAACTAAAATGCCTCATTAAATTTGAATGTCCCAAAAATTTTCTTCATGTATTTTGAGTTTTATGTGTTAATCATACTTAGAAAGTAAAAATGATGATGTATAGTATTCTGTTTGTTACCTAGAGAACACTAATTATTAGGGGTTTAAATCTTCTAGATTTATAATTTTATCTAGTAGAAACTTCAATAACATATGTCTTTTGTTATTTTGTTCTTTTTTTTATTTGTTTTCTTTCTTAAAAAGGTGTTCATTAAAAATTAAGTAAGCTAAACATCGTAATTAGGCTTATAAAATAAAATAATAAAGAAGGAAGTATGAATAACAAAATATTCATTGCAAATGGTTGTAATTATTTAATTTGATGAAGAGTTTCAATTGTAGAATATGTCATCATTTATTGTGAAAATTTAAATATTGTGACAATATTTTATCAAAACTTAATTGTTAATTGTTGGAAGATGATAACATTTGTTATCATTCTTAGTAGAATTTTTTTTTTTTTTTTTTTGAGTACATACTGTCTATAGTAAATAGGTTCTAAGAAATGAAAAAATATTTTGTATCAAATGATACCACGTCATTCGTATAAAAATCCAATAAACGAAAGACATTTGTGCAAAAATAACTACCCATTAACACATGTCTTTTAATTGTTAGTGGGTTAGTTATTTTTTGCTAACATGTCTCACACTTATTGGATTTTGATATTGTTGACATGGTATCATTTGATACTAAATACCTTCTCCTATGAAATTATCATACCAAGAGAGTGTTTGGATTGCGTCTGCGTCTTCACGCAAATGCATTTTTCCTTTTTTTTTTTTTAAAAAAAAAAAACTAGCGCCTATTGCACTGTTCATGGGACATTAACAGTACAAATAGGCAAATGAACAGTGTTTTTCGTGTGAACAATAATCTAAAAATTATTTTTTTTATTATTTTCAGTTTTCAGTAAAATAAGCAGTATCCAAATCCACACTAAATAAATAGCCATATGTTTTTTTGAAAATAATAAATAGCCATATGTTAAATAACTATTCTAAATTTAAATATATGGTTTGATACTACTTTAAAAAAAAAAAAAAAAAAAAAAAAAAAAAAAATTCTATCTTAAATTTCCATCACTCAAGAGACACACGTGCAAGACCCTTACTAGTTATATAGAAAAGACAAAACAAAACCCTTATATTGCAATTCAGTGTTTTTTTTTTTTTTTTTAATGGAATCAACCTATTGTATATTAAGGGTAAAAAGGTTATTGCAATTACTAAACAAACAATAAACAAAGAGCAAGCAAGGTACTTGACAAAACACTATTTATAGGATCATTCACGCTTTTTTTATATAGGTAATAGAAAAAAAAAAACAAAAAAAAAAAAAAAAAAAAAAAAAAAAAAAAAAAAAAAAAAAACAAAAAAAAAAACAAAACAAAAAAAAAACAAACAAACAAACAAACTTTTTTTTAGAATCTATTTATAAAAAAGTTCATATTAACAAAAATGGTAATAAAGTAAAATGGAATAAAAAAAAATATCTATCTTAAATTTCCTCACTCAAGAGATAGCACGTGCAAGACCCTTACTAGTATATATAGAAAAAGACAAAACAAACCCTCAAATGCATACATTTTTTTTTTAAATGATATCAACCTACTTGTATATTAAGGGTAAAAAGGTTATTGCAATTACTAAACAAACAATAAACAAAGAGCAAGCAAGGTGCTTGACAAAGCACTGTTCACATGCTCATTTGCGCCTTTTATATAGGTAATAGGAAAAAAAAATCTTTTTTTTTTTTAGAATCTATTTATAAAAAAGTTCATATTAAAAAAAATGGTAATCAAGTAAAATGCAATAAATCTTGGGATACTGGATATCTTATTATATAGCATAAAAAAAACAAATCTAAGAGATGCTCTAAAGTTTTAGACTATTTAAGAAGAGTAATGACAACATTTTCACAATAATTTTATAATAAATTTTAGATGATAGCTTTTTATTTATTTATTTATTTATTATTGATTATACACTTGTGAGTATAAAGTGAAATCATGTCCTTAAAATATGATTTCAGTTAAAATGAAAAAATAGTTTTTTCCAAAATGATTTCAAAACATGATTTTTAAGTTTGTGGAAAGATGTGTGCAACAACCACTAACGAAAATTAAAAGCTTAACTTGAATTCACGAGATATTTGTACTAAACACTGGAGAAAGCCCAGCCCAACAAACATCATCAAAACAAGACTTCCCTGGCCTTGGAAGCTCCACCGACCACATCAAATAGAAACGGCTCCGCACTTCTACAGGTATTTTGTATTATATTTTATACTATTATATCTCTCCTAGAAATTTTTTTTTTTTTTTTTTTTAAAAAGAGAAAATTTTTTTTTTTCAAAACCTTGTCTGTTACGCGTCGCTGACTTCTCTTCTTCCATTTTCTCAATGATCAAAACTATCATATCTCTGCTTCAAACTCACCAATTATTGCACATATACATATACATATTGTAGTGTACTCTCTCTCTCTCTCTATTCATCTCGAGATGGAGAGCTTACCGACTACAATGAAATCAGAAAGGCGATGGAGATCTAAGCCTCTCCAGACCTCCAAACCCTCGCTCCTAATGGCCTTCTTCTCTTGCCTCGCTTGGCTCTACGTTGCTGGCCGGTAATCTCTCTCTCTCACTCTTTTTCCTCTCTTTCTACATTTCCTAGATTTCATTTTCCCTCTAATTATTCAAATTCTAGTTAAGCCAAATCAAACTAATCGTAACAGTTAGCATTGCTAGATGTAGATTTAGGATCTCTGATATTTCAATTACAAATTAGCGATTACAATTCCACTGCTATTGTTATGAAGTCGATTTGGAATTGGATCAGTAACAAATTGACCAAATTTTATGCATTTTTTGCAATAATCAGATTGTGGCAAGACGCCGAGAACAGAAAAGTACTTACTAATCTTCTTTACAAGAACTCACTCCAGGTCTGTTTTAATTTCCTCTTATTAGGCTCTCACTCTTTTTACAATTTCCACAAGAAACTTAATTGCCAAATTGCAAAAAGATCCCTGGGGTATAGGTTAGTTGCAATCTAACTCCTCTGCTATCAAATTTGGATTAGTGACCCTTGACATTTAAGAATTATCCAAATTTACCTTTCCATATTAATTTTTTGTTGATCATAACTGACAGAAAATGGTCACAAGGCGTGCACGTACACCGCACATGACCATTTTCTGTTAATTGTAATTATAGATGGAGGGGTCAATTTGGACTATTCTCAAAGGTCAGGGGTCAATAATACAAAATTGATAGCACTGGGGGTCGTTCTGCATGTTGCCCAAAATGTAATTGAGGAATGGTGATATGTGCTGGTGTCTGTTTTGTTTCTTGTTTTTCAATTCAATTTATGTTTAAGATGTTACTCTGTGTTATTGTTGCCAGAGACCCAAGATTCTTACAGTTGAAGATAAGCTTACAGTTCTAGGATGCAGGTACTGCCTTTCTTATTGTTCTTTTTATTGCTCGATTGTTGATATGATACTGTGTGTCACTATGTAGTGTTTGTATTGGTATCATCTATGGTGTTTGTTTTTAGAGATTTGGAGAGGAGGATTGTGGAAGCTGAGATGGAATTGACTTTGGCAAAGAGTCAAGGGTACCTCAATAAACAATTGCAGCAAAGTGGGTCTTCTTCTGGAAAAAGGCTTCTTGCTGTTATTGGAGTTTATACTGGATTTGGTAGTCGCTTGAAGCGAAATGTGTTTAGAGGGTCTTGGATGCCAAAAGGTCAGTTGGGTTTCTGATCACTCATTATGCTGTTTCTATTGCTTATTCATTCTTTGACGAATATTGAGATTGCAAATATTTTTGGAAGTCACATTTAACATATGGTCTTGGTATTTACATCCATTTCTTGCACTTTCTTGTATCTGAACACTATTACTATCTATTGATACAAGGGTGCATGTTGGTTAAAGTAATCATCGTCACAATATTTTAAACACTTGATCTTTTGCTTTTTTTCTTTGATAACGTCATGCTTACAGGGTTTTTTTTTTTTCCTTTAATTTTCATGTTGCGTTGTTTTGGATTGTCCTGCATCACTTTTAATCAATATTTGATTGGAGTTTAACCAATCAAGACATATTTAAATTATTTAAGCATTACATTTTATATATTTAAGCAAGCTCCTGAGGATTTTTTTTTTGGTAATTTTGATTTCAAGTCAAGATATACAAAGCTTTAATCATAATTCTCCACATGTGCTTCTTCTTCTTCTTCTTCTTCTTCTTCTTTTCTTTCCTTTTTACATGGAATCAATTACTCTTGTATCTCTATCTCTTTTCTTTACATAAATTTTTACAATGTTGTTTGGCATGTCTAAACTATGAGGTCTGTATTGCGAATGAGCATTTTCAAGCATATATACGCTTCTATTTTTAAGCGATGTATTTTGGGCACCTTTGTGGCTTTTACAGGTGATGCCTTGAGAAAACTTGAAGAAAGAGGAGTGGTCATACGTTTTGTAATTGGTCGGAGGTTTTTACAACAACTTAACCCTTAAATATCAGTATATGCCTTTTTTTTCTTTTTGCTGGCTCTTTTAGAATAACCAGTTCAACGATTTTGGTAACTAGAGTGTTTCTCTTTTAAATTTTCCTTTTCTTTTTTCTGAAATTGACAGTGCTAATCGAGGTGATAGCTTAGATCGCAATATCAATGAGGAAAATCGCTCAACAAAGGATTTCTTGATTCTAGTAAGTAATGTAATTAAAATTCAACCGGTCAGTTTTCCACCTTTTTGGAATTTGGATTATACAAAGCATGAAAGTTTGTTATTTTGATATCTTTATTAGTGCCAGGTCTTAACAGAGACATTTGGACATTTTGAATCAATTTAACTTAATCATTTAACTTCCAGGATGAATACTTTTCTTTTCTTATTTTCTTTTTCTTTTGCTTTTGCTTTCAATAATTAGGCTTTATCAGAGTATCTCAATACTGCTTAGCACACTGATTCTCACCATATAAATTGAACTTCTAATGCAAAGAAACTTTTGATTTCCTTAAGATGGATTGTTTATGCTCGAGTTTGAGTAACTTGCTTCTCATTGTATATCTTAGTGAACATGCAAAGCATAGAGTTTGACCTATTTTTCTTATAATGTATTAGGAAGGTCATGAGGAGGCTCAAGAAGAGCTTCCCAAGAAAGCAAAGTTCTTCCTCAGTACTGCAGTTCAAAAATGGGATGCAGATTTTTTTGTAAAAGTTGATGACAATGTAGACCTTGATCTTGGTAATGCTTTAACATATTCATTTAGTTTTCCAGAACATCACAGTTTGGTATATTCAGAATTTTGATACATCATTTACACTGTTTTCTGGTTTGGCAGAGGCGTTAATTGGACTTCTTGAACATCGTCGTGGTCAAGATGGTGCATACATTGGGTGTATGAAGTCAGGAGATGTGATATCTGAAGAGTATATATTCTATTATATCTTTTTTTACATCAAGTGTGATTGCTTTCATCCATGACAGATATTACTATATGCATGTCCCATATTGACTATATGGAGGGAAAGAAATAGGCAGATTTTTTAGGGGCATGAGCTTTCTGTTGAGAGAAGTCTGGTTTTATTTGATCTTTATTTTTCGTGGATATCATTAGATGGAAATAGTCCATCTGTTATACTGCCTTTTCAGATGTATTTTGATTGATATTTTGGGAGGATACTTTAGTATGCATCCTGAATGCCTAATTTTCCCCTTTGATATTTGATAAACTAAACTAACTTTACATACTTTAGCATACAACAAGGTGCTTACCTGAAATTATGTTGTTTTAAAAAATGTGTAGTTTATTGATTAGTTATTTCATAATGTTAAAAAGCCCTATATGGTAATATTTTGATAGCCGTTCACTTTTTGATATCTTGTAGTCATGTTAATAATTATACCTTCATTAATATCATTATTGACTGACAGAAGAACATACTCTTTTCTAAAAAATTTAAATTACCACCATTGTAGGACTTTTGTTGTTGGTAATGTAAGTTGTTCCTACATTGTTATATAGGACCCTTGTTGGCATGTCACTGGCATTATTTCTTTAAATTGTTAAATCAGTTCGAACAATAATATTTTCATTATCATCTGTATGTAGGACTCTTTTTGGCATGTCGCTGCTAATTCAAGCAACCTTAACATTATTATATTGCCACCAACAAATTAAATTATGTGTGTATTTTTTTTTTTTTTTTTGCCTTTCTGTCATCAATATTTAGTAGTGCATTTGTCAGAAAATAGAAGATTTTAACCTCTGCTTACTCTAACCTGAAAGCATTTTCAATCCAAAGGTTATTGAAATCAGCTTTTTAGCATCTAAATTGTTGTTCATTTTCAGGGGAAAGCCTTGGTATGAACCTGATTGGTGGAAATTTGGTGATGAGAAATCGTAAGTGATCTAGCTTGTGGATGAGAACAATTTGGAGTTTATAATTATTATTATTATTGTTAATAACAAATTTTTATTATTACTGTTATATATATATGGTTTTCATATATTCTTGTGCGATTAAGCATGCAATGCTTTTTATGTCACTTAATGTCTTTTAATTAGTAATGTGTTGTAACTGTATCGGGCAGTCTGCATCTGTCCTCCTTTAGAGACGAATTATGTAATTGACACTTCTTTTTATGATGGTGCTGCTTGCTGCACCGATTGCCATGATATGGAACTTGACCATGATTACTTTTTCTTTGTTCAGTTACTTCCGACATGCAGGCAGTGCTCTTATAATACTCTCCAAGAATTTAGCTCAGTATGTTAACATAAACAGGTTAGTTGTCAATGCCTTCACTGGGAAAACAGGATGTGGTTTCAACCAGAAATTCGGTTTTTTGTTTTGAGACTTATTATCAATTGAGGCCTATAAGTTGCCTGATGGTCAGCCCAATTGGTTTGTTCATGACTTTCATTGATTGTAAGCTTGCATATTTTTCCAACAGTGGTGTCCTTTTAAGTCCAAGTGATAAAAATAATTGATATATTTCAGTTAAACCATGAGAGCCGGTAAGCTGCTTAAAGATTTATGATAAGCTAAACTGTACAAGACCTTGGAGTTCAGTAGTTTTGCTAATTATATTGGCACCATTTCTTTCCTTCCACTGTATTAAACTGAAGTGGTTGAATTAGTAAATTTTTAATCCCCTTTGTACAAGTTTAAATCTCATTTCCATTTACTTATCATATGCAGTGCATCTCTGAAGACTTACGCTCATGATGATACATCAGTGGGTTCATGGATGATGGGTCTCCAAGCAACTTACATAGACGACAATCGCCTTTGCTGCAGTAGCATTAGACAAGGTGAATTGCCCTTATGCTTTAATTTTGATAAGATTGATAGTTTATCTAAAATTATTGACTATATCCTGATTTGTTCTTTTATTTACTGAATGTTAGTAAAGAAATGGTAGAGAATACAGAAAACTGATTCTTATAGTAATGACCCTAAAAGGGAAAGGCCTTGAAGAAACAGAGTAACCAATGGAACAATCTCTTCAGCATCAGACTAGAGCAGTTGATTCTAGGTTGAATTGCTAGGGTTTGGGTCGGGGTCGGGATCCGGGTGGGAGTATCTTAATGATTATGTTTTGGTAAATAGGAGTATGACCATGAATTTTAAGACATGGTAAACCAGCTATGCAACTCGTATTGACTGGTATCTAACTCTCTCATTTCCAGACAAGGTGTGTTCCCTGGCTTGATCAGAGGAGAAGGCTTCTTATCTGAAAAATATGTCCACTTTCCGAAATGGTCCATTCATTCATTCGGCAAGTTTCACATGAGCAACATCATTGCTTTCAGAACATCATGTCTGCACATATCTGTGAGAGAATTTTCTTGGATCAGGTGGCAACAGTTTTTTATAGGAATACATGTTTACCTAACTGTTCTATCATCTCTTGTTGGTACCAGCTGTAGTGGTAGCTGGATGCTCGTGTATAAATTTGATGAAATAATCGATGTTTTGTTTTTAGTCTACAGGATAGCTTCTTCATTTAGCTTTTGTTTCCTACAAGCTATGCCTGTGCATTCTTTCCCGGAGTAAATCCAGAGTTGAGCATTGTTTGGTGTTGCATAATTTAATTAATTTGTTAATTTCCCAAGTTATGGACTTGTGACTTGCTTTATTTATTTATTTTTTTTGTTGATGAATATGGACTTGTGACTTGCTGTCCAAATTTACAATCCACTTTTAAAAGGTCTGTAAAAAGACACTCAGCTTCAAAGTTAGGACATCGTTCTCAAATGCAATTACATCAGTGGTAGGCCAGTGTCAGCATTGGGCCCGTCTTTTGTAGGCCTAAAAGCTTTTATTACTTAATAATAATAATAAATAAATAAAGCTTTTATAGCTGGTTTCAATCTCATTTCCAATTCACCTCTTCCTTGCTGTTAAACTTAACTTTTTAAAAAAAATTCAAAACTTTTTTTTTTGGTGTGGATAATTAGACCAAAATAATAATAATAATAATAATAATAATAAGTCTGCATATATTTTTATGTGAATAAACTTGCATATTTGTTAGTTACTTTTGTCCCCTCCTTAAGCATATAAGTTGTTGTGTTTGTTTTGGGTGTAAATGATTTCTGGAAAATATTTTACACCTAGTAGCGTGTTTGGGTGCACATATAAAATAAAGTTTTTCGGAAAATTTTAAACTTTTGACTATAAAATAAGCCTTTTGACCTGGAAAATCATTTACACTTGTGTTTTACTTTCAAATGATTTCCGAACCCTAGAGACACCCAAAGAGAGAGAGAAAGAGCAAGAAGAGAGAAGAGAGAGTGAGCTAGAAGAGAGAGCACAAGAGGCTGCCCAGCCAAGCTCCGGCCAGCCCAGATCGTGTCGTCCCCACTGCCTAGATCACACACTGGCCAAGCTTCTTCTTTTTCTTTTTCTTTTTTTTTTCTTTTCTCTCTCTCTCTCTCTCTCTCTCTCTCTCTCTCTCTCTCTCTCTCTCTCTCTCTGTCAACTCTTCTTCTCCCTCTTCGATCGCCAGCCATGCACCGACGAGTATAGGTTGAGCTTCGATCTTGACAACTGATCGCAGGCCGTGCTCCACCAGGCTCTCCAACGCACCTCTCCGCCGTTTTCCTCCAAACCCATGGTGAGTTTCTCCCTCATCTTCTCACTCCACCTCACCGCTGACTAGTCAAACACCTCCTCCACCTTTGCATGAACTCGATCCACCACCACCATAGCTCGATCTGGAACGGTCTTACCATCCATCTCTTCGATTGGTCTCACCCTCCCTCTCTTCTCCACGGTGGTCTTCATTTTCTCATCTCACTTTTCCTCTCTAACCCGAACCAAACCCCCCACATATTTCTATGTTTGATATTCTTTTTCTTTGATTTAAGATTTTGTTGTTATTGTGGTGTTATGAGTGGTGGTGTTTTGGTGGATTTTGGTGGTAACGGAGCAATGGGGGCGGGTTTTTTCCTCTTCTCAATCTGTATTTTGGGTGGTTGGTGGTGGGTTGTGCTTTTCCTTGGTGGTGGCGGTGGCTGGACCAAGTGGTGGCTGGGGGCTGACTTGTGTTTCCCTTTTCTGAAAATAGGTTTTTTACATGTAAGACCAAACACAAGAAATAATTTTCACAACACAGTCAAACAATAGAACATGTTTTCCTTTTCCGTAAAATATTTTCCCCTGAATCTATTTTACACTCGGAAATGAATTTACATAGAGCCAAACGCAGCAGTCAAACGTACCAGGATTGCAAATGGGCGAATTTTGAAATGGGCCATAAATGAACAGGTGCGAAATTACCTCTTTAATTAAATAATTAATAATTATTAGCCATCCAAGCAAGTTATTTTGGATGGGTCCTAATTTATCCATATCCATCTATTACATGTGTACTATGGTTTTGTGTGGGAGTGGATAAACTATATGAAAACATCAACAGTCAAGTGAGACTTCTAAGGCATGATTGATCTTTTATGTGTAACCGGTTTAACCTAAACTCAAGATCCTAAGGGTCCTAGTGCAATTTAATGTATATATAAGGTCAAATTGTTCTCAAACCAAAAACACGAATTCAAGAGTTTTGTTGTGTGTGGGAAAAGTGTTAGATATCCCATGATACTTAGTTGTCTGACAATTTAATATCATGCAATGTGAAATAGAAAGAGCGTTGTGCATACATTAAGATTGATATATGTGGGATGGTATCAATGATTTTGGTTTGATAAACTTGGGGAAATGAAAATGTTTTGATTTTGAAAACATTTTTTAATATAATGAGTTGTCATAAAGTTGGCGTCAAGACTCAAGATGTGCTTAGAATCTTAACATAACTAAATACAACCACAAAATTACATTGTATTTTTAACATATTCATTATCTAGATCACATCATTTAATTAGGACTGGTGTGGCATATCAATTGATGATGGTTCAGCTAGACATGATCACTCACAGGATCTTTTATTTATTTATTTTTATAACTCGATAGTTATAAAGGAGGAGTGATTTGAACATTGGATGCGAATTTAGCTACAAAACTCTTAACATGTAATTAGTGTCCTAACTCTTAATGTCATGATTTTCAAGTGGCACATTTTTAACTGGTAAGGTAAATGTTATCAATGAGAGGATTTGGTATTGCATTTTAGATTAAAAAAGAAGAAGAAGTGATTTTTCTAAATACGAATGAGACCTGCATTATTGTCTGGCAGTTGAAGCTATAGTTGCAAAATACCACAATCACGTTAATATATACATATATATATATATATATATATATATTATATAACTTATTTATTTAAGAATAAAAATATATTTATTTATAACAATAAAGTGAAGTATAACATTAACAAGTTTACCCATAAATAAAATAAATAAAAGAGTATATCATAAACAAATAGAGTCAAATAAAATTTTAAAGGTTTATTTTTAAATGGTTCACAGGCCAAGGGAGGACATGAAAAATAATTAAGAAAGTGATGTATTTTTATTTTAGAAAATTTAATAAATGTTTATTGAAAACGTAATATTAGCCAAAAATACATAGTTCTGAGGGGCTGATAGCCTGATAGATAGATAAAAATTTGACAGATTGTAGGGACTAGGAATAGCGCGCGCGGAGGAAGTAGTGAAAGTGAGAGTGGGAGTCACACACTGACTCCAACCTAAACAACCAAAAGAATGGCTACGACGCTATTCAAATTCTGCAAACCCTTCGCTATTCCAATCCGAACCCCCACCTCCACCAGCACCAAAAGGAGCCTTATCATCCGTACTTGTCTCACTTCTTCGAGTTCCTCCCAGCCGTGTATTCCATCGCACAAGCTGTGGCTTTACAACACAATGAGCAAGAACAAGCAAGAGTTCAAGCCCAAAGTAGAGGGTAAAGTGGGCATGTACGTTTGCGGAGTCACCGCTTACGATCTCAGCCATATTGGCCACGCTCGCGTCTATGTCACTTTCGATCTTCTCTACAGGTCCATCTCTCTCAATGTATTTTTTATTATTATTTTTTGTTGTAATATTTTTGCCTATTAATATACAAATTCCAAAATTTCATTTTTAGGCAGATATCTTAGGCATTTTGGGTATCAAGTCT
Organism: Quercus lobata; assembly: GCF_001633185.2. Lineage (NCBI taxonomy): Eukaryota > Viridiplantae > Streptophyta > Magnoliopsida > Fagales > Fagaceae > Quercus > Quercus lobata. The sequence goes on from NC_044905.1 coordinate 21,078,627, forward strand.
GTTATGTACGGAATTTCACTGATGTAGACGACAAGGTCAGTTAGATTGAATTGCTAGTTTATTTTATTATTTCTAAATTATATGCATTGAGCTTCTTATTGTAATCATAGTTTTAGGAGTTCTGAAATTGCGCCTTTGTTGAGGTTAACGGATTAGTTAGGCTCGGCCACATGTGTTTAGAAGACGCCCTAATGAGTATCTGTATTGGATCCATTCATAATGGAGTGACTAAAATTTTTTTTTTAGCACTCTTATATGTTGAATTTTTTTGGTAAAAATTTACCCCATTACGGTTTAGCCCTATCACAATTAAGTTCATAAACTTTCAATGGTTATACTTGACCTGGCCGCTAAAATTTGGATTAAAATAAAGCAGTCAGGGTTTCGTCCAAATCAACAGATTTATATTATGTGGATTAACAACCTTGTGGTTTGCCCAATAACATTTTCGTCTCTCAAGCTTTTGTACCTTGTAATCACTGCCTGCAACTTGGTAACACAGCCTTCACGTGTGCCCCCATCACCAACCAACAACCTTGATGTTCTTAAATGCCTTACACAATCTGCATGTAGCACTCAAAAGTTTGCGAACTAAATTGTGATAGGGCCAAATCACTCCCCCCCTCCTCTCACCCCCATTTTATGTCCTTCTTGATTTCTGATCTGTGAGACTTATTTTTCAGATTCTTCAACTTGAACCTTATAATGCTTCACTACGTGCGTCTTTTCATAGTATTAGTTGATTGTTACTTTCCCATTTGACATTTTTGTAATCTGGTGCTTTAGATCTTAACATGTTAATAGGGTTTGATGTTGTTGTGCTACAGGAGCTGTATGCCAAATACCAACTTCTTCTTTTTTGTTTTTTCACATTGGTATGACAGGATAGCTGAGTCTGCACTTTTCAAATTCTGTAGATAATTGCTCGGGCAAATGAATTGGGGGAGGATCCAATTAGTTTGAGCAGACGCTACTGCGAAGAGTTTCAACGTGATATGGTGTATCTTCATTGCCTGCCGCCTTCTTTTGAACCTCGAGTATCAGATCACATGCTCCAAATCATTGACATGATCAAGCAGGTGCCTTGTTTGATGTGGACCCATTTTTGTAGTATAATTGTAATACGAACAGTTTCTGCATTGACTTCATTTAAATTATCTTTTGTCTCAAGATCCACATCTATCTGCATTACTTGTTAGCATAATATGAGTAGATTCTGCAATAACTTCACTCTTTTCCTGTTAATTATCTTTTGATTTTCAAGGAGTGTATTTGCATCTGTTAATGTATCCATTTCCTTCTCTCTCTGGGATATGAAATATGATTTTGATTTATTGACATGCTTCTTGGCAGATTCTTAATAATGGGTATGCCTATAAAATTGATGGGGATGTGTACTTCAACATTGACAAGTTTCCAGAGTATGGACGATTATCTGGGCGAAAATTAGAAGATAATCGAGCTGGTGAGCGGGTTGCTGTGGACTCTAGAAAGAAAAATCCTGCTGATTTTGCTTTATGGAAGGTGGGTGTCTGTTAAAACTAATGGTTAAACACTTATTGAAAAATAATAATAATAATAATGGTAAAGCACTTGCATGATGAATACAAAGTGTTAAACAACTAAAGTTGGCAATTCTGATCTTTTTTGCATACCACCTAATCAGCTTGACTCTTAGAAGATTGTAAGGGGGTTCAGTTCGTAAAATCATGTTTGTGCTTGTGTGTTTTTTGTGTGCTACCGCATTTTTTTATGCGATGTTGCAACATAATCACTTATGTGACAGTAACATCTAACATGTTGTGAATCTGGTTGACTTGGAGGTGTAGATTTAATGTTACATGTAATCAAGACAATAAAATTCGATTGTTTGATTTGGACATGGATTTATTTTTTATAACAAAATTTTTCAATAGGAAATAGACTAGATATATGAAATTTTGTTAATAAATTCCAACAAGTTTTGGCTTATGCAAATCATCAATGCTGGTCCCCTGCATCGTATTTTTGCATATTGTTCTTATTGGTCCATTCCCTTTATAATTTCCAATTAGTGTGTGCATTTAAGTTAACTTTCTTTGTTGTCTTAGATACTAGAGATAGCTGGATAGTGAATATTATTGTTTTATCATATTTGCATCCAAGCTTCAGTTCAGTATTAGTCAATAATCATTGTAAAAGTTTATGAAATTTTGTAGTCTGCAAAGGAGGGGGAGCCATTTTGGGAGAGCCCTTGGGGTCCTGGAAGACCTGGGTGGCATATTGAGTGTAGTGCAATGAGTGCTGCTTATCTGGGTTACTCTTTTGATATACATGGTGGAGGAGTGGACCTTGTGTTTCCCCACCATGAAAATGAGATTGCTCAGAGTTGTGCTGCATGTAATCAGAGTAATATAAGCTACTGGATACACAATGGTTTTGTCACTGTTGACTCAGAGAAAATGTCCAAATCCCTTGGGAACTTCTTTACAATTCGGCAGGTAAAGGATTCTATCTAGTTTAGAGCAGTCATTTGTTACCCTACTTTGTTATATTCTATGGCAATTGACTTCATGATATTGCTTCGAGTCCTCCAATTTATTTATTTTTGTATCAATTTTAATTTTGGAATCATTCTTATGGTATAAGTATTTAATATTTTCTCAGGTTATAGACCTTTACCATCCACTGGCTTTGAGACTTTTCTTGATGGGGACCCACTACCGATCTCCAATCAATTACTCTGATGTACAGCTTGAAAGTGCTTCAGATCGTATTTTCTACATTTATCAGGTACCCAGAGAACTAATTGTCCTTAGACTAGAGAAACCTCTATCTCTGTGATGGATCACCCAAATCTTGTTGGCTATGTTTATGTTTTATTTACCCTTCAGTTTTGAGCCAACTTTGTTCTCTTGGCTAATCAGCTGTGGTAGTTGACTGTTCCTTCTTCTTGGTTCCTTGATGGTGGTCATTTCAGGGATTCCTTGGGTTTAGGTCCAGAGATACATGGCAGTGTTTCTACTGATTTTGAGAAATTCTTGTACTCTTGTTGATTTTTCCCAAAAATATAGATTTAAAACAAATGAGACCAGGAATACTGTACCAATAAATATTCTGATACATAGATTTCATGTTTGACATGTTCTCTGATTGTTTCCTGTTAAAGTGATGCTTTTCTACTGTTTTTCATTTTCATGATATCGATTGGTTGCAGACGTTGCATGATTGTGAAAATGTTCTAAGCCAGAATGATGTGGCCATTAGAGTAGATAGTATCCCACATGATATTGCATGCTGCGTTGATAGCTTTCAAGACATTTTTATGTCCGCAATGTCAGATGATCTTCTTACTCCTGTTGTTCTTGCTGCAATGTCTGAGCCATTAAAGACCATTAATGATCTCCTACATACTCGTAAGGTATTGTGTTTCAGATAAACATGTTTCTTGGTATTATTATGTAATTTAGTCATGCTTTTGTTTTATTGAATATGGTGTGTACATGTTTGATTTTTTGGTTTGACAATAAAATACAAGTGTTTAAACATTATTATGAGTTGACTGAATCTGAATCCTAAATCCATGCATTCCACATGAGAACCAAACTCGTTCATGACCAATTTAAGGGTCTTGTTTGGACCCAACTAAATTGCTTCCATATTTTTTTTGGCAGTAAATTTCATTACATGATTGAGATTCTCACTTTGTTGCTTCCTCCTGCAGTGCAAGAATGACTAGGTTTTACGTGTGCTTGTGGTGGGTTTAGGGTTAGAGAATTTGTGGATTCAGGGTGGAGAATTTAGAAAGGAGAGAGAGTGTTCAAGAATGACAAAGGTTTTAGTAGGAAAAGAAATAGGTTTGATTTAGAGTTGCAAAGGTTGTGAGAAGAAATTGAAATCAAATATGCCCACAAGCTGTGAACAGTGCATGTAAACAGTAATTCAAACAGTATGTGTGAACACTGAACAGTAATGTGAATAATGACAAACTACAAAAGTGAAGAGAAAGGGTAAAAGAACACACTAAGGCTAATGTCCTCCATACTCAAACATTCAAATTTTCTTTTCATCAACTCATGTTTGAGTAGAATGACACTGACACTAGATATTGGCTTTTTTCCTAATAGAACTAAAACTCCTACTTTTACTAGTGAACAAAATTCTAATAAGGTTCCGCAAGCCTAACTTCTAGAGAGTTTGGATGGAGAGGTAGGAGAGGGGGAATAGGGGGAAGGGGATGAGGGTGGTTTAATTCACTTTGTTTGGATGTTTTTCAAAGGGAGAGGAAGTGTTTTGAGGGGATTTGGAGGGGTAAGACTTAGCCCTCCAAACCACTTATTTTAATTTCCCTTAAATAGGGGAATTTGGAGGGGGAGAGGTTTCACTTATATTAAAAAATATTTAAATTGTCAAATTTTCCCTTATGATGTTAGTTTATATTTACTTCTTCAAATTGAAAGAAGAGGGATGTAATTATCAATTTATTTAATGTCTTTATCATTTCATCTCCTTTCCATTTTAGTGTTTAGAACATCCAAACAAAGAGGAGGATATTGATTACACTTCCCCTTAGTTTTCAAAACATCCAAATAAGTGGAAGGGATAACTGATCCCCTCCCCTCTCGTCTCCTTCCCCTTCATACCCTACACTCTACTCTCCCCCTAACTTCCAAACGCATTGTTTGACTAAAAAGGGAATGAACATAAAATGCTTAGAATCTCCTAGACAATGTCTTCAATTTGCAGTACTTGCAGAAATTACAATTCTGCTCTTGAATACAAAACAAACCATAACTTGTAAAATAAAAACATAAATTAAATATCCATATGACTTGACCTCTAAAACCATATGACTTTTGTTTCAATCAAACTTCATGCATTGATCCAATAAAATAAAATTTTCAATGTACAAAATCCATAAGTAGTAACAAGTTAATCTTCCATGACTGTATCTACTTTTGCTTCTTACTAATGATATAATTCCTACATCTCTTTCATTGTTGTGTCTTTGTATTCTATGAACTGAATGATCCATGCAGGGGAAGAAACAAGAATTGCGAATTGAATCCCTCACAGCTTTGGAAAAGATAATTAGGAATGTTCTGACTGTTTTGGGAATGATGCCCCAAAATTACTCAGAGGTAAAGAAAACTCATGTCCAGAAACTACTCTCTATTGCATCATGACAATGTTTGCTCTTTTTGAGGAAAATATTTTTGTAGGAATTAGCTTTTCGATTTCAGCATGTGCAGTCTAATATAGTCTGTCACTAAGTTATTGAGCAATGCATGCAGATTCTAAATTCTCATATTACTTTTTAGTATCATTGTTAGACAGCATTTTTTTGACCTTGATATTTGCCTCCTATATTAACATTTTTTCGTTTTCTATCAATTCATATAATTTCTGACCTCAAGGGATAGCACAATTGACTAGAGAACACATCTCATGAAGAAAAGGTCACTAGTTTGAATCGGCCCTTCCTTTTCCCTTGGAACCAAAACATATATAAAAAACTAGTCCTTTGATGATGTTTTTTGCCACTTGTCATTCTCTCTCCATTTTCTTACTTCTTTCTTTATTAATTTCAGATATTTAAATGGTTTTGGATGTGATATTTCTCATATCCCAAGGGGTTCACTGTTTTTGAAATTTGTAGTTAACCTATGCGTATGCTATAGGTTTTGCAGCAGTTGAGGGAAAAGGCTTTGAAGCGCGCTAAGATAACAGAAGACCAAGTCTTGAAAAAAATAGAAGAAAGAACTGCTGCAAGAAGGAACAAGGAGTTTGAAAAGTCAGATGCAATTAGGAAAGATTTAGCTGTTGTTGGAATTGCTCTTATGGACAGTGCAGATGGCACTACTTGGAGACCAGCTGTTCCACTTGCACTTCAAGAGCAGCAGGTGGTGGCAACTTAAATGGCTTATGGGTTCAACCTTTTTTAACGATTCATTTTGACGTTGTATCTAAGATTGGGGTGAACACAAATTTCCTCCCAGACATTTAAAGAAAGTGATTAGGGATTTTGGAATGTGGACTGTACGAGTGTTCACATATGTTCAGTGGTAGTGGGTAGAGATTTTACCATGATAGAAGAAGTTCAGTGAGCATCATTGCAAATTTTAGTATCCCTGTAATGATTGAAAAATTTGTTCTGCAAATGATTTATTGAAGTTTTTTAACCGCTTGAATAAAAGAATTCAGTGATCAGCCTAGCAAATTTTGGCATCTGTGTAATGATTGATACATTTTGTTCTGTAGTTGTCCCCGGTGTAAAAGAAGTTGTCAACAAATGAAAGCAACAAGCCTTTTTGCTTCGGTTGCTGATTTGAAATCCTGTATCTTCCCTGTAAGCATTTTGTTTTGTTTTTGTTTTTTTGTTTCAATAACTAGTTCTTTGATTCTGGATGAATATGTAAACATTTCATTCTTGCATTTCTTCATCTTGCTGAATAAAGATTAAAAGTAAAGATGCACTAATATTTCTGATCTAATTGTTACACAGAAAGCAGGATATATCAATTTTTGCTATGCACCTAATTACATACAGAGAAGTTAATATAAGGTATTTGTACAAATACAATAGAGAAAGGAGCTATAGTTATTGGATCTGATTGGCTTACATTTATTGGTTCCAAGGGTGGGATAACCCCAGATGAATCTACGGTTAGCATTTTCTCATTTAGAAGCATTATTTGGCTGTGTAAATCCCCATCTTTTGGGGTTAAGTGATATTCTTCTCTGGTAAGGTTAGCAATTTTAGATCCTCGAGACACTCTAGCAAATTTTGTTCTTGGATCTTGTAAAGGTGAAATACCAAGGCCAGTAGCATTTTCAGTAGAAACTCGCACTTGAACTGTTGTGTAACCATCAAGGTTGATCAAGAGCAATGTGATTCCTTGCTGCAAAAATGAAAACTTGGTGCGTTAGTAAAGTTCTTCAATTTTTCTGTTTGTAATCTTTCATCTTCCTCTCTATGAACCTAAAGATAGATCATACTCACCGTTTTCTTTGAACAGTGAGCATAAGCACGTATTTTGTTTGTTCCAGAGAAGTTTGTCGACAAAACGTTATTGCCCATCAAGCGGTGCCAAAGGAGGGCACTGCAAAATAAACGGCAATACTATTAATAGGCATTGAATATGCATCCTTTCACACACCTTTTTTTTTTTTTTTTTTTTTTTTTTTTTTTTTTTTTTTTTTTTTTTTTTTTTTGGTGTATTTGGGGGGGGAGGTTTCACTCGAAATATGAGAATAACCTGTAGTAATCAGGATTTGGAACAAAGGTGTTAGTGTCGAGAAGGCCATAGTTTCCACCAACCAAAGTTTGTCTACAATATGTTTTGGTATCAAAAGATGATGCCATTCCGAGCTGGTCCAAGTACCTATGTGTTATTTAATGGAAGACAAGATCATTATTCCACGCTACCAATTCAAATCATGGTGTGAAACAATTGGAGGGAAAGTCAGAAAATTTACCAGAAACTAAAAACAAATGTATTAGTGACAAGATTATGGCCACTATTAGAAGCACCTCCTGCTTCGCCAACCCATGCAACGGCTTGAGTCCCAGAATTCTTCAGAATGCTTTGAAGTCTACTATACTTTTGTGATACGCTGTCAAGAAAAGATGGATCTAGGATCTCTTTGATAAGGCGATCGCTACTGCCTATACTTGAGAAAATGAATAAGTTTCATTAAAAATGATCTGTCTAGGAAGGGTGCTCATTTCTTGTTAAGAGCTGGTACAGGGTAGAAAGTACAAACATAAGTTTAATTGCATTCCAAAAAAAAAAAAAAAAAAATTGAAGTAGAATATGCTTGATAATTGAGTTTTTACTATGCTAATGATGTACCTGGACCAAGGTTATAAATGTGGTGGGTGACCACTTGAAGAGATTTAGTTGTTTTCTGTATGAATTCTCTGAACCAGATTTCTTCAAAGAAACCTCCTGGTCCCATGACTACTGGCTTGACGCCAATACCAGCATAAATATTTTGCACGGTGTCTTGCAGAGTGTTTATGTCAGATGCATATTGATCTGCCGAAACTGTTGCTCCAATTCCATTCCCACTCAGTTCATTTCCTGACAAGTAACAAGAATTTTACATAGAGATTATGGAAACCTTTGACAATAAATATAGAAGGAAAAAAAAAATTGCGCTGTGATGTTTATTAAAACTTCTGATATTCTTTAGAAAACTAAAAAAAAAAAATGATTACCTTAGTAAATGGACGAAAAAGTACCATTTAGTAAGTTTCTTTTCTTGAACTAATCCTGCAATTAGATACTTTTATGATGTTTTTACGATTTTTTTTTCCCGGCTTTTATTAAATTACCTTGTTATTTTAGTATGAGGTAAGAAAGCAACCTCAAGAAAGAATGGTTAATAGCAAAACATGTCTGCTTGAGTTGCATTATGTTACATGAAGTTACTGTTGGATAATTGGGAAAGCAATATTAGTGAGGAGTGAAGGCTGAGGGTGCAAGTAAAATATTTCAATTTAATCAGAATGTATCTAAACTGCTTCCAAACCAGATGTACCTTCCAAATTTGTGCATAAGATTTCTTACCAAGCTCCCAACCTTGAATGGTATAGCCCTGGTTGACAGTGTATCGCATAAGAGATTCGGCATTACTAGAATTCCAAGCTCCTTCAGCAGAACCTTGGGGGTTTATCGTCTTCCCTCTTAGCTCATTTAGACCAAAAACAACAACAGCCCTGGATTTCAACACACAATGTGATACTGTTTAGAAACAGGAAATTGTGTATTAGCAAGAACTTGATATATAAAATAAATAAAGTATTTGATTTCTAACTAAGAATGTTTTTTTTTTTTGGTGTAATTATAAGTGTCACAATGTTTTTACCCAGCTTTCTTGAAGAAATTGTTTAGTTCATCCCAGCGAGTCAAAGGGAGGCAGCCTTTAGAGAATCTTAACAAATCTGAACTCCTTTGGACAAATGGGCTACACGGTTGTTGTTCATTGCTCTGGTATATTACTCTGTCTTGTAAGGTTCCACCTAATCTTATCTTTAGCGGAGAAAATGCTGCAATACAATCAAAGTTGACTCCTAACTTGGGTTAAATAAGAAATTGTTGAAGAAGTACATTTTATTGAGTTCAATAAGAAACCGTTAAACAAGTATTTTATGTAAAGTTTATGCAAATTGACTACTTACCTTTGATGGCATTCAATAATATTACGTTGTTAAGGTCCTACCAGAGGAAAAAAGAGAGGAGAAAAAAAGATTAGAATAAGCCAAATTAACAAGACTTGGCTCTGTAAATCGTTGACTATCATTTTCGTTCTCTTAGATGAGGCCTTGGGAAATGGGTTTAAATTAAATTAGCATCTGACAAGCTGTCATTAATTTATTATTGCAATATTGATATAAAAATCTCGAAGCTATTACAATTTTACTGCGTAAAAGTGCACATAAAATATAAGATTGATGAACTTTAATTACCTAAGTTTAAATTATTTTTAAATTATTGATAATGACAAATCATTTTGTAAACTCTATCTAACATCACTTTCTTTTTTTTTTTTTTTGGGGGGTTGGGTGTCTGTTTCGGCTTTTAGAACTTTTGTTTGGGTTGTCTTGATTATATGTGTACAGTTTTGTTTCGGCTACAGTAACTGATATTGAGACCGGTCCAAAACTATTGTAGGCTATTATACTTGCAGCAGAGCAACGCTACATTGAGAAAAATATTTTGCCAATAATTTCAATGGAGAACTAACTCAGTAAAGAAAATGGTAAAAACATGTCTGATTTGAATAGCAACATTAAAGGGGAATTAAAAAAGAAAGAAAAGCATGTTAAGGATGATCAACTTACTAGATTAAGCAGAGAAGTTCTGCCCCAGCTGCATGTTCCATAGTCACATTTCTGAGGAGGCCACCAATCCAAAGTGGCACAGACAAAATCATCATCTATTCTTCCAATTGAAGTGGTTCCATTTATAAAAACTTTTCCTTCAATGGTAGTTCCAACCCCAGATGTACTGCGTGGTGCCACAGGGGAGCCATGTCTGACCCAGTACAGCCAGAAAAACAAACAGAACAGCAGAAATAGGGAAGTGGCCATTCCATATATCAGAATCTTCTGTGCTGATTCTGTCCCCATCTTCTTCTTAACCGCAAGTGCAAGCCCGGTACCATTAAGATACATAGAGATTCTTATTGGCTGTGGATGAAAGAATTGTAATAGTTTTTGCTTGAGGGAGAGAGAGAGAGGGAGAGAGAAAGATTTGTTGAGATTGGAAGTCAATTCCTTTAATGAAGGACGAGAATATGTAATTTGCTATTCATTTGTATATGGAACTAGAAATTGATGGTTGACCGCCTCAATAAGAAAGACCAAGTTGTCAATGGATTATGAATATGAGAAGCAAAAAAGTAGAGGATCAATGTTAAAGAGTTTTTACATACCTATTTACTTTTGATTACTTCCTTTATACCATGAAGAAAAGCCTCCCTCAGAACAAGAAGATGAATGAAGTGCAACCTTCACCAGACCACAAATTAAGTATTTGTAGTCCAGAAAAGACCCATTTTTAATCACTATTTAAGCTCAACAAGGGTCTCTCTCAATGTGACATATATTATAGTAACACAACATTGACTAAAAGTCCACCAAAATGAAAAACAATACCATCTTTCTCATGAATTAGAATAGATAAATTAGGGAAAATATTCATTCCTTAGTAACAGTTATTTTTAACTTTTTTATGTAGAGAGATTTTGCTAGAAATTTATAATTATTCTTTTAGTTCTAGACAAAATTTGTCAAACCCAATTTTTTTTTCTTCATACAATCCAAAAAGCCAAAAACGTATCTCAAAAATTAATAATTAAAACCAAAAAGATAGGAAAGATAAAAAAATAAATAAATAAAAAAATAAAAAAAAAACTCACATCAAAGTCAAACTCTTTCTCCCCGGTATGTGAAACATATCAAACGTAATGTAATCAAACCAAATATCCAAATATCCAAAACACAAAGCAATAATGTTATTTAATAATGTAATTTATTATGTTTTCATGTGGCACCAATCTCATTCACAGTCATGTAAGTGTATTAAATCTTTTGTAATAATAGCTTTATGACTCTTACATAGTTAAAATACTCTTTTAATCAATAAATTGAGTGTTGAAATTTTCTACTATCCCTATAAATATTTTGTTGGATACATGATATATTTTTTTTAAATCATTTTACTGTAGAGACAAATATAGTTAAGATCATATTTGAATTACCCTTGACTATATTTTATTAAATACATTTTAGGTGATGTATTTTTTTTTTTTTTTTTTTTTTGCTGAATTAGGTGATGTGGTTAAGACCCTGTTTAAAAGAAGGAAGTATCTTCTCAAAATAAAAATAAAAGAAGGAAGTAAGTCAATTAAGTACTTTTAGTTTTATCTTTCAATATTTAAATTACAAAGTTGCTTCCTTTTATGCTTTTCTATTTGATAAAATAAGATCTTGGTATTTCTCATAGTTCTTTTTCTCAGTTCCTTGTTGGTGTATATTTAGATTATTGCTTCAAGGATTCTTTTGCAGTATTTCTAGATGGTGCTTGTATTTCTCAGTTCAGTTTTAAAAAAAGGAGCTTTGTAATTTGAAACAATGTCTTTTTCCAATCCATTAATAGGAGCTTTGTACTTTCTATTATGTGTAATCCTCTTTATGGGTTTACGGTTTATTGTGGTTTATGCTCCAAACAAAATATTTATAAACATTGAAAGAAAACTGCACGAAACTAATTTGTGTAGACCATTTTCTTCAATTGCACAAATTGTTTGTAATTATATTGTTTAGAGTCTAGACCAACTTTTTGTTTTCCAAATAAATTAAAACCTAATATCACTAAATAAGGCATTATAATATGATTTTCCTCCAATTCAGGTCAATAATAACAGCTATTCATTAAGAGTATTCAATATTGTAAATAAAATGACAAAACAAATACTTGCATAATAGAACATATTTGAATTATCGAAGGATAGAATAGTGAGGGTACAAACCTCGAGTCCAAATTTTTTGTCTTACTTTTTTTACTCTACTTTATACTTTACCAATAAAAACTTGCCACATGTTCACCAAATTAATTAAATATTACCATTATGACTTATTATTTTAACTACTAAATAAAACAAAATCCAAACACCTCCTACCACCAACACTGCCCTTCACTACCACCAAACATGCTAGCACCGTCAGCTGCCACCCTTGACTTCTCCAGTAACCAAAAACGCGGCTACAGAGCTGATCTTGGGCTGCGTTCAATGCACGCGGCTATACTTCTAGTGCTGGAGCTACGTTTGTGCAAAACGCGGCTCAAATACACCCTATAGCTACATTTTTGTAAACGCAACTTAAAAAAACGCAACTAAAAACGCATTTTTTGTAGTGCCACCATCACTCGATCCACACCACGTCAGACATTCAAGCCGTCACTACCCCTCACCAACCACCATCACTCCACCAAAAACACCAACAGATCTAGAATCACCATCATTCAAAGTAAGACTTTGTCTTTCTCAATTCTCAAATCCAAATCTTTTAGATCTCTCCATCTTTCTTGTTAAATTTTCAAATAATATATTAATTTTGGAAATGTTGGTACTGAATGTGTTGGATTGTTCATGGATTTTAGATTTGTTGGGTTTATTTTGGTGGTGGAGTGATGGTGGTTGGAGGGATTGAGATGGGCGGTGGGATTGGCTTGGATGCCGGCAGTGACCAGCAACGTCAGTGGTGGTGACCAGCAATGTCTGTGATAGAGGCTTCTGGTGCTGGCCAAAGTTTGGTGGTGGTGGACTAGTGGTAATGGCAGGGAGTTGTTGGGTTTTTTTATTTAATTTAGGTAGTTAAAATAAAAAATTCAATAATGGTAGTACTTAATTAATTAGGTGAACATGCGGCAAGTTTTTGTTTGTGGAGTATAAAGTAGAGCAAGAAAAGTGGGACAGAAGATTTGAATTGACAAACCTCTAGTAAGAGATCTATATCATGCATTATTTGGGCTCTTCCTATTGAGTAGTTATCAAGTTTTATCATTTCCACCATCAAAGCTAATGTAAGACATGTGAATACCTTTCATAAACTTTTTTTTTAATATATTCTTCATTGATTTAATTGGGTTATTATTAACATCTAAATTAAAGTAAATGGATATGTAAAAAGCAAAGTTATATGTAAAGTTAAAACCACCCAAGATGAATGTATAGACAATAAATTTTGTTTTTAATTATTCATTGATTTCATTGTTTATTTATAAACATCTAAATTAAAGTGGATGAACATGTAAAAACAAAGTTTTTGTTTTTTTTTTTGAGATAGTTTCAACGTATGGCGTCCAACCCCAGATCTCTTATTCAACCATTAGAAACTTTATTAGTTGAGCTAACTAAAACCTACATGTAAAAACAAAGTTATATATAAAATTAAAACCACCCAAAATGAATTTATAAAGTCAATCTATTTATATTTAGTATTGTCAAAAAACATTAGGAGTAACATATAAATAATAATAATAAAAATGATGATATGACTAATGAAATAATGGATAAGGTGGCACAACATGAGTATAGCAATATTAAATAATACACTTTCATTTTTATATTGTATATAGACTATAGATTATAATTCATAGCCTTCACTTCAATTATATAAAATTTTTATCAGAATTAGACGAAAAGTTTGAATTGAATAAATTTGAAATTTAAAAGACTCAATTGAATTAAGGTAAAGTCAAAGATTTGAAAAGAATTTTAATTTGCATTTTAGCGAATAGATTATAATTCATTGCCATCACTTCATTTCGTGTTTATTTAAGAATAGCTTATTTAGTTGAAACTGAAAACTTTTTGTTGAATGTACTGTAAATAAAGCTAAAAGGTAGTTGAAATACTCCTAGTACATTATGACTTATGAATAGTATCAAAAAGTGCAATAAGACTCATGAATAGTAGCAAAAATAAGCTGAATAGTAAAATAAAAAATAAAAAAAAGTTTTATAAGTGCAATATCATCAACATCACCATCACAATGATCATAGATTTGACATAGGAATATTCAATATTCACCATTCGCTATTCGCTATTCGTGTGGTTTACATTTTCAAAGACCAGTCAATACTATGCCTTTTAAAAAATCATTCTCTGGATAAGGATTGTCTTTAAAACGAAAAAGATTACTGATTTCTAATTATATTATTTGTTTACAGTGTTTTATATTATATTAACACAATAACACATTGTCTTAGTTTTATCATAAAATTAACAGGGAAAGCATGGCTAAGTCCAAGAACAAATTTCAAATTTTTATAGGAAACCTAACTAGCATTGGTTCTATAAGGAAAAAAAAAAAAAAAAAAACTGATGAATTCATGTTGTAACTTGCAATTCGCATCCTTCTATAATCTTTCATTTTTTTATTATTTTTATTTGAAGGCAATATAATTTATATAAACTTTAAAAATACTAAATCGCCTTTCCCTCAAGGGGAAAATGCTACAACAATAGAAACCAAAGGGTGAACATTATAATGCTTTTAATTTCGATTCTGTGTCAAAGGTGATGATGGTGTATTCTTTGATAAGGGTAATTATAGAATTATAGAATACTTTATGAAATGCATATATTCTATAATTTTCTGTTTGACAAAGAACTTGTTATGTCATGTGGATTAAGGCTGCTTGGACTTTGGTTGAGTCATGGATCATGAGTGGCCGTCACAAGCATCAACTCCCCTGGTTGAAAGAAATAGCAGTATCCAAGGCAGGTTCCAATTGCATTCGTTGTAATACCTAACTCTCTAGGTCAGCACTGGGTATCCCATAATTGATTAATTGTCATAGTCTTTCTCTTTCTCTAGTTTACTAAACAAAATAATAATTATAAAAAAAAAAAAAAGGGCTTTTTCCAAGGCAGGTTTCAATGGCATTAGAATTAAAACATGGTTTCTAATTTTCTACATTGAGTACTAGGAAAGTTAAGATCGAACTACAGATATGAGACATCATAAAATAATGTTATTACTATTGAGCAATCACTTGAATCTGAAGCTGTATGCATTGTTGTCAATCAAGGAATAGGGGCTTTGGATAAGCCATATAGTTGTCTGATTGCATTAGTCCTTGCTTGCTTTCTCTTAAAGGTAGACATTAAGCCACGATTCTTTGAGAACCATTTTTAAAACATCCAACGTGTAGTTACAAGTTTTTTTTTTTTTGGTGAGAATTAGGACCATACCTATAAAGAAACTTTATTAAGAACTTTGGTAATCTGCAGAAACAAAAGAGTTAATATCAGACGGAACATCCTCCATCCAAACTAATAAAGGGAAAGATAAACGAGCTCTCTGGGCTAAGGCATGTGCCACAGCATTGCCTTTCCTTACAATATGAGAGAGAAAAATCCAAAAAAGAATTAACAATAGCTAAAGTGTCTCTAACTAAATGACCAAAAGGTGAAGAGGACATATCCCCTATTTTAAGAGCCTTTATGATAGTTTCTGAATCACCCTCAAATTGACATTTTTGTAGGCCAATCTCTTGTGCAAAAATCACCGCTCTTCTCGCTGCCATCATCTCCAAACAGTCCACGGAATGAGGCTTTTTTATTTTTTCAGCTAGTGCAGCAAGCACCTGACCCGAGGAGTCCCTCACCAACACTCTAATTCTAGCTTCCTAGCTTTCATTGAACCATGCTCCATCAAAGTTAGCTTTGTAACTCCATTGCTACCGAAGGGGACCACTTACGCCTAGGTGGCTGTTTTACCACACTTCAAACCTCCATGAAGTCACGAGCGGCCTTCACTTGCTGCAGAAATTTTTTTGCAGCTTCTCCAATACTACTCAATGGTATAGTCTTCTCCCTCAACCTAACTTTATTTCGGTGAGTCCAGATGAGCCAAGCAGTGATCTCAAACAATTCACCTGCACCTGGTTTTGTCAAACATAGCTCCACAAGATCAAGGAACGACCCATAAGCTGTCATGCCTTCGATCACCAATTGAAGTCCACGCACCAAACCCTCCTCACAGCTTCACAACTCCACAATGCGTGGTTTGTATCTTCAGGCAGCCTTCCACATAGCTCGCAATGAGAATCATCCACGATTCTTCTTTTCATGAGATTTACCTTAGTAGGTAAACAATCTGTACAAGCCTTCCACAAAAAATGAAGTATCTTTCCAGGTACCTTTAGTTTCCAAATCCTAGACCACAGCTCAGCCATTCCTTCTCTGCTTGAACCCGAAGCATCTTCCCTTCTTGCCTCTTCACAAAGCAACTTGTAACCTGACTTCACATAAATTCCATTCTTTTCTGCACTCTAATAGAGATAGTCAGATTGAGGCACCAAACACAAGGGAATTCCCTTAATTTGCTGAGCTTCATGAGGGAGGAATAAAGAATCAACCAGCTGCTCATTCCAGCAAGCCTTATCTGATGACATCAATGCAGCCACTTTCAGATTTCCATCCAAACCCGACTGGACAGAAGCTACTTTACCACCTGAAAGACCTGGTAGCCATTTATCTTCAAAAACCTTTATTGATTGTCCATCCCACACCCTCCATTTTGCTCGCATTACAATCACCTTTCTTGCCCTCAAGATACTCTTCCATGCATAAGAACCAGATTTTTGTTTGGCATCAAAAATGGTACCTTTGGGAAAATATTTGGCCTTAAATACACGATAAAATAGTGAACTTGTATCATGACTAAGCCACCACACCTACTTGGCCAACATTGCATCGTTGAACTTTGTCAAGTCCTTGAAACCCAAACCTCTTTCAATCTTCGGTTTACAAAGTGTTTCCCAATTCTTCCAATGTATCTTCCTTCGTTCCCCTCGTTGTCCCCACCAAAATTTCCTAATTAACATTTCAATATCCTTGCACAAACCAATTGGGAGTTTGAAGCATCCCATTGCAAAAGTGGGAATGGCTTGGACCACCGCCTTCAAGAGCACTTCCTTCCCCGCTTGTGATAATAATTTCTCCTTCCACCCCTACAATTTCCCCCATACCCTATCTTTTATGTAATTCAAGCTTTTTTTTTCTATTTTTACCGACCACAGCAGGTAGCCCCAAGTACTTCTCATAATGCTTTATTTCAGGCACGCCGAGTAGTAATTTAATGGAATTTTTGGTCTCCTCTCTCATTGGTTTCCCAAAGAACAAGATAGTCTTCTTCACATTGATTTGTTGACCTGATGCCTTTTCATACACTTCCAAAATGGCTTGAATGGATTTCACTCCTCCACCTTTGCATGACAGAAAAGGAGGCTATCATCTGCAAAAAATATGTGAGAAATTTTTGGGCCACCTCTACATAGAGAAAACCCATTAATTTTTCCTTCATTTACAGCATGATGAATCAGACCATTGAACCCTTTGGAGCATAATAAAAACAGGTAGGGTGATAAAGGGTCCCTTTGTCTCAAACCCCTAGTTGGAACTATATTACCCCTCGGTTCCCCATTAACCATTATAGAAAAGGAAACAGTGCTAATACATTCATAAATCCAACCCCTCCATCTAGAATGGAAACCCATTCTCTCCATAATTTTCATCAAAAACTCCCACTCCACCCTATCATAAGCTTTACTCATATCTTGCTTCATGGCCATAGACCCACTCTTTCCTGTTTTTTTATTTTTCATATGATGTAAAGATTCAAAGGCCACTAAAATGTTATCTGAGATGGCTTTCTCTGATTGGAAGGCACTTTGAAATTCAGAAATGATACATGGCATAATTTTTTTTAACCTATTAGCTAGGACCTTTGAAATAATTTTGTACAAAATATTACAAAGAGCTATAGGTCTAAAATCTGACACTTTTACCGGATTCTTCACTTTGGGAATGAAAGTAAGATGAGTATGATTCAAACCTATGGGAATCTTGTCGGTATTTAGACAAAACAGCACCGCTTTTGTCACATCATCACCAATGTTCTTCCAATAGTGTTGGTGGAATATTGGAGGCATACCATCCAGACCAGGTGTCTTTAAAGGTGCCATCTAATTCAATGCCCTCTCTACTTCCTCCCTATTGAAGTCTCCGATCAACTCCTTATTCATCTCCTCATTGACTACTCGGCCCACATGTTGTGTTACTTCTTCAAATTCACTTGGATTTGACGACATAAACAATTTGCTATAGTAATTCTCAAACACCCTAGCCACCTTTTCCTCTCCCACACACCATACACCATTATGATCCTCAATTCCCAAGATACGATTTCTCATAAACCTTTGCGAGGCTTTAGTATGGAAGAACTTAGAATTCTTGTTACCTGATTTTAGCCAATGGGTTTTGGACCTTTGCTGCCACATCTGCTCCTCATTTGCTAACAATCCCACCAATTCACCTTTTAGCTTTGCCACCAACTCCACATTGTTTCCTTGTAGAGCCGAATTTTTTGCCTCCCACATTCTTTTTTTCTTTTGTGCAATTTCCCATGTAACATTCTTAAAGCACCGTTTGCTCCACATCTTTAATTTCACTTGACACTTTCCCACTTTGTTCACCACTCCACCCATTGGTGTATTGCCCTCACCTTCCCTCCAAGCCGAGTTTACTACATCATGACACCCCTCCTCCTCCAACCACATCTTCTCAAAGCGCCATGGCTTATTTTTCCTCACCGGTACCCCACAAGGATGGATTAACATTGGTTTATGATCTGACATACCACATTCCAAAAACCACTTTTGTCGCCAGGTAATTTTCAAACCAATTCATGGTACCCAAAGCTCTATCTAGATGTTCCCATACCAAAATTCCATTGGCAATATTTTTAAACCAAGTAAATTTGCTACCCACGAACCCTAAATCCATAAGCCCACACTCATCCAAAACATCTCTAAAATTTTTCATTTACATATATGGCCTCAATCTCCCTCCATTTTTTTCATGAGATTTTGTAATCTCATTAAAATCTCTAGCACATAACCATGGTACCGAGAACCTCCCATGTAAATTTCTCAAAAGATTCCATGATTCCATCCTTCGTTGTGTCAATGGTTTGCCATAAAAACCCATAAAGCTCCACCCATCCTCCTTATTTTTATTTATCAAGACATCAATATGGTTTAGGAATGAAGATTCTACACTTACCTCCACTCCCTCCTTCCAAAACAGTGCTAAACCTCCTCCTAAATTCACTTTAGACATGCCAAAATAACTTCCCATCTACAATCTATCCCTAATGTCACCTAGCCTTGCTTCTACCAGCCATGTTTCGGCTAAAAACACGACTAAAGGATCTTGTGCTCGGATCATATCCCCGAGCTCTTGAATTGTCTGCCAGTTCCCAAGTCCTTAACAGTTCCAACATAAGATACTCATTGTGTCTGGCAGGGCTAGGACTTAGCCTCCACCAATTCGGAATTTTTTTCTTCACTCCCCTTCGCCACTCTCCCCTTCTTTTTTTAAACCTCGGAATTACTCTCCCTTTCTGCCATACTCACTGCCAAGCTTCTTTTTTTCCCAACAACAATCTCCAATGGTTCCATGGAAGCAGCCTTTACAGTTTGCACCCTTGCCCACTTTCCTCCTTTATGCGGACTTGGAGTGGATTTGATTTCAGCTTCCTCACCTCTTTCTCCCACTGAACCACTGTCCCTAAGCAAAGGGATTTTTTGTTTGTCACCCCCTTCATACTCTCCATTAAGTTTCTCATTCAACCTGGTATCATATTTTTTAAGATCATTGTCAATCTCCTCTATGCGACGATGAAATAATTTGTTTGGGCATGCACGTGTGTTTAGCGTGCTAGACTCCACTCCCACCTCTAGAATCTTTGATCCCTCCTCACGTGCCTCGTGCCCTTTATCTCGTGAGTGGAACGTTGCTAAAGTCCATGTCTGCTCCTTAATTATCTTCCCTGAATCATGCGTCTGATGAATAGAGTCATTATTGGGGTTAAAGACTTCCTTATTTGGTTCCAAATCAAATACCCTACCTAGTATTTCAGAATCTGTTTCCAAGTTCGTAATGTTTCCCTTTACACCGTTCAAACCAGCATTTAATTCCTCCTCAAACTCCTCTGTTTCCATCTCTGACCTGCTAATTGTTTGCTTCCTGGATTTCTTGTTTCCAGCCACCCCACTTACACCGACATCATTCCTTCTCAACCCCTCATCCCCTTCCAATCCTGATTTATCATAGAATCCCGGTACATAAATCACCCTTTGATTCGTTGGGTTATAGGGTGCTGCTCTTAGAGAGGGCCCAAACTGCCTATCTTCTTCCTTTAGAGTTCCTTTGCTTTGTAACCAAAGCGAACAATCTCTATCACCAAGGGAAAGCCTCCCACACCAGAAACAAAAATTTGGCAATCTCTCGTACTTAAATACCACCCAAGTTTTCTTGCCATTCTCAAGAGTTATGAGTCTCCCCCGGCACAAAGGTTCAGCTATATCGACTTTAACTCTTACCCTCATGAAACAGCTCCCTTCCTCTGTTTCTGCACCAATAGACTAGACCACCTCCCCTATAATATCACACAATTTTTCAACCACCTCGGTTGTCATGTACCGTATGGGAATATCATGGACCTGGACCCATAACATCACCATGTTGAAGGACAATGATCTTAGCGGGATATCTTTTTCATACCTTGATAACGCCTTAAAATGTATAATTGTTATATATTTATGTGGGCGTTATCTCCTTATTACTATGCTTAATTTGTATAATTAAGCCATGATTTGCATTAGTCCCTATTATTTATTTTTACATAATTTCTTGAATAAGATGCTATTCATTGTGTGTAATTTTCTACTTTCAGGAAATCATGTGAGAAAGATGAGTTTATAGGAATTTGTGAGAGAATGGAGGCCAAACTAGAATTAAAGTGGAGCTAAAGGACCACACTTAAATGTTTAAGGAAAGAAATCAAATGTTTAAAGTGGATCGTCTACCATGATTGGAAGCTTCAAATAAGGAAAGAAATCAAAGAGGCAGAATCTGAAAAGGAAAAATCTGATTTGAGCACTGATCAGTATTTTGGACGTATCTCTCTTCTCAAAAATCCAATTGACACAAGTCTAGATGGGTTGGAACCATGACTTAAATATCTACAACTTTCCAGTTTTAAGTTTTTCAAAATTTTCAATTTTTGAAGGCTGAAATTAACTTACAAGTTACTTCTGTAAACCTGGACGGAAATTAAAATAATAAAAGTTTTATTTTCTTTGGACACTTAGACATTAGGGTTTTGGAAGGGAGGCTAGTAGAACGAATTTTGGCAGAGAAAACCTTGTATTTTTCTTTCTCTAATGGCAGCCTAAACTCTTTGCTAGGACTAGGGGTTATGTTTCTTTTATATGATATGAATATTTAATGTGATTCTTTCTAGGATTTTATCAACAACATATTTGATTGTTTAATTAGATTTCTTTTTATGTATTAATTCTTTCATGCTTTCAATAAGTTCAATCATGTTTTTCTTATTGTTTAGATGAATTTCTAATAGTTTCAAATAGAAATCAGGTTTTAAAGTGAATGGGTTTTTTTGAAAACTTTTCTAACCGCATTATTAATCGAGGTTATCATGCGTTCTTGAATTGTCTCAGTTCAACCGAATCATAAGTTTTAAATTGTATAAGAACAATCAATTATGAAATAAATATTTTCTTAGATCACAAAGAATTTCAATCAATATAGAGAAACACCCCGACGCCCTAGTATTTACATTATTGATTTAAATCAATTTTTATTATTATTCTTGTTAGCAAAAGTATTTTTCTTTTTCACCCAAATTGTTATTTAATTATATTGTCTTTGAATTTACCCTGCTCCTTGTAGTTCGACCTCGATACTTCAAGAATTATATTGCTATAATCTCCTGCACTTAAGAGTGAGCAAGCATCCCTCATGACCACCACCAAATGTTTATCAAAACTCCATGGTTGGTTCATCTAGATCCGATTAATATGTATGTATGAATTGTTTTAAAAAGCATTCCTAAGATTGTAATAATTGCCAATTATGTCGGTAAGGCTACATCATATCGCACTGCTGTGATAGAAGCCAAAGGGTTGTAATCCGAGGCAGAAGCCACCTTTGCCATCGTGCAATACCATTACCATATTTCCATATATAGTTGTTAAGGCAACCCTGGATGAATGCAATACTAGGTGCCAATTACAAATCAACATGCTGCTAAAGATTGATGTAAATCTCTTAAAACAATTCTGATAGCCTTTTGGCACTATTACTTTTTCTTTTCTTTTTTAATATATAGATAAGGATATTTATATAAAAAGAGGACAAAAAAAAGGTCCCAACCCATCTCAATTTTAGGGAGAAAAAACTAAAAGAGGAAGAGAAAATGCGAATATGAGTCCCTTCCCGTTACAAAAAACAGCCCATTGGGGAGAATGTCCCATGCAATTTTCCAAAGCAAGAGTTTTAGCCTTTCATGAATTTTGAGCTTCCACAAATACTTCCATTCTTGTTTTGATAAAGAAGCAGAGTCTTCAAACCTTTGTGACTGATAAAAAATGTAGGCTAATTGTTAAAAATAAAAAAAATAAAAAAATAAAAAATGGTAGGCTAATTTAACCGTGAACTCACCATGACTAGTGGGGATTCAAAACAGTTTGTTTCCTGCACTAGTAGGTAAGGAAGGGGATCTACAAAATGTTTGTAATGGTTTGGTTGTCAAAAAAATAATTTAATCATCTTCTAATTCCAAAGTCAAACCGTGAATTTTCTGAAGATATAAAATAATAACAAAATCATCCATTTGCAAACATAAACATAAGATATAATATATATACAAATAACTCGATTTAAGTATAAATATTAAATAAACTAATATCTAATATAAATATTAATAAACTAACAGATAAGAAATCAATATTATCAAATAAAATTTAAGTATAAAATAAATAAAGTAATAAAACGTAAAGAAGTGCAAGTTGTAAACCACTTGTTTAATTATTATATTATACTAGTTATAGACACGTGCGTTGCATGGTTTTATGAAAAAAACTTATAAAATAAATGTATAAATAATTATATATTTTAATAGATTCAATAAAGATAAAAGAAAAAAATTATCAAGTGTAAATAATTATCTCACTAAAATAAGGGGTAAGATTTCTTCCTAAAACTAAATTAAATAGATAATTCCAAATTGAATTTTAAATTGATAATTATTTTTAAAAAAAATGTACTAAACAATTGATAAATCTAAAATTAATATAATCTTGATAATATTATAAATTAAAATTAAAGTTGATAATTCAAGAATACAGGTGTAGAACATCTTGATAATTTGATGTAACATAAAAATCAAATGAGAAAATTGTTAAAATTTATCTATTAATTCTAACCATATTTAATAGATCAAAGCTAAGAAAATTAGTTTAAACAAAAGGCAACCAATACATAAAACCTAATCAATTTAATAAAAGCAAAATACAAAAAAAAAGAAAAAGAAAAAGAAAAAAGAAAGGAGTCTTTAGAAACTTGACAATGTTTTCGAATGTTTTGAATTTATTAATTAAAATCACATGAAGACAGAAAACCAATAATAATACTAAAGAAAATAAACAAAATGAAAATAATAATAATAATAATTGTGGGTCCGAGAGGTCTTCAATCCGACCCAAACTCTATCTGGGCCCAGGGCCCGTACCGAGGAGGTATCTTGCCGAGGACGAATGATCAATGGCCGGGGTAACAAGGGGAACGGCTGAGAACTTACCCTGTCCTCGGCATTCCAGAGTTTCAATGGGAAGACCAACATCATGGTGGAGGCAATCCCCAAATAGCCCCCTCAAGGGGATGTGAACGGAATGGGGCCCATAGGGAAGCAGGGTGTGAAATTGGACCAAGAAAAATGCGTCCCCTCTTCAGTAAATGCACCTGCCAATACCCAGAACTGATTAATGAGAAAAGACGTTTGGACGGTGTAAACTTCGATCCATGCAACTAATAGAAAGTTAGACGGGACGGTTGATGGGATGGATACAGAAATAAGCTCCTGCTTGACCTACAAGTGGAGGGTCAGGATCAACCAAGACGGACTATATAATAAAAAGGAAGGTGCACCAACCAGGAGGCTGGGAAAAATGGCCAAAATCCAGAGCCTCCCAGCCCACCTCCAGGAGAAAGACTCCAGGGGTGAAGGAAACATAACTATATACGAACACCCCGAAAAACCCACCGCCTGGTGACTAGGGCCTAGCCTTTCAAACCCACGCTCTACAAATGATATTGTTTGGGCCCTTTTTACGTGCGAACCCGACACTGTTATGGTCCGCCACGAATCGTGTCCTTACAATTGGCGCCGTCTGTGGGGAAGGCTTGTGTGTTGGTATAGGAGGTGGGTCGATAGAGTTTCTTTGTTATTTCTAACCGTTGGTTATAGAGTTCTAGTATAAAGTTCTGCTAGGGGCTACGTTTCTTGACTAGGGGCTTGGCTGAGGAGCTAACTCCCTTAAAGCCAAGGTCCCCCGTAAAGAGCAAACTAGGCACTTGGTAGCGTTAATCGTATGGATAAACTCTAGGGGCTTGGCTGAGGAGCTAACTCCCCTAAAGCCAAGATAAGAGAAAACTACGTTTTGGACAGAACCAAGGCATTGCATAGTCCTCGGACTCAAGCCTATGGGGAAACCAACTACCTGGATGTGGAAAACTAGGTTTTGGACAGAACCAAGGCATTGCATAGTCCTTGGACTCAAGCCTATGGGGAAACCAACTACCTGGATGTGGAAAACTAGGTTTTGGACAGAACCAAGGCATTGCATGGTCCACGGACTCAAGCCTATGGGGAAACCAACTACCTGGATGTGGAAAACTAGGTTTTGGACAGAACCAAGGCATTGCATAGTCCTCGGACTAAAGCCTATTGGGAAACCAACTACCTGGATGAGGAAAACTAGGTTTTGGACAGAACCAAGGCATTGCATAGTCCTCGGACTCAAGCCTATGGGGAAACCAACTACCTGGATGAGGAAAACTAGGTTTTGGACAGAACCAAGGCATTGCATGGTCCACGGACTCAAGCCTTGGGGAAACCAACTACCTGGATGAGGAAACTAGGTTTTGGACAGAACCAAGGCATTGCATAGTCCTCGGACTCAAGCCTATGGGGAAACCAACTACCTGGATGAGGAAAACTAGGTTTTGGACAGAACCAAGGCATTGCATGTCCACGGACTCAAGCCTATGGGGAAACCAACTACTTGGATGAGGAAAACTAGGTTTTGGACAGAACCAAGGCATTGCATAGTCCTCGGACTCAAGCCTATGGGAAACCAACTACCTGGGATGAGGAAAACTAGGTTTTGGACAGAACCAAGGCATTGCATAGTCCTCGGACTCAAGCCTATGAGGAAACCAACTACCTGGATGTGGAAAACTAGGTTTGGACAGAACCAAGGCATTGCATGGTCCTCGGACTCAAGCCTATGGGGAAACCAACTACCTGGATGTGGAAAACTAGGTTTTGGACAGAACCAAGGCATTGCATGGTCCTCGGACTCAAGCCTATGGGGAAACCAACTACCTGGATGTGGAAAACTAGGTTTTGGACAGAACCAAGGCATTGCATAGTCCTCGGACTCAAGCCTATGGGGAAACCAACTACCTGGATGTGGAAAACTAGGTTTTGGACAGAACCAAGGCATTGCATAGTCCTCGGACTCAAGCCTATGGGAAAACCAACTACCTGGATGTGGAAAACTAGGTTTTGGACAGAACCAAGGCATTGCATAGTCCTCGGACTCAAGCCTATGGGAAACCAACTACCTGGATGTGGAAAACTAGGTTTTGGACAGAACCAAGGCATTGCATAGTCCTCAAACTCAAGCCTATGGGGAAACCAACTACCTGGATGTGGAAAACTAGGTTTTGGACAGAACCAAGGCATTGCATAGTCCTCAGACTCAAGCCTATGGGGAAACCAACTACCTGGATGTGGAAAACTAGGTTTTGGACAGAACCAAGGCATTGCATAGTCCTCGGACTCAAGCCTATGGGGAAACCAACTACTTGGATGAGAAAATTGGGCACTAAACAAGACCTAGCTACCATACGCGACGTCGAAAATGGTTCCTATATCTCCGTTAAACGATGGTTAAAAATGATTCTAAAGCCTCTACGGGTGCAAATAAACTAAGGTGTGGGAAACATGATGATAAATGTATTGCATACATAGATATTCTTACGTGTTAAAAATGAATCAGCACAGAATTTGTGAACAAAATGCGTATCAACGAGGGTAGCTAACGATGTAACCAGAAGGAAAAAAGAAAAGTAAGATTTCATATATACATGCTCGAACGTTTGCACATCATCACTAAATTAGGAAGTTTTCGAAATAAAAGGAAACAAGTTAATCGTTAAAATAGACACGAATACAAAAGCCTAGCCTAGACTTTTACTTTTCTGCTTTTTTGTCGGTCACATCTTGGGAGATAGGAACAGGATCAACTTCGATGCCCGGAATGACGGTCCCTTCTGGGGAAGGCTGAACAGGGCCAGCGTTGGTACTCTGAGGGACCACAGCAATGGGAATGGCCTGTGGCGGCTGTGCAAGTGTGGTTGGCTCCTCTATACTAGACACCTGAACGCCAACCACGGGCTCAGTATCCTCTTTAGGTGCCTCAGGACCCGTATGCTGAGATATCATTATCGCACCCTGAAGTTCTTCTTCTTTGGGCGCCTTGCTAGAGGAACCGCTGGCCTGTAAGTCATCCGATGGGGTGATCTCTTCCTCGGGTTGATCACACGTAGCCGTGGAGTTGGTAGAAGTGGCCTCAAGGATGGCCGCCGGGTAGAATATGCTCTCCACCTTCCACAAATCAGATGAAGCATCCACCCCAGCTTGCTTCAATGCTTCTTCCCAAACCTGGGAGCAATAAAACCTACACACTCCAGGAATCTGCGCCTTAAGGATGGCTTGGGTCTCGGCGACTCCCATGTTGTAACCGTCATCTTCGGCTGTATTCTTGGCAGCCTCTGCCTCATTCCTGGCAAACTCGGCCTCCTGCTTTGCCCTTTGGGCTTCATCTCGGGCATATTCTGCCACTCCCTTTTCATGCACAGC
The DNA here is from genome assembly GCF_001633185.2 of Quercus lobata. NCBI lineage: Eukaryota > Viridiplantae > Streptophyta > Magnoliopsida > Fagales > Fagaceae > Quercus > Quercus lobata. Next base: position 21,105,706 of record NC_044905.1, read on the forward strand.
CGCGGCCAGCTGCTTGTTTAAATCCTCGATCAGGTCTTTGGCTATTCGTAACTGGTCCTCGGCTTCAAGTGCACGCTTTGTTTAGTCCTTGGCCTGTTTTTGGGCACTAGCAAGGCCCGCCAAGACGTTATCCCTCTCGCGGGTAGTTATTGTTAAGTCATCCTTGACTTTGGCAAGTTCCTTTTCAGAAGCTTCGAGAGTCTTTGAGGCCGTTATGCACTTCTTGCGTTCGTTCTCGGCTGCCTTACTCCTGTCATGCACTTCTTCCTCCATCCTATAGGTTGCCTGGAGAGCCTGTCAAGAAAGATGAGCATGTAGTGAGTGACAAACCGGTGACAAGAGTTAATAAAGTGTTAGGTTTCAAGAAATCTTACCATGCCCAAGTATCTCTTAGTACTGAGAAAAACCTCCTGCATCCTCATTCTCCTCAGCTCATCCATGTCATTAGGGAGTAACATGGTTCTCCCTAGTGCATCCGCCACGTAGCCACCCTCGCCGTCTCCAAGGTCCCTCAGAGAGGCCGTCTCCAGTAATGGACCCCCGTGAAGTATTGGGGCAGGAAGCCAGGCGCTCGGTAGGGACTGGGAATCAATTCCTTTTCCCTTGCCTAGAGAAGTTTGAACTTCGGTTCCTTTACCCTTACCTTGGGGTCCGATCTTCAGTTGTTTTGTGCGCGGAGTCTCATCCTTCTCCTTAGAAGGTTGGGATTTTCCCTCGTCCACAATGTCCTTACCCTTGGGGCTCCTCTTTCTCTTGGAATCAGCACCTTCAGGTCGAGGAGGCCGAACTGGTTGGGAGGAAGTGGGAGGTTCGGGGCGGGTGGATTGTGGCTGGGACTTGGTGGAGGATGACCTGGTTTGGATTGTAAGGGGCCGAGGTGGTAAAGGAGGAGCATTGGGTTGTGGTGTCTCCTGGGTATCCTTCCCTGGTTGGTCCTCGAGGAGTTGGAGAAGGGGGGTCAAAGGTATTCGCTTGACTCCCATCTCGGCTTGAGAAGAGGCGCCTATTAACAACAATTCCGCCTCGGACAAGGCTGGGTCACCTATGTCACCAGGAGGGTCCTCGGATTGGTAGACTAAGTCAAATACCCCGAACCCTTCCTCCGGTTGATCTGGCTCACCTTCGTCCTCTGCTGCTTGATGAGACGAGGAGGGGCCTACCTGGGGAACGTTCTCGGGGACAGCTGGCTCCTGAGAGATTAGAAATCCCTTCTCAACTACGGTAATTTTGGGAAGCCAAGGACGGCGGGCACTGATCACGTGTTTTGCATCCCCAAATGACTTTTGAACAGGAGGGTACCCTAGTATTTTGTGAGCTGCTCAGACTTGGCCATCACTGTCATTCACAAAAAACGCCGCTTGTAAAACGGTCTCCAAATCCGCCCGATTGACTAAGTGAAAATGCCGTGTGTAGGCGTGTTCATCTGCAAAAAAAAAAAACAAAAGCAAACACATATGCATGGTTAGTTATCGAACAACATTAGATTAGAATGGCGTAAAGGGTTATCCCCCTTCCATTCCCGGTACCCCACCTGGTTCTCCTTCTACTACGGGGCATAGATTGCCATCGTGTCATTCCCCAGAGACGATAAGGAAGTCCTTGTTCAGTCCCTTATTGGAGTCAGGGAGGCACTGGATCAACCGAACCCTGTCGTCCCTCGACCTCATGTAGTAGGTTTTCCCTTTCAATTTTTGGAGGTTATAGCACCAGTTCACGTCATGATGGGTCAGTCTTAACTCCATCTTCTCATTTAAAGCGTCCACGCCCCCCAGAATCCTAAAAATGTTGCCGACACATTGGGTGGGGGCTAAACGGAAATGTCTGAGATAACCCCTCGTCACTGGCCCCATAGGGATTCTCATGCCTCCCTCAACAAAGGCGAGGACGGGAATTACCACCGCGCCTGTTCCCCTCTTATAGTACCATTCCCCCATCTTACAGTGCTTCAGGCTTACGTTGGGGGGAATCCTATAATCAACGATGAACTTATTCATCGCCTCTTCAGTATCGACCAACTTCCTCAATCTCAATTTAGTCGTCTTTGTCATTTACTAAAACAAACCTAAACCCGCGACGGGAAAGAAAGGGAACCAAAGAGAAATAAACTCAGAAAAGAAAAAGCACGAGTTAATGGAGGTAGGAAACTTACATAAAAGAAGAATTACGCTTCGGATAGGCTTTATGTGCTTGAGAGAGACTTGAATTAGGGCGGAAGTTCAGATGAACCCAGGATACACGCACTAAAACTCTTAAGTGCAAAACTGAAGAGACGGATCCATCTCCAAAAAATCTTTTATACTTTCTAGGGTAACTGTACGCCCTTTTCCCGCCCAAAGAGGCCAGGAGATCACCACCGTTCGATTTCCATCACACCGTTAAACGTGGGAAGCACAGAGTCGCCCGTATTTAATGAGGCCACGTTTCGCCTTCCAGGGGCACTAAGAACGTGCCTTGGGCAGGTGAAAAACCTCGGGAATCGATAGATGACAAGGATTGATAGGCATTGGCAGATCTCTGATGTCATCAAAACCCTCCTATCCGTCAAAGGAGACGGATAGCAGGATTTTGAGGGGCTATTGTGGGTCCGAGAGGTCTGCAATCCGGCCCAAACTCTATCTGGGCCCAGGGCCCGTGTCGAGGAGGTATCTTGCCGAGGACGAATGATCAATGGTCGGGTAGCAAGAGGAACGGCTGAGAACTTACCCTGTCCTCGGCATTCCAGAGCTTCAATAGGAAGACCAACATCATGGTGGAGGCAATCCCCAAACAGCCCCCTCAAGGGGATGTGAACGGAATGGGGCCCATAGGGAAGCAGGGTGTGAAATTGGACCAAGGAAAATGCGTCCCCTCTTCAGTAAATGCACCTGCCAATACCCAGAACTGATTAATGAGAAAAGACGTTTGGACGGTGTAAACTTCGATCCATGCAACTAATAGAAAGTTAGACGGGACGGTTGATGGGATGGATACAGAAATAAGCTCCTGCCTGACCTACAAGTGGAGGGTCAGGATCAACCAAGACGGACTATATAATAAAAAGGAAGGTGCACCAACCAGGGGCTGGGAAAAATGGCCAAAATCCAGAGCCTCCCAGCCCACCTCCAGGAGAAAGACTCCAGGGGTGAAGGAAACATAACTATATACGAACACCCCGAAAAACCCACCGCCTGGTGACTAAGGCCTAGCCTTTCAAACCCACGCTCTACAAATGATATTGTTTGGGCCCTTTTTACGTGCGAACCCGACACTGTTACGGTCCGCCACGAATCATGTCCTTACAATAATAATAAAAGAAGAAGAAAGAATGCACATCTGCATTGTCATGGGGTTTAGGCATTCACATATTGAAATAAGTTTCACTCCAAAAATGATATATAGGGTTATATATATTGGTAGAGTTCCATTTGAAATATAATTCATTTAAATCTTATTGAAATTAAAGATATCTAATCAATGTGTTTGTTTTTATCCCATAAAAATTGGAATTAAAAAAAAAAGTTCATATGAATAGAATGAAAAAAAAAATAGTTGATTCAACATAATGTAACATATAAAAAATTAAAAATTATAAAAAATAAAATAAAAAATAAAAAATAAAATAAAAAGAAGAAGAGAGAAAGAGAATGTGGTTGGTAGCTATAAGGAATTTTGATATATATATATATTAAATGTCATCAACGTAGAAATTATCAAAGGCGAAAAGCACATTTTGGTCTCTACATTTTCAGCCGATTCCCGTTTTAGTCCCTAAGTTTTTTTTTTTACCGCTTTTAGTCCCTCTCCAGAAAAACAGTTCCATTTTGGTCCCTACCGTTACATCATAAACGGATATTGCTGACGTGACAAACGACATTGATAATCAATAATAAAATAATGGTCTACAGTAACCTGACACTTCACTATTAGTTACTCCCGCCCTTAGTAGTCACATGCCACTCACGTGACGGTCCCTAACCCAAGCAAAACCCCAAATCACCCAAATAGAAATCTCTAACCCCCAAATTTCCTCAGCTCCTCGCTCATCAGTCACCACACGGATTGAAGTCCCTCACCAGTCACAAACTCAAAAACACCTTCAAATCAATTGCTCCTCGCTCACCACACAGCCGAAAACCATCTTGAAATCAACTGCTTTCCATGGATTCAAGCTCGATGTCATCGAGTGGAAGCTTGAGGAAAAGGGGCCCAACCCGATGCTTCTGCTCGGAGAAACCCGTTGTGGTCGTTTCGTGGACACCTGACAACCCTGGAAGAAGGTTCTATGGTTGTCCAAATTACTAGGTAAGATAGTATCTCTCTTTGTAATGTTTTTAAATTTCTGGGTTTTTAACTTTGGAAGAACTTCAGGTTCCCTTTAGCCTTTCTGTTTTCCTTCTTCATTTTCATTTCAATCTTGCAATCCCCTTTAGTCTAAGTCTAACCCCTCTCTCTTTCATTTACAGACCTTTTATTTTCTCTTAGTTTTCATTATTGTCTCGCTAAGACCATCATTTTAATCTTAAACCAACACAGCGTCATAATATTTGACAACCAAATTAATTTTGCTAATTCGTAGAGAAAACCCAAGTTGGTTTTCTTGTCTTGGGAACCCAGAATTTCTTTTCTTAAATAAATAAAAAATTTAAGGAAAAAAAAAAAAAAAAAAAAAACTCAGCTTGTTGCTGACAATATAAATTGTGCTAATACAAGAACATTGTGCTAATACTATTTTAGTTTCTGGTAAAGTAGTATTTGCTAATACTATTTGTTATTGTTTTTCATGATTTTGGTTGTTCATTTAACATCATTTATCTGGCTCTTGGGTGTCAGGTTGGACGCAAGTGTAAATTTTTTCAGTGGCTTGATGATGAAATCTGCAAGCGTGGCAAGGTGCTGATTCCGGAACAGAGGCAACGGATTTTGACCCTTGAAGCTGCCATTGTAGGCTACAGGAAGAGAGAGAAGAGGCTGCTCATTTGCCTGGGGCTGTCTCTGGTGATAAGTGGGATGCTACTTTGTTTGATGCTTCTTCTGGTTGGCTAAATAGGTGGGGGGAAAATGGGCCATTAGGTGGGTAGGTATTAGTGGAAAAAGACCTGAATTTTGTTGTATGTATTAGTGTTCCATGACCTGAATTTTGGTATATGTATTAGTGGAAAAAGGCCATAATTTGTGTTGGAATGTGTTGGTATGTAGTAGTGGGAAAATGCCTGATTTTTTGGTGTAATTCTCTTTGCAATCCAAGACTTTAGCAATGGAATATGATCTTTTTAATTAATCTATGATTTGTGTACCAATTTATTACATTGTTGTTAAATGTTTGTGCCAAAGCAGTTTGTGATATTAACTATGCATCAACTGTCAATTTTGATATTAACTGTGCAATTTGAGAAAGCATCCTGTTTTAGATAGCAATTTGACACAACAATTTGACACTGCAATTTTGAATGGAAACAGCAATTTGACAGCAATTTAGAGAGTAACTGGCTGCAAAATAAAAGAGGCAGCTCTTTATGTATTAAAGGAGTTGGCTGCAAAATATTTAGCATCACTCAAAATGAAGGAGCTGATTGTAACATATTTAGCATACCAGCAGCCTGCATAATTTACCAAACCTGCATAATTTCTGCATAACTTACCAAACCTGCATAATATGCATTTATTCATACATCATTACATCATTACACATTAATTCATACATCATACATCATTACACATTAAACTGGCTACTGCCCAGCACATTTCACCAAACTGCCCAGCAAAGCTAAAAACCAGCAAATTTGAGTTTAAGCCTTTTAAAAACCAAAACTAAAAACCAGCAAATCTGAATAATGGAAGCTGAATCATCATAAAAATGGGAGAATAATTACAAAATATTTAACACCAAATAACACCAATGATAGTTTTTGGTGTACCACAATAATTACAAAATATGAGATAAAGTCTACCAAGTACATTCATACAAAAAAGGACTTGGTCAGCCCATAAACATATGCCAATTGTTCTAGCAGTTACATAAACATATGAAGAGTGCTTCAACATATAGCACAACAAAAAAAAAAGGTCCTGCTTCAGTTTGCTATCTTTTAGCAGATCTCATTGCTGTCATATATCTTGCTGCATTCCTAGTTACATTTAAGGTCTCAGTAGTGACTGCACTTCTCTTCCTTTGTCTTTTTGGTCTTGGATTGGACTGGTTATCAGTGGGGGGTGGAGGTGCACTTGTGGTCACATCATCATTAAAGCTTGGTTGTGCCCTATGTACTGTTGGCTGAGCATCCTTGGCTGCCTGCAAGCACAAGCACAATAACAATTAATAGTTTGCCAACTGAAAAACAAAACAATGAGGATATTTAAGTCAAGGTGTATATTTACCCTCCTAGTGGTCCTACTGGCTTGGGATGCACTCCCAGGCAAGGAGGAGTTCCCTCCTACTTCTCCCTTGCAGCTCCTCTTGTTGTGTCCTAATTTCCCACATAACTTGCATTGTTTTGAGATGCCTAGGCCTCTATTTTTTCTGTGACTTCTAGGTTCATCAGGCTCCAGTGCCCTCTTCTTCTTAGGCCTGCCAGAAGGTCTCCTCTTGATAGGGGGTTGCACAGGTGGCAGTCCACTAAGTCCCCACATATTCTGGCCATTGATGGGTTCTATAATGGGTTCATAGCAATCAATGTAGGTAGTCCTTTTGTAGCAAGCATTGACATACTTTTCAGCATCTTCTCTGTTGAAAAATATACAAGAAATGGCATGGTAACATGGTATGCCAACTATGTCCCACTTCCTACAGCTGCATTTTTTCTCTTCCAAGTCCACAATGAAACTCTCCGGCCCATTCTTCACTTCAAACTTCATACGACTAGCCCAACATGCTATCCACTTGCTGCATGCCAACTTCTCCTTGTACAGCATCTTCCTTATCTTAGGACACAACTCAGATTCCACCTTCATAATCATTTCTCTGTTTGCTTGAAATCTAGTCATCAGATATAGCCTAATACACTCAAGCTGCAAGCACATAGAGAGAAAGGGAGAATTAATCATTCATGAATTACATAGGTCTATGGATCATAATGCACATGAAAGGGAGAATTATGTATACCATGGTGATTATAGGTTTGCTCCTGAACTTAACTATCGTGCTGTTGAAGCTTTCACACATGTTGTTCAAGACTGTGTCACTCTGGCCATCACTTTTGAACATGTGCCTAGCCCAGATAATTGTTGAGTGAGATTGCAGCCATTTGAATGCATCTTCATCCACCTCCTTTAGCTCATTCATTGCCCTCTCAAATGCTTGCCGATAGGTAGCCTTGGCTGCTTTCCAAAAAATGTCTCTAATAAGGACACCAGGATGATTTTTCCTCAAATTTTGGTATAAATGTTTGCAGCAGATCCTGTACTCGTACTGTGGCCAATTGTCAACAAAGGTGTTCACCAACCCCTATAAAGCACAATCATTTAATTCAGCAAGTAATGAAGCTACCATCAACTACAATTAATTCAACAAGCAATAAAGCTACCATCATACCTTTTGCTGGTTAGATATGAACACCCATTTGTTCTCATCTCCTATGTCAACAAGCAATAAATTAAGAAACCAGGTCCAAGTCTCCTTTGTTTCAGCCTCGACTACTGTATATGTGAATGAGAAGTATTCATCATTGGGATCTCTGCCAATAGCACACATCAACTGACCACCTGTCTTGGTTTTCAGATGGCATGCATCTAGACCAATGATTGGCCTGCACCCTGCCAAGAAGCCCTTCTTGCAACCTTCAAGGCAGATGTAGATTCTTTCAAAATATGGCAGCCCGGTTGCCAATCCATGCTCAGCTGCCAAATCACCATCATCATAAGTATGCACCTTCATCAATATTATGCTCCCAGGACTGCACCTTCTTAACTTATCACAGTACTCCCATAGTTGGTTGAACTGTGCAGTGTGGGTCTCATCAATAGCATCTTGAGCTTTCTCTCTAGTCCTACTTGTCTTGCCTGCACTTATGTTAACCACGTACTTCTCATGCATAGCATCCTGAATATCCTTAAGTTTTATACCAGGCTGTCTCCTAACCCTCTTCACTAACTTCTTCCCAATGTATGATGCTGTACACCTTGGATTTCTATAGCTTCTGCTGCATGTGTGTTCCATGTCTAGTGTCTTCAATCTAAAACTCTTCTCCCTTGGCACCTTTGCAAGGTAGGCAACAAACTTGCACCCTGGCTAGCATCGGGCTCTCACTCTCACCAAGTCATTTTTCACAAATTTTATACCCCACCCACCATTGACTGCATAATCAGTTATAGCATTTTTAAATTGTTTAGCTGAGATGAACAACATATCATTTTCAAACCTAAGGTTCTCAGCTTTGGCTACTGGCCTAAAGATTGGGTATTTACTGCTCCTAATAGAATTGTCAACCTCAACAACAGGGATGTCATCATCACTTGAATCATCACCACCCTCACTGCTTGATGATGATTCGTCAAGGCTAAGCAACTCTTCACTCTCATAGTCAGAATTCATGACACCACCACCCATTTGTCCTGGTTCAACCTCAACATCTTCAGCTTGATTGTCCCAACTATCAGGACTATCTTCACCAATATTCATTGGTTGCATTTCTGGCTCTTCTTCTAAGTCACTCCTCTCACCCTCACTACCCTCACTGCCCTCACTACCCTCACTACTCTCCTCAACTTGGTCATCAACAACTGGTGCTTTGCCAGCCCTCCTAGCACAAACTTGCTCATCATCTACCTCATGTGGCTCACCATGGTTAACATTAAGAAATTCAGCATTATCATGGCCTCTAAATTGTGAAAAATCAGGTCTGTACTCTTCATTATCATACTCATAATAGTGATCATTTTGAAGCACACTGTCACTAGCAAAAACCTCTAAGGCCTTAGCATCTACACCTACACCTTCTACTTCACTACCAGGTACTCCAGCAGCTAAGGGATCAAAATCCTCCACTGGTAACTCAACTGGTTCATGCACTGGATGCTCCAAAAAGACATGAATCTCCCCATATCCCTTCACCAAGTCAGTCATGAACATAGTAGTATCATCATCAACCACTTGATGAAAATTTGACCACTCTGGGTTCACACCAGGCATTTTATACCATAACTTATCTACTTCAGAGTAGCCAAAATCCCTACATATACTCTCAATCTCTACTTTTGACCACCTATCTGGGTCACAATTATCCACTATATCAACTATCCCTCCCACATACACTTGAGGGTTCCACATGAAATGCCCACCATGGTGGACATGCAGAGCAAAAAGCTCATCCATCTTGCATGCAAGTCACGGGAAGAAAACAGAATGAAAATGAAAACAGATATTAATAATACTTTGTTAGGCTAATAAACAAATAAAAAAGCATATAATACCGACAAAGGGATCACATGGACCCAGCCACTTCTTGAAAAGCAAGACACAATACAGACAATCAATGCAAATACCAACACAAAGATTCCATGGTTTATCAAAGGTCAATATAGTGGTCCCTAATAAACAATAGTGACACATAATACAAACAAATAATGCAATTGCCAACAAAAATACAGTCAGTATTGTGGTCCCTGATAAACAAAAGTAAAACAAACAGAGCCGCAAATAACAAAAGCAACACACAACAGCCAAACAATGCAAATCCCAACAATATTCCACTATCACGGTCAGTATTATGTCCACTACAAAAGCTATAAAGGGAGAGAGGAAGAGAGAAAGTGAGAGTGAGACACAACGAGAGAGAAACAGAGATAGATTGAAATTCCAGAGTAATAACAAAACACAACATCTCAAAATTCCCAAATTCTCAAAACCCAACAACTGAGATTCAAACCCAGAACGATTACCCAGCACTTAAAATGGCATTCATAACATAACGAGAGAGAGAGAGAGAGAGAGAGAGAGAGAGAGAGAGAGAGTTGGAGAGAAATACAACCTTCACAATCTGCTCAGCACAAACACACTGAAGCTTGCCGATTTGTGGGTTTTTTGTGCTTGCCGATTTGTGGGATTTTTGTGCTTGCCGATTTGTGGGTTTTTCGATCGGTCTTGTGATGAGCAACGGGTAAGGTAAGAGATTAGGGATTTTCAGCAAGTTCGCCGTTAGGTCTATTTGGGGTTTTGCTTGGGTTAGGGACTGTCACGTGAGTGGCACTTGACTACTAAGGGCGGGAGTAACTAACAGTGAAGTGTCAGGTTACTGTAGACCATTATTTTATTATTGATTATCAATGTCATTTGCCACGTCAGCAATATCCGTTTATGATGTAATGGTAGGGACCAAAATGGAACCGTTTTTCTGGAGAGGGACTAAAAGCGGTAAAAAAAAAAAAAAACTTAGGGACTAAAACGGGAATCGGCTGAAAATGTAGGGACCAAAATGTGCTTTTCGCCATTATCAAATTAATGGAGATATATACTATTTTTTGGGATAGATAGATATTATCAAATTATTGGAGATATATATCGTTTCTTGGGATAGATTTATATTAATCACCTCTTGAAGAATTTGGATTGTGTTTATCCCTTAATAATCAAGTTTTGTAGCTTGATGTTCTGATAAAATAATATTAATTTAATAATATTAAAATTTTGAAAGTTTAGATGATAAATATTATCTAAATTAAATTTTTGTATGTTAAATATTATCCCCTAATTTAAGAAATATATCCTAACAAATAAAAAAATAATGTTAATCTAATATTATTTAATGATAAGAATAAATTAGAGTCGTGATAGTATACTATTCTTTTTTAGTTCTTTAAAAATCTAAAAATTTAATAAAATTTCTACAATTTGGTGAAGTCACGTGTCACAACCACGACGTCTAAGCCCAACTTTTATTATTTAGCAAATATTTAATTTTGATTTGATTTAATATTTAGCTCATGTGACCCAACTATGGCTGGGTTTTTTTAACACAACGTGAAGTATATACTTTTATATCCTTAAAACTAAGATGCCACATATGTGAGAGAGGAAAAGTATATGCCTTGTAACTCTATCTTTGAGAGCTACATTTCGGGTCTTATTGGCCAAGAAAGCACAACACTATTTTTTATACGTAACCTTCATCTTCAGATTAAGTGACCGTTTGGATAGTGATTATTAGTGTCTGCATCTGCATTTTTTGTTTTATTTTATTTTATTTTTTGAAGCGCGTTTCTGTGGCTGGTGGCTTTTCCAGTGGGTCCCATGTATTGTTCACGGAACCCACAAATTTCTTTTTTCAACAAAACTTTCATTAAAAATAAGTCTCATGGCACTATTCACACATTTAAAAATTATTTTGTTTCAGTGAAAGACCTGATGCACAACTTTTAATTGTTATGATTTTTGTTTTTATCCACTTCGAAATATAGCAAGTGTAATTCAATTTTAATCAAATTAAGATTTTTATCCATTTAGAAATTATAGTTGAAGAAAACTTATATATATTTTTTTCTTAAAATCTAAAAATTTAAAAAAAAAATTCTGCAATTTAGTACCGTCACTTGGCGTAACTACGACGTCTAAACGCAACTTTTATTATATATAATATGATATGAAACATATAATAAATAACTACAGCCCTAAAAATGACTAAAATAAACAACTGCGAAGTAAAAAAAAAAAAAAAACCTTGAGGGAGGCGTTAATTTTTTTGGGTTATTTTCTTTTGGGTTTTTCAGAACAATTTCGAAAACTTGAGGGAGGCCGAAGTAAACACTAAATACTAGTCAGTGTATGTTTGTTTCTCAGTATCTGGGCGGGGACTAACTAGTATTTGTCATTTTTATTGCTACTGCAAAATCCACAAAATAGTGAAAATACTGCACTGGTTAACAAATATGAAAGATTAACACTCACCCAGAAGAATATTTCAACGAAAAAGGACAAATCTAAAAGATGGATCCCAGTACAGCAGACACAGCGATGGTTTTGTAAGAAAATTATTGAACTTCCTTACAATAAAGACAAAGCAAAAGCAAAATTTTGAGAAAAGACAGAAATTGGGAAAGTATACAAATCCTGGTTTAACCAGAAGATATACCTAAATAAGTTAATCAGAAAGAGATATAACCAGAAGACATAATAAAAATAAAAATATAACAAACGATTTGATTTTTCCATTGCTTCCAAACAATGAAACAAATGGCCCCCACTAAATGTAATAAAGAAGAGAGAGGAAAAAAAAATGTAATTTTTGAGATAAATTGAGGTATCAAACAATAAATTTTCAATAATGACATGATCACTTTTAACTATTATCTTTGAAATTTAGTCTTAAAAATTAAAATGGTGCAACTCTTGCATTTAATATTTTATAAAGAGAAGGAAAAAGAATTTGTTAGAAAGAGCTATAATATTTCTACCTCTTAAAGATGATGAAAATGAAATAATTGTGTGTAAGTTTTGTGAGTTAGTTTGTACTTATCAAAAAAAAAAAAAAAAAAAATTATAAGATAGTTTGCATTTGTGAGAGATTTTGTTTATGTTGGTGAGGTTTGAAGTGTTGCTTGTGCGAGTTGTTAGTGTTGTAAGGTTTGATTAAGTGTGACTGTAATTCATATCATTGATAGTGAGTTTTTTTATTAGCGTTGCCTAAGAATATAGGCATGAAATTAGCTAAATCATGTTAAATATTGTTGTCTCGTGTAGTTTTTCTTGCTCGTATGAAAGTGCTTCTTGTAACACCGAATTCCCCTATCGTACAACAGCTTTTGGGTTGAGCAACCACTTTTTGATCAGCTTGGTCTACCACTTATTTGGCTTTATTGTTCTCACCAACCATATGCTGTACTATTCTACCCATTCGAGTCTAGGTCTACTGTGCACAATTCAATGGCCATTCATGGGGTCAATCAAAAACAGCTTGACAAGCAAATGTGGTTGTACAAAGGGCCACCGCATAGTTTACGCCAGGACTTATAAATTCTACCCATTCGAGTCTAGGTCTACTGTGTACAATTCAACGACCATTCATGGGGTCAATCAAAAACAGCTTGACAAGGAACCTTGGAGCTGTTACGGCATTTTAAGAGCTGGAAAGTGAGACACCTTAAAAGGGACTACAACAGAGCAGCGCACAATCTTGCACAAGTCGCTAAGGCAAATGGAACAACTCAGCAGTGGAAAGGAATGGAGCCCCCAATGATACAGCAGATTCTTCTTATAAATAGGGCTAAATGTTAATTCTGTATTTGTTAACATGTAACTTCCTCTCCTCTGTTCTCTGTTGTATACCAATTTCAGTTTTAATGGAACATCATTCTAGAAAAAAAATAAATAAATAAATAAATAAAATGGAACATCCAGTTTCATTCTCCAAAAAAAAAAAAAACACAGCTTGACAAGCAAATGTTAGAGACCCATTGTACAAAGGGCCATAGCATAGTTTACGCCAGGACTTATGAGTTTTCAACCTAGTTCCAGTCCACCAAGGAACTTACTATACCTTACCTCCTTGTGCTAGCTCTAGAAATGAGAAAATTTTAGAGACCCATTCTCTCCAACCTTTTTCCATTTTTTCTAGAATTAGACAAAAGTTTCATTAAAAAAAAATTAGCAAGAGTTGGTTTGGAACATAGATATAAATGATGGAATAGGCTCACCTTCAGGTTGATTTTACCCTCAGTAGACTCGATCATACTACAGCTTTATAAAAAGCATGCTCAAATTAAATCTAAGCTAGATCCAAATCCTACAGAAACAAAGATAAACTTCACATAGTTTGCAGTTTGCACCAAGCGCATTTAGAATTGAGGATTTAAAATCAAGTGATTTTGAGAATAATAATTAGCATAAACTACATAATACAAATTTAAAACCACATTATTTGAGTTTTGGGATTTTACTCCAATAAAGATACTTGAGATTTTAATTCAAATAACATTTTATACTTGATCATTTCAAAACCATATATTAATATATCTCAAATCCATTTATAGAATTTATTAATAGGAAAAAATACTTGCTCGTTTGTATTTTTTTTTTTGGGCTAATTGCAACTTACCCACTTGTGGTTTGGCCAAAATTTAAATTACTTACCTGTGATTTGAAATTTGACACTTTACTCACCTAAGATTAACTCAATTAGAGTTCCATAACCCATTTCTGTTAAAAATGAGGCTAAATATATAATTTTACTCCCATTTTATGTCTCTCTCCTCCAAAAACATAAAAGAATAAGGGAAAATAAGATCAAAAAGTGAGGGTTTTGTAAAAATTAAGAACAAACATTATCCCCATTTGAGCAAAGGAGAAAATGAATACATGGGCTTGAAGGAATTGCTTAAGTTCATCATGCTGTGATTTGATTTGGGTTGCATAGTCATCTGTTATTACAAATATAAAGTTGTGACAAACATGTTGATGTTGCTGTTGTGGTTGCTATAATTGTTGTTGTTGGTCTCCAAAGGATTAGTGGAGGCAGTGGAGACCACATTGGGGTGATGGGTATTGTTGTGATGCTAAGAAAGGCCTTTATTCTACTGAACTTTGTTGAATCTTGTTTGAAATCGTGTTGATTTTTAGTAGAATCCTTACATAATTATTCCAACCTAGCACATCATGCACCATAGTCCATAATACTCCTTTAGGCCCTTTTCATTTTGTAGTTTTCTTTCTTCGTTGCCTTACTTGGGAGAAAAAAGAATTATAAGCTTTAAATTTTACTAAATATTTTAGACTAGGATTTTGAAACAGCAAGCTACTCCTGCCATGAGACTCTTTAGAAAATGCATGATGGGTTTGATGATGAGGGCTAGATGAAGGAATGCAAAAATCGCATGGTTGACATGTTTCCAAGAGAGGATCCATTTAGTGTTCTTGTTCCAACATGATAAACTCGAGCAATTTCTTCAAGCCCATGTATTCATCTTCTCCTTTGCTCAAATGGGACTAATGATTGTTCTTAATTTTTACAAAACCCTTACCTTTTTATCTTGTTTTCCCTTGTTCTTTTATGATTTTTATGTTTTGGGAGGAGAAAGACACAAAATAGGAGCAAAATTACATATTTAGCCTCAATTTTAACATAAGTGAGTCACAGAATCTTAACTGAAGTAACCTTGAGTGAGTAAAGTTCAAATTTCAAACTACGGATAAACAACTTAAATTTAGGTCAAATCATAAGTGGATAAGTTGCAATTAGCCTTTCTTTTTCTTTTTCTTTTTTTTAAGTCGTTTTAACTAAATAATGAAAATATTTTCATATGAATAAACCACTTCGAAAATTCAGGAGATGCAGATTTGCTCAGGCTGGCCAATGGGCGCCTATATGCGCACAAACTTAAATGCAGAAATGCAAACTAAAACTAAAGTTAGCTACATATAATTAGGGATTGAAATATCAAATCAGATTTGCATCATCTTTCGATTAGTCACCCAGGTAAAATACTACTACCTTCCACAGATTCCAACAAAAAGAAGTATAATTTTGAGACCATAAATTCAGTGAAGAGTTTTAGCACCTATTTGCTTGATACAACGAGGCCTCCAGGGCTCCAAACTTAATGTTTCCAAATTTTTTTTAGCTTTTAAATGGAGAAGGGATAGAGGGTTTGCACTTTTTCAAATAAATCCCTCAACTACTCCTCGCAGCACCAGGTAACAAGCTTGAAAGAGATGGAACCCCTTGGTTCCTCATTTCTTCTTGTGCTCGCCTCATTTCCTCAGGATCTGCCACCAAAACACACCAAATTAATATGGTCAGTAAGAGAAATGGAACCATAATGCAAACCCTATCAGCCTCGTGAAGCTCTCACCAAACATTAGGGTTTATCAAAATTACATGAGACAAGCCAATTAATGTTAATCTACAGCAAGTCAGAGCCTTAAGACCAGAGGTGAAACATAAAAAGTATGGGCCAGAGTACTTTACCCATGTTTTCCATTAATTTGGGCATTAAAAACATAACGACCAGCATAAATCCCATCATCAGACCCATTGGGCTCTTCACAACAGACATAACGTTAAAGGGTTCCCTTATCTGTAAAAGCAGAAACAAAATGAGATAGAATAGACAATAACTCCAAACAAACAAATTAAGAAGGAGAAATAGGAAAAATTAAGTCTAAATGAACCTCATAATAGTGTTCCACTCTCATTGGCTCTAAAGTCAACTCGCCAAGACCCCTCCTGTTCTCTGTCAGTGCTGCCTGAATCTTACCTGGAAATCTAGCGCTGACGTCAACCCGGACCTAAACACATTAAGAGAACATAATAATGATAAAATCTTATTGGTGATTAATGATAAAAATAAAAATAAAAATAGAGAAATGCTAACGAGTGCCCTTAGGGCACTGGTTAAAAATCCAGTTAAAAAAAGTTTTTATGGGGAAAAAAAAATAATAATTAATGTTTTATCAGTTTTTTTCATTTCCCATAAAAATAATGTCAAAACTTTCCTAAAATGGATTGTTAACGAGTGCCCTTAAAGCACTTGTTAGCATGACCCATAAAAATAAATGACAAAAAATGTAGATAGTAGAGTCCTACCGGAGAGAAGTAATAGCCTAAAGCATCAACTTCAATTAGATGAGTTCCCGCGGGCACATTATAGCTTTAAGCATACATATTAAGGATTCACAGAGTGCTTAAAGTATGATTCATCAGCATTCCTCCCAAAAGAATAAAATACAGATAATTTCAACACTGAAAACTGTGGGCCCAACAATTATAACAATGAAGATGATTTTTTTTTTTTTTAATTTTACATCAACAGTGCAGAAAAGAGAGGAACTAGGTTAGTGGACAGGATTTTTACTATGTGTAATCAGAAAACTCCAAGTGTCCTTAATCAAGGTGTGGAAAAATAGGATACAATGAAAAAGATCCATCATGTCTCAGAAAAGTAACCCTTTGGCCACCGTTTAGTATAACTTTGACATTTGATGATTTTGCATGTGCACCAAAACCTTTCACACCCATACCTGCCAAATAAATTCATAAATAATCCGGATCTCAAAAAAAAAGATGGGGAGGGAGAAGGGGGGGGGGGTGAACAAGAAGTGCAGTGAGAGGAAAAAGAATAACAACGACAACCAAGCCTTAGTCCCAAAATTTTGAGATTGGCAATGGATCCTCAATAATCAGGATTGGCCACATGTATTATTTCACAACCAAAAAACGTCAATGCATTGTTTGAGCACCAAAAACCAACTTGGAGTCCAAATCGTATTATCAAAGACAAAATTGATACAATAATTTATTGAAATAATTTCCAATTGAGATCTCAACATCCATGATCAAAGTGTTGCATTGGTACAGCCAATTGTCATTGGGCCAAATGGCACCTCCACCATCCCATAAGGATGGGGGTTGTGGTTCTTGTGGATGAGGTTATGGGTTCTGAGTACCCGTTGGGTGCATGAGTAAATTACTAGGCAAAAAAAAAAAAGGCATTGAATTGGAAATAGGCAATTACAGAAACTCTCCTAGAAGATAGAATTGACCCAACTAATCTCATCTCATACAAATAGACGGGCTAAACCTCTTTTCAGTGACCCTAATCATCTTCGACAAAGAACTTAGTCTTTTTTTGATAGGTGAGAATATTTTTATTAAAAAAATACTACTTCATCGACAAAGGGCATGAAGAAGCCTAAAGAATTACAACCAAAAAAAAAAAAAAATTACCAAAAAGACAAAGACTCTAAAAACATTGTAATGGAATCACAATATATAAAGCCCCATGCACGAGACCAACCAAATAAGGAGCTAGAAAAAAGCTGCTAGCAACTGACTATGTGTACACTCCACATCTTCAAATGAGCGCCATTTACATTCCTCCCAAATAGTCCTCATTATGCATAAAGGAACCATGTTCCAAATATACAATGAATACTCACCTTTCCCAATTTATCCAACCAAGAAAAAGATGAATCACCTTCTCCAGTAAAACCCAGTGGATCCCAAAAGATCTAAGAACAAAGCTTTACAAATCATAAGCAACCATACAATGATTTAAAAAGCCCACCATTTGCAACACCAAATTACTATAGTATAGCCTCTCTTAATGAGATTGTCACACATAAGTATATTCTCTCATGCCGCTGTCCACACAAAAAAGGAGGCCCTCCATGGGGCTTTCAAAGCCCAAATACCTTTCCAAGGAAAGGGAACAACATTGGAGCAAGCATTAAAGAAAGACCGTACATCAAATTCTCTGCTCTTCTTAAGTTTCCACACCATCCTCTCTATGAGGGATATGGGAATCTAATAGTTAGAGAAATGAAGCCACCTAGTCTTACTCCCAGTCATTAAAGTCCCAAATAAATCTAACATCCCAACTACTACTCCTGCCCATGTACTATGCCTCATTGAGACTCCATTGAAGCCTCTTGATTTGTGGAATTATCATACAAGACAAGATAAACCAACCTCAAAGGCTCCTCATTACACTAGTCATCATGCCAAAACCGGATATGGTTACCCAAGACTATATCAAACTAGATGTACAGTAGAAACTTATCCCATCTCATCCTAATACTCTTCCACAAACCACACCCATGAGAAACTCGAACAAGTTTCTAAGTCCAACCACCCCACTCCACACTGAACTTCAAGATCATTACATGCCTCCATAACATTACACACCTCCATAACCGTGTTACCTCTACCCCCAACCGCCAAAGCCACTTCCCCAACAGAGTCTAATTTAAGGTCATAAGCTTCCTAATCCCCAAACCACCATTAGCAATAGGAGTACATACCTTGTCCCATCCCACCAAATGATGTTTAAACTCCTCCCCTATCCATTCCAAAAGAAATTCCACTGTAGTTTCTCAATCATATTTGCTACCCAAAAGAATGGTAAACCCATCTTTTTTTAGGCTCAGTAAACCCCCAAGTTTCCCCTCCCCCCAAGAGTCCAACCCCATCCCATGGTATTAGCCAAGGTCGGAGGGCACTCCTTATTCTTGTATTCTTTTTTTGATAGATATGATAAATTTAATTCAATAGCATCCACTCCATTTTTTTTATGTATTCGATAGTTACAGTGGGGGAAGGGGATTTGAAACCTAGATGTCTTCATTGGATGACGCCAATTGAGCTACAAGTTTCTTGGCAATGCGTCCATTCCATGATGATTGTTCTATAATTTCAGGCAAAGATACCAATTGTTTTTGGTGTAGACGGGTTTCAAACCCAGGTCACTTATACTATAATGCAACGCCAGCAGAGAGCTCAATTTCAATTTCACAAGAGGTATTAATAAACTACTAGTACGGGTGATTCATTTTCTTATATTGCAATTTGCAATAGATATTATACCTTAAGACTTTTTCCAATGCTACACTTTTCTATGTTCACATGAATGGACTGAATCTAACTCAAACTAGAACAAGATATATAATAGCCATACCAAATTCGTTCCAATTTTGCTACACTGCAATTAAATTCAATTTTTTTTGTAAGTAAAGGAAAAGAAAAACATACTTTGAATCTTCACTCGACCAGTAATGGTGTAACCGTCACTGTAAACGAAAAACAAAAAATTATATATCATAAAATTATAATTAAATTAAATAAGTGGAAAAGAAATTAAGGTTGCAAGTCTTAAAATTCGTAGATTTCTACGTTTGGATAACTAGAAAACTAAGGAAACTGCATCAGCTAAAGCGCTTAAGAAACATTTTTATGCTATTTGATTTTAAGGAAAAATATAAATAAGATGTGAAAACCTACCCAGGTGAGATCGCGAGAGAGAAAGAGAGCAAGGAGAGACATAAATGCACGAAAAGTACGAGAATAACCGGTTTGGATCTCATGGTTCGGGGTTGACAGAAACAGCAAATGTTTTTGTTTAAAAGCTTCGGAGCTTATGAGAATGAGAATTGAATTGAGATTTGAGAGCCAGAGAGATCGACTCGGACTCTTCAAACTTCACTTCCTTGCGTTCTCAGATTTCTTCTATACGGTTGTTTGCTCCCGTGTTACCGATCTTAATGTGTTCTTTTTTTTGTCGAGTCTATCAAGACGGTATGATACTATGATTTATGCAAAAGAGTGGGCCCCGCCTGGGCTCAAGCTTAATATCAAGCGCTTGAGAAAAGATCCATTACAATTTACAAGTACATTATTTGGTTCGGAGAAGTGCTCCTAATACTTATAATTAATTAAAGGCTTAGTAATATATGAGTTAACTATGTAATATTATTTGCTAGGCTGAGTGGGTAAGGCTCGGACGCTTTGTGCACCACACCTAGGTCCGAGTCCCACTGCTTGCAGGTTTCCGTTGGTGGGCATCCTTAGTGGGGTTGATCCCCCACACGAGCATTATGAGAAAAGAACCTCCGCTGTTGCTCGGTGCCCTGCCCAGGGGTTTAATATAACCATAAACGCCCCTATTTTTTTTAACAAAAAAAAAAAAGGATAATTACAGTAAACCCACCTGAGGTTAGGCCCGTTTTCATTTTACCTACCCGTGGTTTAAAACTTTACACTTTACCCACCTGAACTTCAATCCATTATCCATCCGTTACCCACCTTACCCTCAAACGTTAGAAAAACACCCTTTTATTAAAAATAGAACATAACACGGATCAAACACGAACCATTAAATCTTTTCCTCATGAACACAAGAACACAACATTTGTAAATATAGTTCAAAATTTTTAGTTACACACATCCAAAACCAATTAAATCCTCTGAATCCATACCAAAATCCCTCTCATTATTCAAACCCAAACTGTAATAAAAAAAGTTTTAGAACCCAATCATAGATTAAACAGAAAATAAAAACAAACCAAAGAGAGAAAAACAACACCATTGTTCATCCTGCCGATGGTGGTGGTCAAGTGCTTCGACCTAAAGTTTGATGGTGGCTTGTACGGCGGTTTGTCTGTCATGGCGGTGGCTCATAGTGGTGCTAACAGCGGTCATTGAGGTTAACCACCATTAGCAAGCCAAAATCAAATAAAACCCACAACCAAAAAAAAAAAAAAAATTTGAAACCCACGAAATGTTGCCATCCACTCCACCACCACCACTATTAGAACCCACACTCAGCACCACCACCATGCCCATAATCCACAAGCCACAACCCATAACCCCACCATAATCAAATCATTATCAAACCCACAACCCAAAAGCAAAAAAAGAAAAGAACAAAAGAAAACCACCGCCGGTCGAGATGGAGGCCGAGATTGAGCTCCATTCTCTCTAAACCACCGCCGGCCCTCTTCCTGGATATGCTCCAAATCCCCGAGACAGAGGCTGAGACCGAGATGGATGCGAGAATGAAGGAAATCAGATGACACGAGCTCGTTCGTTCACCAAGGAACCCGAGATGAACGAAGGAAATTAGGCTATGTGGGTCAAGTCCTTTGCCTGCTTGTTCGTTCACCAATACATCTCCAATGACTGCATTGGCTCAGATGGTGCCATCGAACCCGAGCTCATTACCAGAAGCGCCTGTAATGAGTCAAGCAAAAGGAAAATTGCCTTCGAAGAAAGGGTTAAGTACTAGTATGATTGTGGCTGTTGTGATAGTTAGGCTGTTGTGATAACTGGCCTGTTATGAAATTGTTGATATTGTTATAGATTAAAAATAATTTCATTGAGTCATTTGATTGGTGTGTTGTTCCTCCACTTTGTTCTCATTGAAGTTCATGAGCAATGAAAAACCCCTAACTTTTTTATTCTTGTTATATTTGTTTTAGCCTAAAAATGTGTTTTTCTAACGGCAAACGAAGAGGTGGGTTACAGAAGGCTAACAGAACTAACCTTAGGTGGGCAAAGTGTAAAATTTTAATTTTAAATCACGGGTAGGCAAAATGAAAATGGGTCTAACCTCAGGTGGGTTTATTGTAATTATCCAAAAAAAAAAAAAACTATGTAATATTATATTAAACTTACTACTAAGCCCATTAACTAACTTAAACTTCTCCCTCAAAAAAAAAAAAAAAAAAACTTAACTTAGGTTGTTTTTCATTGAGTCATATTGTTCACAAGCTTATTTATGAATATATATATATATATATATATATTAAAGATTTAAAAAGTTAATTATGGCTTCAAAAATGTCAAAATTACCCCCTAATTCAATTAGATAATCCTTATTCTTAAAAAATAAAAATGAGGTTAAAATTGTAATTCAACAAAATTAAAAAACAACTAACCATCTATGATTTGTTGTGAAAATATTGTAAAAATGTTGTGGACGTAGCAACTCTCATTTAAATATATCTCACGCACGTTTGATATATTTTTTTCTAAAAACCAGCACACACTAAACTCAACAGTTTACTTCATTTCAAATCCTAAATTTTAGTTTCTTAAAAATTCCTTCTAGTGTAACTTCGCTAACAATAGATAAATTCAAATTGAAAAATTACATTAAACTCAAAAAAAAAAAAAAACATCCTCGTCGCACGTGCGAAGCGCATGTGATGAGGCTAGTATATATATATATATATATATATATATATTGGCTTGGGTTTAGCTTATTTATTAAACACATAAAATTAAAGTTTAAATTTGACTTATTTATAAACAAACAAACATGAATGAGTTTAATAAAACACCACTTACATGCTCCGCCTTTTTATGCACAACTTAATTTACCCTACTTACATGCACATTAACTCATCACTTGAGTCTAAATATAACACCACACTAGAATACAAGGCAAAAACACTGTTTATAACAAGCAATAATAATTAATAATTAATAAAACCCAATAAATCCCATTTAATAATGGAAATTACTTGAGGCACTGGATTTTATCCTCACGAAAATTCACATTATATTGTAGTTGGGCCAAGTAATATCAATTTTTTTAGCACTGCTCCTTAATAACCAGTTTTTTTATTTTATTTTTAGAATCTTCTTAATAGTTACTTGGCATGGACAATTCAATTTAAATTAAACCCTTTAATTAAATTCATTAACTCATACACTGTACAACATAATTTTCGGGTTTCCACACCTCCTTTGGAGTTCTATCATCTCACGTATATCTCCGTATTCTATGTGTGCACTTATTTTATTTGTACAACACTCATATGTTTGCCTATATGTCTGCCTATATAAGAGCATTTTTTTAATGGTAAGCACCCCAAAGTCCTTTGTCCCGTCATCTTGGGTCTGAACTTTTATCATCATCATTGTTTACATCTAGCACCATTAATTATCATGAACATCACTGCCAATTCCACCACCTAAACAACCAGTTTCTCCATTTAAGAAGGCTTGGTAGAAGAAATATTTTTATAGTATAAATACACAAGCCCACCAACGGGTCTCTCAAATCTCAAGTCAGGAGAAAATTATACTATGTATTCGCTCCTCTCAAATTTCAAGCTAAAGGAAATTATACTATGTATTCGCTACATGTAGCCTCCCTCTCATAGCAAGTGGGTCTCATCCACTCTGAGAGAGAGGCTAAGTGGGACCCACTTGTTGTGAAAAGAAGGTTATATGTAGCGGATACATAGCATATTTTTTCATATTATTTCTGAGTCAAAATGAGGCATAGAGTGTACACTATATACTCATTACCTCGCATATTCCTTGTTCCCTTTTATACACGCCATTATCATTCAGGCAACTGTATTTTTAATTTTTTTTATGGAACGGGTACTTTGTGATGTAATATGATGCATCGCATACCAATTCAATTGGTGGGAACTATAAGACTACCCGTTTCAAACGTTTCAATTTGTTATGATTTCCATTCTTTCACATTCTCATACTATCGCCAAGTTTTCATGCTGAGACAACAATTGTTAAAAGGGATTTGCTGTTGTTTACTGCTTCCAATCTACCTAAAATCGTGAATTTAATAGTAACCTCCATTCAGGCTATATACGAATATGGTTGAAAGTATTGCTCAAACGAGAATATGGTTGAAAATATTCATAATAAAAATCAACAAAAAAGCATGAAAGGGATTTTCATTTGACTATATAAAAAAAAATACAGTTGGGTTTTACAGTTTACACTCAAACTTAGCGTAAAGACGAATCCCTTTTTTTACACTCAAAAGACAAAAGTTCATTTACACAATCAACTATAGTACAATTACATTCATCACTTTCCTCTTTCCAGCCAAGGACGCAAATGGCAAAGGAACTCTCAACACAATGAATTAGGAATACGGCATCCAACAGTGCAGAGAGATTGGCCCGAGAAAAGATTTTTTAGATCATCCTAAAAGAATTAAATGAAATGCTACAAGCCCAACTTCTTTGAGAACCAGTCTGAAAGATTAGCTATTACAAAACCAGCAAATACCTGAAATGACCCCAAAGGGAACAAGAAATTTCAGGCTTTAAACAATAGATATACAGCCAACCTCAGAAATTTGAATCAATACATTGTATTTTGAACAGCATCTGAATATAACAGCTGGTTCTGGTCATACTTTTTTTAGTTGCATTAATTGAGTTGCATCTGTTGAAATTACCTAAATAAATTATAAATGAAATGAACTAATTTTATCTCCAATGAAAAATACAACACAGTCAATGCACATCAAAAATCCAAATGCCACCTACACATATAACTAGAACAGAAAATATAGAAAATGTTGGAGAAGGATGCGAAGCTGGGTAGCTCCATAATAACTCTCTCTTCTCTAGAATTAGAATTAGGTCCATATCCAATCACAGCTCACATAATAACTCTTAAGTGGTTCCATCATTTTCACCAGGAGGTCAAAAACATTTTATGAAATCTAGCCATTATCTAATTCAATAAATGATGTCAAAGGCCTTCCCCATCATGATGTGCATTAACAGAAACTTTGAGAGCAAACCAGAAGATGATGGACACTGGATAGTGGATAGGACCTGTAAAGTTATTCAAATCCTACCACTTCCCCATGTCTGAGTACTAACTGCCTCTCCATTTGAAGCAAAATGAAATGGAATCCCACTCAGCAGCATTAAAATGCTGACTAGGATCTTTCTGGTGGCTAGTCTTGCACCATATCTCTTTCTTCAAGTAGAAAAATAATATAAAAAATAAAAATAAAAGAAGAAGAAGAAGAAGATTAATGTATGAGACTTTTTAAATAAAAAGGGAAGCAACCAGATCACATTCAAAAATGCCCTAGTCTTACTGTGACTTGTAATCGGTGCCAAATACCCAAGAACTACACTTTCCACCTAATTCACCTAATATGTAAAAGTATACTTAGACGCCTTAAAAAAAGGATTTACACAAGGGCAAAGAAAAATCTCCATAGACCAATGCATCTTTATAATAATACCTGAGTTGAGCCGAGAATGTATATTGCTGAATAATGACGACCATGGATCATCATGTCAGCCAGCATAGCAAGAGGGATGGTGAGTGACATGCCCAAAGTGGCCACCAGTGGAGTTGTCCATACAACACAGAGTGCCCTACAGAGAAACGAGATAATGATAAAGAGAATGAGAAAATACGAGTTCATGATCACTGATTTATAAACATTACTTTTCACATACCAAAAGTAGTCAGAGAGGACACTTCCAACAAAGCCATTGGCAAGAACAATTTCATCCATCTTAGCAGAATGAGGAATTGTGAATTTTGGTTCAATGCCCAAAGCTGTCAATGGCCAAACTGAAAGGGAAACAAAAAAAGAAGGAAAGATATTCATCTAAACTAGCGGTACTATGCATTGCTTATTATATGAAAGAGACCAAAAAATAATAAATAAAAGATCCAGCACATATTTTACTCGCTAAGTCAGCCATTAGAAGAAAAAAGGAAAAGAGTATGTATTTGAAATACAATGCTAAAGTGTCTAGAAGTTCAGATCTAGTGTCCACCAAATCTGGCATGGAGCCCTAGCTTATTTCCAGCCCCTAGTTTTTCATGGTCAGTTTCAGAAGGTGGTAAAAAAAATGAAGGTTAACGGACTAGAGGAAAATTTATAGATGAAAAAAAATAAAAAAGCAAGACTAGGAGGGGTCATTAGAGTCAGATGAGGTGGTAGTATGTGCAATTAGACCTTTGATTTCTGTAAGTTTTAAGCTACTAGCTGGGTTTGAAGACCTGGACTATTAGACCTCTCCAAAAGTGCAAGTGGTCTAAGCTGCCTACTCCATCAGTTAATGCATTAATGCTTCTCAATGTAAAGAGGAGATATGAATAATCCCTTGTTTAGTTGTTTGGCCATAAACCATTCATTGAAAACTCCACTAACAATCCAGTAATATTTCTTCTCAAAGTTCTTTTGTAAACTTCTGTACTACCCAAGTTATCATTTTTAACAATCACCAATATTGCTAATATTTTGAAAGATAGAGATTCACCACAATTTGACTCCTAAAACTGTGGCTAACAAAAACAAACATTAATAAGGAAAAGAAAAGTCCATAATTAGAATCCACTTCATCCCAAATTGTTTCTAAAAATAAATTTAAAAATAAAAAATTAAAAATCTGCAGGGTCCCCAAGAAAATATCAACGAAACCTACGTAGACCTAGAGCAATAGCATTATAAGCCAGAAAGCCTCCAGGCCCTATTGTTAAAAATAGTGAACTACTATAATGGAGAACATAAGGAAACTTTGGAATATTTTTGGGTGCTAGTACAAAGGCCATTCTTAAATCAAGATTTTGATAATATGA
Source organism: Quercus lobata (assembly GCF_001633185.2). Classification (NCBI taxonomy): domain Eukaryota; kingdom Viridiplantae; phylum Streptophyta; class Magnoliopsida; order Fagales; family Fagaceae; genus Quercus; species Quercus lobata. Next base: position 21,132,267 of record NC_044905.1, read on the forward strand.
CTGTTTACTAATAATAAATAAACAAATTTTTAAAAAAGGAGAACAAATAAAGAACCTTATAAATGCATTTGATGGCTGATTAATAAACTACTTGCCAGTCAAGACTCTTACCAAGCCACCATAGTGCTACAAGCGTAAATAATCCAATATATCCAAACAACTTTTGCACATCAGCCCTTTCTCCTTCTTCACCCGTAAACTTTTTAAGAAGCACTGCAGCAATGATGGTGAGAATAAGATATAATTGTTTGTCAAATTAAATTTAAATTGAACAATAGAACTGAATAACAGAGAAAATCTCAAACCTGTAAATAAACCATATGACACAGCTGAGAGGAGGCCAAAAAGATCCCCAACAAGAGTACGTTTTCCACTGCTGACAAATATCAAATGTCAGTGCAAAAAACACACATTACGAACAGAAAGTTGATGGAGAATATATGTTAAAAATATAGCCAATAAGCTCTTGCTCAAATGGCACTTCCTCTTCCCACAAGAAGTATGTGACTATATATATATATATATATATATATATGTATATATATATTGAAATGTGAAACAGATGGCCTGCATAATCTGCATTTATATACTCAATAGGTTGGGATTTTGTCACTCAAATTCTTAAACTGGAATGTGAAAATCTTCATGGCACAGCAACTAAATTCCACCAAAAGTTTTCAGCATAAAAAAAATGGAGGTTTAGAATATGGAGGTTAACCATTGTCATATTATAGTAAAAGGGCATACAGCGTATCTTTCAATAGAAAAAGAAGAAGAAGTAAAGCTGTATTTTGGATCTTGGTGAAACTTTGACCCCTACACCCCCACCCCCACATACGTACAGCTTCATTGAGCCTTGCATATCTGCACATACTTTGATGACATACAATACCAACATCACAAGCCTTGCAGTATTTTCCACATCAAACAGCATCAATAAAGCCCTCTATTTCGTCTTCAATTGAAATTAAGTCCTATATATAATAAATTTCAGGATTGGATATGATAGAACCAATAAAGATGGAGTAAAGGACTCACGCAGAAGCATTCATTTGTGAATCATCTGCTGCCCAAGTTTTTCCCATGGTTGTCATAGCCACACCAGCCATGCTAACAAAGACAGCAACTACTTTTGCAATGTTTAAAGAATCTTGGCCCAGATACGCACCAATGAAAAGAGTAAAAAGTCCTGAAGTAGAGGATAATACTGTTGTACTCGCAACACTTGTACGTGCCAGTGCAGCATTCGATAGGTACTGCAAACCAAAGGAAAAAAGAATCAATAAGGAATATTTTTGGGTCCTCATACTAAATCTAAACCCTTAATACATCACAAAATGAAATAATAGAATTTCCATGAATATGCTTGTTAATTATGCCAGCATCAAAAGTGCAAAGAAAAGCCTATGAATAACTAAAAGAAATGTCAGAAGATAACAAAAGAATGCAAACATAACTGATGTAAATCATGTATACATATATCACATTAGACGGAAAAAACTCAAGTTCTACTTCACCTGCCCCCTCACAGTCTAGTAGTGGGTAGGCTGGTAAACTTGAGGCATTCACCTCCTTTTCAGACATGTCCCTGTACAAGGCAAGGATGTGTGATTTACAATGCCATGACATACATTTTTTGGACTAAGCAACCCCTCAACATCACTAGAATCCAAACTCACTTATTTACATTTCCAAGCAATAATGTTCAATATGTTTATCCAACACTGCAGTAATTCCTACACTCTTCACCTTGAGAACCTTATGAAACAGCAAACATGATGAAAGGACCCTTGAAACAAAAGTCCAGTTGACCCAAAAACATCTGTGGCACCTAACAGACTAATGCATGGAAAAACAAACACAAGGCATCATAACTACTACACAGCACCAAAATAAATCACACAGATGGCATGCACCCTTGTTCAGTTATTTTTAAAAAAAAAATTTCCAACTCAGGAGCACATGCACAAACACTGAATGTGTCATTCAATCAATGGGGAGCGAATAGACTTGTATCCTTCTAAAACCATTTTACACCATGGTATCAACAAAAATTTTGATGGTTTATAACCCCCCCCCCCCTTCCAAAAAAAAACACACACACACGCCCCAAAAAAATTACAGGTATATACCAAAATTAGTAACATTTGAAAAGCCTTAGTTACGTGTCTTAGGAGGATTGAGTGGTCATGGTACAAGCAGACTTCTAAAAGAGACATTATGATGAAGATACATGTAGAGGAAGAATCCATTTAATTTCTTGCAGATTGATGCCAATTAAACATTCATCTTAAAGTGAAAATGGATCTAGGGATAAGATTCATGATCAACTCTTTAACAAACCAAAATGGAAAATATAAATTTGAAGAAAACAGCCAAGTGGCCCAAGTGACTTACCTCGGTTATAAACCAGATTGGGGCAATATAAAATCCATAAGTAGCAATTTCTCTGGGTGTAAGCTCTCTATCTTGTTTAAGTATGTAAGCTTCATCTTTCTCTTTAGCAACCAATGGCCTTCCTTCTGCATGAGGTGAAAGATCTGCTTCACTGTCTTTTCTAGTCAAAGTTGTCGGAAGTTCCAATTCATAGCTTTTTTGCCCACCATTGTATTTTACTGGAGAATTAAGACCGGCAGAAAACTCAGCCACGCTTTCTGCATTTTTACCACTTTTAGAAGAGCGACGTTTTAGAAAATTACACAACCAATCCTTTAGGAATGCTATTGGGAGGTAAACTACCATAAGAGAAGCTCCAAGATATGTTACTGCAAAAGGCTGCTTATAGTCTACAAATATGTCCTGCAAATAAGATAACTGTCAGTTGAAACCTGGCTACATGTTGGTATGGTGTAGCATTACGTCAGTGGTTAAAGAAAAATGCATTGCATCAAAGATTTGAGAAATCAAATTATAACGAATTATGATACCCATAGAATAAATATGCAAACAATCAATGAAAGAAGAAACCCCGCCTCATATAAGACCCCCGTAAATTGCAAAAAGAAAGATAAATGTTTGTGATGAATATATATGCAGAAATACTTCACTTCAAGCTATAAGAAAGAATCAATTACCAAAAGCATCCCTAATCTTCATAAGATTGCAAGAAGAATATTACTTTCAAATCTAGGACCATGGCTGAGTTTTTCTGGTGGCTTTATTTTTTCTGGAGGATCAATATGACCATGACAGGAACTTCAATTTCATTTACATATTTTTAAAAATAACTCAATATCTACGCAAAACCTATAGGCACAATAGTAATTTAATTCGAGTTGAAAGAACAAAAAAGGATTTGATTAATAGGGAGGTAACAAAGAGTATGCCTTTAACTATGAACAAAATAGAGGAAAAGGATATATGTGGCCAACCCGAATTTAATTGTGATTAAGCCTTAGTTTTACTATTATTATGATTTGAATCCTGAAGGTCTCCGTTGTAAACACTATATAGTGTAAATTGAGCTAAAAGACTCCTAGTAGAACTAAGCATTAATTGAGCTGAGTTGCATTGACTTTTAGTCCTAACGAATTACAAAACTAGATTGAGCTAAAAATTCCATAACTATATGAACATGGTTCATCCTCATCAAGCATCCAATGAAATGGATACAAAATACATAATAATAATAATAATAATAATAATTCAAAACCCAAACAAGAGACAGGAACTCATGATCCATCAAACATAGATGTAAGGCATATAAATTCATAACCATGAATGAGACTTAACCCAAAAAAAGGTTGGAAGAGCTGACCTGGGTGACTTCGGCAGAGGTGACCCATATAACAACAACAGCTCCTATGAGACACAACCCAGCTCTGTATCTCCAACTCATCGAGAATCAAAAAAGCAAAGGCAAAACCCAGATACAAAAAAGAGAGATCTGAGGTGGGAATGGTACTCTTCTCAGATCTTGTTTGAGATATCAACAACGCCCACCGACATGTAACAATGAGAGATCTTGGGAGGGAACGTTTCAAGAGTGTGTGTGTGTTATAGTTTGCGTGTGAGTGTGAGAGAGAGAGAGAGAGAGAGAGAGAGAGAGAAAGTAGCTAATTTGGGAATAGAGCGGCCGTTGAGAAACAACATAGGCGTTGTTTTTTGTTGGGGACAGGATTCTTTGCAGAAGGATTAAAAAAAAGGCAAAAGAAATGGTTTGATGAAAGAGAATGAGAGGGAATTGTAGAAAATTTAAGGTCGGTAGTTAAAGTTAAATTCCTCTCTGGCTTTCTGTCTCTCTTGCCTTATTTTATTTTATTTCCTTCGAGAATTATCCCGGGGAAAAAAAAAAAAATATATATATATATATATATATATATATCATCTCATTTATTTTCTATGGAGTCCGGTCTCTATTACACAGAACACATGAACAATGCATTTAGGTTTATAAACAGTAATTTTAAAAGTGAACAGTAATCAGAAAATAATTTTTTATTATTTTCAGCAAAATAAACGGTATCCAAACGCATACTAAGTAGGGAAGAATGAAATAAGTAAGAGAGAACATTCATTTCTCTCTATTTTCTTAAAACTTCAAATTTTCATTCCCCTCGAAATTGGGAGGAATGAGAGGGAATAGAATTAGATTTAATGATTTTTTTACTAAAACTCCAAAAATACTCCTATATATTTAACCATTTATTTTAAAATAGGAGTCTAATAGTAATATTGTCATAAAATAAATCCATTACATTCTCTCTATGTTACTTCCAAATAAAATTACTTATATTTCATTAATTTTCATCCATTCCTATTCTTTTATTTTAAAACATCCAATCGAAGTTATTTAATCTCATTCCATTCCATTCCATTATTTTCTATTCATTTCCCTTACTTAAATACATTTCTTTCCTTTCCATTCCCTTTATAATCATTACATTCCATTCTATTTCATTTCTGTAAAAACATTCATTTTCATTCCTTAATGATCATATGGGTATTGATTTAGAGAAAATTTTTAGAAAATTTTTATGGAAAAAAAAAATTGATTTTTGGACAATTTTTTTTTTTTTAAATAATTTCCATAAAAGTTGTATTAAGACTTTTTTTATAATGACTTATTAACAAATGCTTTAAAGGTATTCGTTAACAAGACCCTCTAGTATTACTCTCTAGTAAGGGTATTCTTTTTTCTTTTTTTTTCTTTTGTTAGTTTTGAGTAATATTAAGGAATCAACATTTTTCACAATTTGGGATATATTTTGTAGTAATACTAATATATGTGGTTTAATCTAATTAATCTAGTGAGGATCTATAATCGATTGAAAAATGTATGGGACTAAGGTTTGATTATTATAATATTATTATTATTATAGAAATTATATATTTTTATAATTCTTTCATAATTATTAACATAATAATATGTGTGTGAAGGGTGTAATCTCACATTCATTTGGATCTATTAATAATGTTATTTTTATTGTGTACCAATCAGTCAATCACAATAGATTATGATTAAAAATTGTGGGAAATATTATGCTTATCATCAATTTATTGTTTAAGTTTTAATGAATTTGTTTCCAAAAAAAATATATTTATTGTATTTAAGACGACCTCGAATTGTCTTTCATGTCTCCATCTTTCTTACCTTATCCTTAGCTTATCCTTGTTTCATGGAATTAAACATAAAAAGGGAAAGAAAAAAAATACCTAAAGGTTCCTTTACTTGACTCTCAAAAAAATAAAGGTTCCTTTACTTGAATATTACTTCTCCAAAAAAAATTATGTGAAACTTTGGCTGTGATGCAGTCAAACTTGTCTTGCCTATAGTCGGTATAGATAACATTATTTCTATATTTTGATTCATATGTACTAAATGCATCTTAATGGTAACTCGTAAACCAATTAATGTGAAATTATCAAGTAGTAATAAAAGAAATTTTCATTAAATTATAGCTAACAAATGTGTTCTGGCATTCGCTCTTAATGATAACTCTTTATCATCAAATACCAATCAATTTTTGGTGTAGATAAGGATTAAATCTCAAATCTTTTATATAATCATTAAAGACTTTACCAGTAGAGTTAATTAGAACCCACAACCAATATGCCAAATTAATAAACTAATTTGGTTTTATTTTATACCTTACCAATGCAAGGCTATCCTAAAAATGATAACCTTCCTATAAAAAAAAAAAAAAATGAAAAATGAAAAATGAAAACCTTGCAATGAAAGCAGACCTTAGAATACAAACGACAAGTTATTAATTATCATGCACACATCTGGATAGCACGTTATTTTAAAGCATACTAAATGGCAATTTTGGAGACCATCTTCTTTTAATAGGGAATTATTATATGAATTAAATAAGACAATGACATTATAATAAGATGGGATAATAAACATCATCAATAATCATAATGATTTGAAAATGAAATAAAGAAAAATGTGTTAACATCTCTTGTAATTATAATTTTAAAATAATCATAAGTTTGTTTGTGTTTCAAAATTTATTCATCTGGAAAGATTTATTGATTATAGATTTTGTAGTAAGTGTCATGCAAATTTTCCCCGGAATTGATTGAGGATGTCAACAAGGAAAGTTTATCCTATGAATTACACATTTCTGAACCAAAGCATGTTCTCTTTCTCTAGCCCCCCCTTTTTTTTGTGGGTGATGATATTTCTATTTTCTAGTAATAATCCTTTAAAGTTTTAAGGTTGAATATTCAGGAATAAGGCCATTAGAATATTCCCATAACACTACCCTACATACAGAAGTATCTTCTTCGTCACTTAAAATATTCGTATATTCCATGATTATCTAGCCAACTGCCGATGTGAGAGAGAGAGAGAGAGAGAGATTAACTAATTAAAATTTCTGGTTGGTGGATGTTATCTTATTCCATCACATTAGGGTCTTTTTTTTTTTTCTTTTTTTTTTTGAGTTAACATTTAAGCTTGTGATAGACATCCATTTGAAACTTTAGATTGAAGCCAATTAGTATCTTTATCTGATAATAAAAAGCAATTATTAAGAGCGGATGCAATATGTTAAAACTTTTTATAACAAAATATCAAAACTTTAAAGTCTTTTACATTTGACCGAAAAATAAAATTATAAGGATGATTTTTTTTTAGGTCAAAATAACCACTATGTGTGGTATCATAGAAAACTAAGGTAATATAAGCTAAACTAGGAGGCATAGAGTTGGGACGGTGGAGAAATTAATCAGAAGGGCAAGGAGTTCTTGTTTGATTAAACAAATGAGTGATGAGGGGAATGTCATGCTCTCTGAGGCCAAATTTATGATATTAATATATTTTATATGTAGAAGTTTATGTTATTAATTTAATTCCATTGATTTGCAATTTACATTCTGTCAAATCGAATATTTAACTCCTTCTCAAAAAAAAAAAAAATCAAATATTTAACTAATCATCATATATTTATTGAATTCTCGAACAAATTTGCATTATAACTTAGAATTTAATTTCTTTGGTGAATTTGTATCAATCACTAATTAATTAAAAGGTGATGAAGTATTATTTGTCTTTTTTAAGATAAATAGTAGGGAAGGAAGAGGTATGATTCAAATCACAAACATAAAATACCATAAAAGATGTTGTTACCATCAAACTATCACTTTGAACTCACGTTGAATAAATCAAGGGAAAGGATTTGCAATGCTAGTAACATATTTAGTTTGAAGGGTAATGACAAGAAAATGACTTAGTGGACCAGGGATTTGTTGATAATAAATACACATTGTTGGTCATGTAAGGTTAATATTAAAGAAAGACTAGACTGAATTGTTGGTTTCAAAATGCAACAATGAAGCATTGGCTTGTTTTGAGTTCAGAAGTTCTGACTTCTGAGTTCTGACCACACATATATTCTCTTCAGTACAGTAGGTGAGCATAAAAAAATTTCTAAACCATTCAGGTATTAAACGATGTGGATTAGATATCTCTCTACCTTCAGAGTGGAAAAATCTGTCTGGAATAATCAATTACAGGGCTCTGCTCCTTTCATACTCACTAACAAATTAAAAAACAAAAAAAAAAAAAAACCAAATTAATGTCTCTTTAGAAGATGGAATGTGGTCATTGGTAATATTCATTCTAGAATAAACGTGAAGGAACTTCCAAGTTAAGGAGCCATCAGTTAAAATTTGGGCAGTGAAAACAATTTGCAAGAATTACAGGAAATGTCTTATCCAAGAGCAATGCATGTTGAAACAAAAATCTCGCATCCAAAGGCTCATGAGTGCAGACTTAATACGTACACCTCTCAACCATCATAAGAAGAAGGAAGAATTCAATTTACTTCCTTGAAGAAAATCATGGGAATTGGATCTCATTTAGAGAGGAAATAAAGGCTTGCTTTGTAGAATATTTCATCTGTCTATTTTCTTCTCAATATTAAGGTTTGAGGTGCATATCAAATGAGAACAATGACTTCTTTGTCAACTTCTTGAGGATGGGAGGAGAGTTTGTCTGATAGGAAATTGGTGCTAAATGAGAGGAAAATCTGCCTGTTTGACGAGACTTTTTAATGACTTTTCGATTAGTTATTTTCCATGAGTCTTACATCCGGCTAAAAATCGAAGAGAATGAGTGAGTTTTTAATGGGGGCTTGTAAATTCATCATTTCAATTTTGTTTGTAGTCGATAGCATACCTTAGAGGTACCAAAGAGGAACCAGAACATGGCTGTTGACAATAAAATGATAGAAAATTTTGTCTAGGACCTTAAAATGACAACTTTTGACCTAGAAGTATGTTTAAATTGTTATGTAAAACACTCAATCATGTATTTCCCCGGAAAATTGTTGATACTTGATATAAAACTCATATAGCAAGACATGTGTCATTTGGAAAATTGATTCAAAATTCTGGAACTCATGTTTTTGATCGTTTGGTTTTGAGTTTTCCAACTCATTTACATACATGAATCAGAAACTCTATGCTCTTGTTACCTTGTACACACATTGATCAACGAATTAGGCTCAAAATGAAAAATGAGCACACTTCATTTTAGCTTTTTAGCGGTAAAAAACAATCAGAGCCAGTGGCACTAGCATTACAATCGCCTCCATCCAATATCCACCACAGTCCAAACCACAACCTGCAAACAGAATATCAGCACTGATTTCTGGTGCTGAGGTTGTATAGTGTTACCTAATTTCAAACATTAGTGTTACTAATATGGGACATATGGCTACCAAATACACCACCACAATAATGCATGGGGCCCATCAGTTTTATGTTGGGTGTTACAGTCAACCTCTATTGAAAATCAAGATCATGACTAATCTAAACCCTAAAATTAAAAATCAAGAAAAAGAAAAAAACCATTTGTTATAGGATCACACTATTTGCCACAATTGCCACAATTTTTGTCACAGCTAGTTGATTTTGAGCTGTGGACAATCACATTTTAAAAAGACCACCGTGCACAATAGACCATATCAATTGTGGCAAAAATTGTGCATCTAAAGGCCAAAACTTTCTCTAATAAAAAAAAAAAAAACCCTAAATTCTCTCCCAAAATAAAACTATAAACCCTACATAAAAAATAAAATAACATCATGCTTCAATCGAATTTCAAGGTGAAGAACCCCATAATACCTCTGATTCAATGGTGGCTGACTCTGCTTCAGAAACAGAGGCCGCTCTGACTCTCCTCAATATTTCCAATTTAACTTCTCTTTTCTCTACTTGATTTAACCCTTCTCCCACTTCTATTTGCACTGCAAACCTTGCAACACAGCTTTCAAATGGATAATTCTGCACAGAATCCCTATCTTTGCTCTCTATTTTCGTTTCTGGCTCTGTTCCCTCACAAACTCTCTCATTCTCTGGCTGACTCAATTGACCTTTCTCAAGATCTTCACTTCCATGTTCCAATCTTTGCATCTCCATGAGCTTCTCCACCAATTCTTCTCCAAGAATTGCTTCAATCACTTCTTTCCTCCCAAAATAAGCAAGTTCAAGAATGCAATCCAAGGCTGCAGCTTGAATAGGCAACTCTTCCGAGCTCAAGAGATTGATAATTCTTGGGATTTCACCATTCAATTCCATTTCATCTATTAAAGGAGTTCTAACAAATTTGATCAGTGAACAAAGAACTTGAATTGAACAACATGAACCCATTGAAACCAAGGCTCCAACAATGGGACCCATAAAAACTAATCCCACAAAAACATTCTTATTGAATCGAACTAAAGCATCTATAACAAGAGCCGCTTGGTCTCGAACCCGATTCGAACACATTGAGTCACAAAGTATAGTTTCTAGAATCGAAAACACCTTTGCTCTCAAAACTAAATCTTGAAAATCTCTATTGAAACCTTGGCACACCCGATTTCTGAACTCGATCAAAACCTTAACCTTTTGGTCCTCGTCTGCCTCGGAATCTTTCAACGTTCTTGCAAGAATTTGAACATTATCTCGGTCAAGGATTGCTTGAATTTCAGCCTCGATCGTGAATGCAACTTGGGAAATGTTGTAGCTTGTGATTTGTCGGCGGAGGAGAGAACTGAGGCTATATCCCTGAGATTTTTCAAGCTTTTCGAGCAGAGTATTGAGGTTGCAGAGCAACTGAGAGAGTTTGAAAAGATTTGGGTCAGTGGAGAGAGGGCTGTCAGCCTCTGCTTCGAGCTTTGAAAGAGCTTCAAAGGTGGTTTTGGATTTGGAAAAGTCGGTGTTGGTTAGAGAAAAAAGGTTGCTTTGTAGATCCTTGGAAGCCATTTTTAACGCATCTAGTAGTGTTAGAAGTAGAACACGTTGACTTTGTAATTCCTCGTGATCAGATTCGTCTGAGTTCATGGCTGCTAATTAGAATTGAAATAGCACAGTGAGACTGGGAATTAGCGTGAGAGACAGGCAGGGAAGCTAGGAAACTCAACAACAACCGGTCCAAAACCAAAAGGCAGGACCACAAACCAACCAACCGTTCAACATAGGTACCGTACGTTGCCCTTCCGCAAGAAACAGCCCAAGTAACCCTCTTTTGTTCTATGTGTCGGTCCAAGGGGTAAAAAGAAAATACACCATACATTGGATACATGTTTTTTTCCCCTCATATGAAGTGAGGTCTACCTCCATGTAAGAGGAAAGAAACATACATCCGATGCATGATATACCACCTTAAAGTAAATAATACCATTTTCTTATTATTTTATAAAAAAATACTATGTTCACAATATTTTCACATTAAATTTTATATAGCAGGTTATTACAGGTTGCTATTAGTGAGATAGAAAAGTAATTTCAGTAATAGGTTCAAATTGAAACTAATAACAACTAACCACTTATAGATTGTTATGAAAATATTATGAACGTAGCACCTCTCTATTTTATAAGGAAGAAGTAAATGTACTTTTAAAGCTTCAGTTGAGAGTTCATAAACAAATGGTATAAAATAGAATAATTATAATTAGAAAATTGAAAAGAATGGAATATAATGTATTTAAATACGAGAAAGTCATGGAAAAAAAAGGGAATGGGAAAAGAAAAAGGTAACTAACTTTTTTTTTTTTTTTCACAACTTTTAATATTTTTTCATGAAAGTGGTATTAAAATTGTGGTACCCAAACCCAGTGGTTTTACCTATAGGGAGGAAGAATTTGAGCTCCCAATTTATTTGTTGGTAGGTTTCCTTGCACTCCTACTAGGTTTAGCTTCAAACCCTGCCTTGACAGCCCAACCCTCTAACTCCTGCTCCTCCCAAGCCTAGTCTTTACCATTCCTTGAATTCTCCTCTCTTCCTCTCTCTCTTCTTCTCCAGTTATTTTTCACCCCTTTTTGTTTTTCCAACCTCTTTTTCCATTCATCTCTCCTTCCCTTTTATAGTCTTTCCTTAGTGGGGATCCAAAAAATTACATTTGCATCAGTTCCCATGTATTCCCACTTCTACCCAAAATCCCAAGTAAAACTAGTCCCTTCTAAGAATTCTCTTAAGACTTACACTTGACGCCAAATAGTGCTTGGTAGCAAATTTCTCCAAGGCACCACAAGTCTTGACTGTTTCCCTTTTGACCATCCCTGGCCTACTTGTCGGTACTGGGCCTATCCCGGCCCAACTACATTAGGCCACCTTCGAGTGCTGATCCTATGCCCTTGTACTTTTGCCATTGGGCTAGGCCTACCCCAACAATGCTGGGCCAGTGTTGGTCATCGACCCCAGGTCCCTACAAAAACTTTTTTTAAAATTGTTCATTAACAAATGCCCTAAAAGTATCCATTAAGTGAACCCTAATTATAATTTATTTTAAACTTTTTGCTCCGAAACAAAAAAAAAGATTATCTACAAGCATCTTAAATGACTTTAGGGGGGAAGTGCTTATTACAACAAAAAACGACTTTTAAGCCTAACAGCAAGATTGGTAGTAGTGTGGGTTGTAAAATTTAGATTTCTCCTAACCCAACTAAACTTATAACTAGAGAACGATAAATTAAGTTCAAGTGAATTACAAATAATAGTGCTAATGGACCAATCAACTAGCAGTTTGGCACTCTCATTCTATTCAGACTGTCAACACAGACTTTAGCATCATTTTCTATAACAACCTGCATCAAATTCTCTGCAGCAGCAACTTATATAAGGCCCATAGAAAAGCTGATGCCTCAACTTGCAAAGGAGAGAACAACTCATGTAGTTGGGCCTAGACTTTGAAAACTTCACCATAACTATCTCTTGCCACCACTGCAAAGGCAATTATATTACCAGCGATAGTTGCCAACTCTTAGGTTCATCATCTCTATCTAGCATCCTCATCGGTAATAACAAACACATATTCCTTGACCCTGTGATCACTCTTTTTTTTTTTTTTTAAGGTACATTGTTTTAAATAATCACATGCATCCATGTATACAACTAAAGTTGTTTTACGTTTGGTTAACCTTATAATGCCATGTCACATAAGCTTTTGAAATTTCATAATTTTACACATAGTTATTATATCATATTTATTTTTAATTAAATTTAAATTATATTCTATATTTAAATTCTTATTAGAATCTCTTCAAACAGTAGAATATAAAATTTCATATATAATCACCATCATAATAAATGTCTAATTCTAGAATATATAACTTCATATACATTTTGTTGTTAAGAAGTTCGAATATACAAACTTAATCATAATAAATGTCTAGGCTAAAGCGAAAACTACACCCTAAAGTTTGGGAGGTTTTTAAATTTTACACTTTGAAGTTATATTTCGTTTGTGTTAAATAGAATCATAATAAAATTTCATATATAAACACAATCATAATAAATGTCTAATTCTAGAATATATAGTTTCATATACATTTGTTGTTGTTGTTGAGTAGTTCAAATATACAAACTTAATCATAATAAATGTCTAGACTAAAGTGAAAACTACACCCTAAAGTTTGGGGGATTTTTTAATTTTACACCCTAAAATTATATTTCATTTGTATCAGCAACCCATCTATTGGCAGATTAATGACATTTTGGCAACCCAAACATGTTCTAGTCATCTGACATATAAAAAAGTTGCCACATTAACCAGTGCAGAACAACGTCGTTTCAACAATGATCTTGTCAAATGGTGACAAAATTGACCATTTCAACAAGTTTGGCCATTCAGTATGGGTGTGTTTTGCACTTTAGCTAAAGGAAAAAAAAAATGTAAATCATTTTTCTTGACTTGGAATAACACTGTAGTTTTAACTCTTAACATATTAATATTATGTGTTATTTTTAGTTGAAGTGACATTTATTTACTACCTTATCAACGAACCTAGAATAATTCGAATCAAAGTGATATGTAATATTAAAAATAAAAATTCATAATATTTAAATATAAACGGATAAAATTAAAATGACCATAAACTTAAATGATGCAATTTGTAATTTAATCTAACATTTTCACAATTTCTTTACATGATAAGTTTTTATTTTTTTAATTCCATTTTAAGAGGTAAGTTATTATATTTCTAAAAAATAAAAAAAAGGTAAGTTTTTTTTTTTTTGAAAAAATAAAAAAAAAAAAAAAAAAAAAAGGTAAGTTGTTATTAGTGTAACATTGATTTCATGTGTGCCTACTAATAACATTATTTTTATTATCACTCATTCACAATATACCATCTCAATGTAAATGTAATTTTTTATTGTTTATTTTAAGATAGCAGTGATGAAACATTTTATCAATATTCAAATTTCCACTAATTGTAACTACCGAAATTTATATAAATAAAAATAAAAATAAACTTATTATTAATAAGTTATTACTTACTTATCAATTAACTAATAAAAAACCAAAAAAAGAAAGTTAAAATGAGTTTATAAATAAATAAATTCATTTAAAAAAAAAAAACCGTGGGCTGACAATTTTCCATAGACAGAGTCTTACATAAGAGAGTTGCAGAGTCTGCAGCTCTGTGCTGACTATATAATAGGGACACAAGAACAAACCGTTGGCTGCTATTTTACGCTCCTAAAACTCAGTTACACCAAACCAAACCAAACCACCATCAAGTTATCAAGTATCAACCAAGCTTTTTCCTACTCTGTACGTTACATTTGTTCAGGTACTCTTGCAGTCTCTTTGAGTAAAAATATGTTTTTGTACTTGTAATATAAGATCTTTTGTTATTTTTTCTCATTCAGATTATGTACTCGTAATATTTTCATCTAATTGTCAATAGTTGTTGTGCTTGATCTTTTTGTTTTGATGGGGTTGTTTGATAAAATTAAAAACTGGGTTTGGTGGGCACTGGGCTTGTGGATCTAAATCGGACGGTTGAGAACTGAAAATGTTTTTAATCAGATGGGTCATGGTAGTTATCTTTCAGACTATGATTCCTGGGTTTATTTTGACTTCAGTTCAGTTATATGGTAGTAATAGATTAGATTCTGCTCTGTTGTCAATTCATGTTTTCTCATCTTATTGGATTAACAGCAATGCTGGTGTCTTTTGGGGTGCGGTTAATATTGTACCAACATCTACATATAGTTCTCATCATCTTAAGCTTTGTGGGACACGGAGATGCGAGAGTCACAAGTACTTTTGTTCGTTCCGAATGGCCTTCGACTGATATCCCTCTTGAAAATGAAGCCTTTGCAATTCCAAAAGGTCATAATGCCCCACAGCAAGTAAGCATTCATCTATGTTCACTTTGTGTTTGCAAAACTTACAAATTGGCAACTTAGAAATGCGTAGAAATTAATGCATGTGTTTAGTATTTTTGACTATGTAAAGAGTCTAGATTGTCAAATAAATGGTTAGAAACATTGCCTTGGCTTTACCATCTGGTTTTGCTAAGGGTTTGTTTCTTTACAAGATCAAAATTAGATGTAGATATATTGTTTATGGGTTTTGGGCCTTTTGACTGTCATGTTGGCTTTGACCCTTGATTTGTACAGAGACACATTTCTGAAAGACTTTGACAGTTGTAGTAAATCTGCATCTAAACAGAATAGATGCGGTGCCTTGAGCTTTTGTTAAAAATTAGGGATGAATCACTTATAGAAAGTATGTGAATGTTATCAGTAAAATTAAAACATTTTCTATCTATAGTGTTGGGAACACCTTTTTGAGGAAGGATTTATCCTTACACTGTGATTGGAAGTTTAGCATGGAAAAGAGAGGGGAGGAGAAGAGCAGAGGGAGAGGAAAGGATAGCAACTATTTCTTTTTTTTTTTTGGATGATAACTAGAGAAATCACATGGAAGTGTTTATCTCTTGTTTGGTTGAGAAGACAAAAGAAACAAAAAGAAATTGAACGTACATCATTTTTCCATCATATCCTTTTTCTTAACCTCAATCCATAGTTATATCCAAGGGGTAAAAGGATTGTTTCACTAAATTTCATTTAAATAATCTCACTTTTCCTCTGGATCCACGCAGTTTTTGGCAGAAAGGTGGGGGGCCAAAATTGGTGGGTTTGATAAGGGAGTTGGTGTCCCCTCAAATCCTCTCCTTTCCCTTCTTATGAATATTCAATCAATGGATGTTGAGGATCCTTCTCTCAATCCCCCAATCCAATTATATGGTTAGATTTCCAGAGCAGCTGTCTTGACAATTTCTACCTTTTGTGCTTACACTTACACATTGTTTAAATACAAAAGATCATAGCATTATGTTTATGATGCTAGATTGGGACACTTGAATTGATTTACCATCAACTTGCACTTTTACTGAGCTCTGTGACATACAGTTTGGTACTCATTAGAAACTAGCATGCATTTAGATGGAAAATTTCTTCCAACTTCACAAAATGCTTAGTTTGGGTCTTCACATGGTGTGAATGTGCACCTCAATACTCTTACTTCTAAATCGTATAAGTTGATTGAGCTGATGGTTCCAGCACCCCTTGTGGTGCTTGGGCACTGGGGTTCAAACCCCACCAGCCTCTATTTACCTAGCAAAATAAAAATGTTAATTTATTATTAGAGATATTTAATAATGTTGATCGTGATTGATACTATTAGAGATATTTAATTATTATTTGAATCTTATTCCCATATGTGATATAATTTCATTATGACTCCATGTTTGGTTTAATTTGGGGACTCTATTTAAGGGCTCAAAGTTCACTTTGGTTTAGAAGTTTTCTTCTAGTGCTTGGTGTTGATTCCAAGCAAACTTTGCTGTTGATTCCTAGGTTCCTATTATGCTTGGTGCTGATGCCTAGGTTTTACTCTAGGTGCTGATTCCTAGGCACTGTCCTTTAGTTCTATTTTTCTTTTCTTTCCCAAACACGTCCCCATTTTTAGAGTTTATTGTCCCATATAAGCTTATGTCCTTTAGTGATGCTTGTCATTGGCATGATGTGTGACCAACTGTAGTCATGGATGAAATTGGGCTGAAATTTAGTCTATAGAAAATCTCTGAGGTTGTGAATAGCGTGGAGAATGGACATTATTTCATTTTGAGTGGGTTAGTATGTTTTTTTCTGCCCTTCTTAAATACTACAGCTGTAGTACTATACCCTTCACCGCCCGCTATATTTACACCATCATTTTTTTGGTGTAGGTGCATATCACTCAAGGTGACTATGATGGAAAGGCTGTCATAATTTCATGGGTTACAACTGCTGAACCAGGGCCCAGTAAAGTACAATATGGCGCATCAAAGGATAACTCTGAGTTTACTGCTGAGGGCACAGTGACAAACTACACCTTTTACAACTACAAGTCTGGCTACATTCATCACTGTCTGGTTGATGGTCTTGAGGTAACTATAAACTGAAATGTAATATCGCTTTTTATCGTGAGTACTTAATTTAATTAAGCATACAAAATATTCTTATTATATGCCATGTTCTTGTAATTGATCTCCTGGATAATGTCTACAATTATGAACAAAGTACTCAAAAAGGCACCCAGTTATCCTTTTTTTTTTTTCTTTTGCTTACAACAAGTTAGGGAGTTTTTTTTTGGGGGGGGGATTCAAACCTAGTTTCTTCCCCCTGCAAGAACTAGACAGTGCCATTGAGCCACAAGGCTCTTGGTGGCACCCAATTATCCTTAATAGAACTGATATATCTACTTCTTCTCTTATGCATACACATCCACTTGTGTATGGCAAAGGTAATCCATAATTGATGCTCATGCAAGTTTGGCCTCAGGGGACTGTAACCCATATAGGGCAAGTTAAGATAATTATTGGTACATTGGAATGACCCACCTAACCCCAAACAACCAAAAAAAAACAAAAGTCCACATCTCTTTAGTGATATCACAATGAAGAAGTAGATTGTCTACTGTTTCCTTATTTTATTTACACTCACAACACAAATCTGCAATGATTATTCCACACTTTCTTCAATTATCTGTCATAAGGATCTTTCCAAATGCTGCTTTCCAGGTGTAGAATGCTACTCTTGGTGGCATATACTTTTCCAAAGCATATTTTGTGTGTTACACAATTATGGTGTCTCACAGCACCTCTCTCTGATTTCTCATTTTTGTTTTAGTTATGGTTATATGTGTGTGTATATATATATTTTTTATTGTGTTCAGCCTTTTCCTTTTTTTGGTCTTTTATTGCATTGATATAAGTTTTATAAAAAATGTCTCATGAAAAAAATAAATGCTTTTGCCTTTGTTGCATATATGTAATACTCTTAGCAGGTTTCCACTTGTCAACCTACTGAGGCTCTTTGCTGAGAACAGTTATGATTATCTATTTTAAAGTGGCAAATTGTAGGCATTGTAAACTTATTGTTATATTGTGTAATATTGCGATCTTTTATTTTTTTTAGTATTATACTAACATGTACCGATATCTTGTCTTTAGTATAACACCAAGTATTACTACAAGATTGGAGTAGGTGACTCTTCTCGTGAATTTTGGTTTCAAACACCTCCAAAGATCGATCCTGATGCTTCCTATACTTTTGGAGTTATTGGTAACATATTCTTTTATTTTATATAAACTCTTAAAAGAACAATGTTAAGGTTTTTTTTTCTTTTTTCTTTTTTCTTTTCTTTTCATTATTATGTAATTAGAAGATTTACTATATGAATGACGATTCACAATTTGAACAGCCTTTGAATGGAAAAATAGAAACAGACTATTTTTCATTCATATGGGACTGTATTGAAAATATAACAAAATGGTGTCGTTGGAAGAACAGCTAATTATATAGGACTATATGCATTGAGAATTTTCTTATCTTCAATTGGTTCTGTTCATTTTAGGTGATTTGGGTCAAACATTTAATTCTCTTTCCACTCTCGAGCATTACATGCAGAGTGGGGGACAGACTGTCTTATATGTTGGCGATCTCTCTTATGCTGATAGATATACATATAATGATGTTGGTATTCGATGGGATTCATGGGGCCGCTTTATTGAGCGAAGTACTGCATATCAGCCATGGATTTGGTCAGCTGGGAATCATGAAATAGAGTATATGCCTAACATGGTACTATGACAATATTTTACCTTCTAAACTTTCAGAGTCCTGTTGTTATCTTTCATCTATTTGAGCTTACTAATTACTTCTGTTCCTATGTGTAAGTAAGCATGCACACATTGATGCTGAGTGAAGTACATACATACATGCATTTGTGTTTATATATATTCCTCATCTTATTTGACATATATGTATGCATTAAGTGTCACATTGAGCTTTATTAGTGGCCTTGTTGATATTGCAAGAGCATCTTGTGGCATGCAATTTGTGAGGTTGATGCTTATTTTGATATGTTGCTTCACCTTAACCAGATGTATCCAATGAAATTGCCAAGAGGCTTGGTAATGATCTATTCTGAAGTGCTAGAGCTGTCCTCTAGATGCCAGTTATTGTGTTTATTACCAGCGACTTGCCTCTTAAGGATTTCCTGACTTTTTCTCTTGTTGGATGTTTGATTTAAGAAACTATGTGGTTACTTCTTTTTTGATACGACAGAGTTTCAGTTTGTCTTCCAGTATTGCTCAAAAACTGTTTGCTTATCTGAGTTCTTCTAAAATTGAGATATTCCATTTCATAGTGTACATTTTATTTTCATAAACCTAATGGTGCATGGTGGCATCTCACTTAAAATCAGTTACCACCAGTCTTCGTCCCATATTTGATGGAATGAGATTTTAAATGACTTAACACCATGTGTACTTTAGATTTCTTAGAATCACACCTTAAGCATGAATTTGTCTCTAAGCAAATGAAGAGGATCATTTGGTGGGCTATGTTTGCTAAATTCATATGTTATGAGGCTGGGGATGGATCCAAAATTAGATTCTGGCATGATATTTGGTGTGGGGATGATAGTTTAAAAAATAAATTTGCTGAGCTATTTTTGATAGCAAGGAATAGAGACACAACGCTGGCAGATTGTTTAGATTGCTCTGCTTCATAGGAGGCATTCATTGGAATCCGTCATTCTTAAGAGCGGTCCACTATTGGGAGTTAGAGTCCATGACTTTATTTTAGACGAGTTGTATGCTACCAAAATTATTAGGTGGAAGAAGAAAAAATGGTTTGGACTCTCTGTAAAAGTCATGGATTCTGTGTGAAAGATTACTACGAGGCTTTGAGAACAGCGGCTGACAAGCTTTCCTTGGCAAAATATATGGCAAGTTGAGTTCCCATGATGTGTGGCTTTTTTTGGTTTACCTAATGAATAAAATCTTAACATTGTATAATTTGAGAAGATGAGGTATTATAATCCTTAATTGGTGTTGCATGTGCCAATCAAATGGAGAGTCGGTAGACAACCTATTTCTAACTGAGAAGACATTGCGAGAAAACTGTGGTGTGTTGTTTTTTGTTTGTTTGGGGCGATGTGGGTCATGCCAAGATCTGTGAATGGTTTATTGGCTTGCTGGAATGGTCACTTTGGAAAATATAATAAGGCTGAAGTATAACCCCCCCAAACAAAAAAAAAGGGGGGGAAATAATTGCATCTAGGGGTTTTACTAACACATGCTAGATTATCTAATTTATTGATATATTACCAAATCTTGATAGGTACAACATTGTACTTGATAGAATCTCTTCCACTACAGTTGATTGCTTTCCAAAGTTTCTATATAAACATAGGTTTTTTTTTTTTTTTGGTTGAAGCCTATATCTATAAACATGGTTTTTGTTGCTTTTAAATTGCCAGACTATAAGTATGATGTTATCCACTTCTGTTATTATGATTTGTTACAAATGATTTCATATTTTGTATTTTTCAGGGGGAAGTTCTTCCATTTAAGTCATATCTGCAAAGGTTTTCTACACCCCATACTGCATCCAATAGCAGCAATCCTCTTTGGTATGCTGTCCGGCGGGCATCTGCGCATATTATTGTCCTATCCAGCTATTCTCCATTTGGTAATTTGTAATATCCTTGTTTGTTGTCGCAGTGATGCATGCTGATCACCATTTTGTTATGACATTTTATCTTTAGATATGGTTATAGTTATATGGCTATGATAGTCATGATTTCCTAGGTTAAAGTTTTTAATGCCCTAACAGTATATAAAATTTAAGTTTTTTTCAGTGAATAGTTTTAATGTGTACTTGATAAAAGTATGGTTTATAGTTGCCATGGTGCTTTTCTAATCCAAAATTTGGAATTCTCTTCCTCCTAAATCTGAAAGGCTTGGATCAACCATAACGGCAGTTTTCACATGGAAATAGATTGCTCGCTTTTCTTTTTTTTCAATTTTTCATTTGTTTTTCTGTAGAATGTACGTATTTCTAACCTCAAGGAGATTGTTAAAAATTTTCAATCAGTGAAATATACACCTCAATGGATGTGGCTGCGTGAAGAGCTAAAAAAAGTGGATAGAGAGAAGACACCTTGGCTTATTATTCTCATGCATATGCCCATCTACAGCAGTAACCTAGCCCACTATATGGAAGGTGAAAGTATGCGAGCTGTCTTTGAGAGCTGGTTTGTCTGTTTCAAAGTTGATCTCATCTTTGCTGGCCATGTACATGCCTATGAAAGATCAGTTAGGAATTTCTTTCCTTTTAGTGTCCATTTTCTATGGGTAAATAAATAAATTAACATAAGCACAAGTATATATATATTGTACATTTAAGCTAGGATATTCTTTCCTTTTTGTGCCCTTTCTGGTACTGTGTTGAGTCTCTTGTCGATACATATGTCTTTTCGTTCAACAAATAGGAATCTTATGACACCACAGCATCCAAAACCGTCACTGATCCCCTGCCTCCTATTATTGAATTCTCACTATGTTTTAAGGTCAATTCTTGAAGTGTATCCTTAAGGGCCGCAGCCACATGGATTATGAATCTGCCCCAAGGCCACATTGTGCATATTTTATTTTTTATTTTATGAAATTTTACTTAAATTCTTCACTCTTCCCAGATAGTAAGGAATATCTTTGAATCTTCTCTAGATCAAAGCACAAAAAGATAGAACTTCAAAAGGGAAGAAGCAAGTAGGTAGGTAGGCTATACCAGCCAGAAATTAATCTTCTTAATATATCTTTCATCACACATCACCAGTATACTGAAGTGCATCAGGCAGAGAGCACAATTGCTTTCACATGGTAGCACCCCACATTCCCTATATATATATACACATACCATCGGACTTATAAAGCAGAGAGCACATTCTATGCTTTGACAGTTTGTTCAGATCCATTTTTGTTATAGTCTGACTTACAAGTAAATTTTACAATATCATTTGAATGCAAGGTTTCCTATTGTACTTATATATATATATATATATATAGAATGGTGTTTATAATGTTGTTCACTCATGCAATTTCACCTAAAAACATCAAAGTTCCAGCTTCATCTCAAAAAAAGAAATGTTTTTGATTTGTAGTATCGCATCTCAAACATACATTACAACGTATCCAGTGGTGACCGTTACCCCGTACCTGACAAATCAGCTCCAGTGTACATAACTGTTGGAGATGGAGGAAATCAGGAAGGCCTTGCTGGAAGGTAAAGAAAATTGTATCTTTTGAAAATTGTTCAATTGTTTTCAATTTTATTATGAAGTGGAATAACTTTTTGAATGTTTCAAGGTCCCCAATTATTTCTTTGCTGCATTTACAATTTCACTGTACATTTTTGTATATCCGGATATATGTACTTTCTTTGTAGGTTTTGGGACCCACAACCAGATTATTCTGCATTCCGGGAAGCCAGTTACGGTCATTCTACATTGGAGATCAGGAACAGAACCCATGCGTTCTACCATTGGAACAGAAATGATGATGGAAAAAAAGTAAAGACAGATTCTGTAGTATTTTACAATCAGTACTGGTGAGTATGATCTCTGTCCAACTCTTTTTCATGAAACACTTCTGAATGCAAATGTTCAGTCTCTGCCTGTCTGACCTGATTATAGAAACTCATGGAAATATGAAGGGTTAATGTGGTATCTGTATCTGGCATATATAAATGCTCAAGAATCCTAGAGCCACTTCAAACATGCTATATTCTAATAGTATTTGTATGTAGAGTACATCTGAATCAAGACAGTTAATTCAGTTCTGCCAAGACAAAATTTTAATTGTAAAAAATATTGAGACGGTAAATCACTACCGTAATCATCATAGTTTTGTTGTGGTTAAGAATAGAAAATGACACTCTCTAGATGCCAACAAAGGTTGCAGTCATAATTTTTTTTTTTTAGTCATTATACGTTTCATTGGTGGATATATATTGTTATGTTTGGCCATATGGATAGCAGGATGCAGGTCCTAAAAAACAAAAGAGAGAAAGAGGTAGAGTTTTTCTTCTTCTTCTTTTTTGGGGAAGGGGGGAAGGGGTGTTGTTGATTGGATTCAATGATTACAGTTTAGTCCTATAATGTTAGAATGACAACAGGCACTGATCAAAAATTTTATAAGGACCATAGATGCAGTAAATTTCTGATATTTGGATTCAGCTTTTGCTGATTTTCTTAGTAAATGGCTTATCAGTGTGACTACTAGTGTTCTGTGATATGCTGATTTGAGCATTCTAGTCAAAACTACATGGTATATCACTATTTGTTGCTCCCATCTGTCAAAATCAAGTGACTCCAAATGCAAGATACCTCTCAGTAAAACTAGTCACCCATTAACATCTCAGGAGTGTAGTCATTAGTTGTCAATTACATAATCATGAAAATGTTCTCATTAAAAAAGGAACTGGCAGTTAGTAGTTGTTAATTTCATGAATTTCCACCTCCTCCCTTTGTAAGAGTAAGGTGGTGGGTTAAATTATGGGTTCAAGACCCACCAAGTGTGTAACTTATCAATAAAAAAAAATATTGCAACTAACATTGTCTTTTATGTAGGGCAAGCAATCTACATAGGAGGAGGGGCCTTCAAAAGAGTCATTGTAAACTCTAGGAGAAATCAACTGCTGAAATAATTGGATTGAGTTTCTTTACTCCTTGAAGCTATTCAATTACATCCATAGATCTGTTGGTGCATGTGGGTTACTAAAGTCTTTTCCACTGCTGGGATTTGTACAAAGTATATTTAGTCAAAGAAAATTTTGGCATTTGGACATATGCGGAAACTACTTTTCATTCATGCGAAGTTTATATATAACATGGCAAAGAAGTTTATTTTGTTGCTGTTGCACTTGAATTAAGTAAAAATTTTGTACATGGGATAATTTGTAGAAATTTCACAAAGTTATATAATTTTTATCCATTTTCATGGAGATGGTCAGATGGGAGCTTATTCTTGGAGACTTTATGAAATGTTATGACTCCATTGTAAAGTCGATAGTAAGAGGTGTTTTCAACAGAAGCATTGTATTTCTGGGAAAATGTTTAATTGCTTTTTTAATTTATTTTTTGCTGGATACAAACTGTTTCTTACAATCAAAAAGATGCACTGACTATTACTTAAGATGGATTTGGGGGAAATTTCCTGTAACTATACTGGCTCATGTTATCAAATGCGCTATTCCTGATCATAATTTCGGTCGATATTCTCTTCAGACAATGGCTTAGACCACAGTTATAGCAAGTAGAATGAGTGGTGCAGGAGATAGAATTTAGAAGCCTACTTATAGAGCACGATTGGAGTGCCTGCTCATGAATGTGTTAGTTTCCTAGAAAGTGTGTACAACTTATAAAACCCCTTAGAACAAAAAGATATCAATAATTGATCTAATTACAATCGATGTTGAATTCACACAATCAAGATCCAAGAATTTGGGTTAATATATAATAAAAGATGTATAGTTAAGGTTGCTGGATATACAGTTCCAACTGGCATACGATTTGCTCTTAATCCACCAGGTTGTGGGTAGAATGCAGCCATTTCTAAGGAAATCTCTGTTAGGTTGTTAGCAGCATACACCTCTAAATTAATTCATTCAGGGATGTCTTCTCACTACTTTTATAGACTGGCTGGCACGGCATATTGGAAACCCAGTACAGAGTTGCCAGAGCTCATTATGTTTTGACTTGGGCGGATTGCTCTAGCCATTCATTATAAAAAATTAAGCTGCATCACTGCCCTAACATTACTGAACTAGTCTATAAACTGGTATATATCGAGTATATTGTATAGCCTTGCCAACGATCAGACTTGAATCCAGCGTCAGCAAATCATTACTACATCTATGTTGCCGTATTTTATCCAACATTCAATGGACATACTTGCAGAGAGGGTAAATTTCCGACCTATCATAAGCTGACACATCATACTACTAGGTCCACAACGTATGGTCAATTACAAAGAACCATGTATTGCAACTAGTTTCTACTATCACTATTCAGAAACTAACAGATATTTGCCAAGTGTCCTTGAAATAAAAACATAAAATGCATACAAAATGTCAATCATACATCGGCATGTGTAAGTAATGACATAAGCAGTTCAATCGAGCGCTAACATGTATCACCTTGAAAATCAAGACATTTCGGCCAATCAAATGATGCCATGTGTCTTGAAGAAAAAGTCTTAAAGATCCTCTAACTAGGCTGTGACATGTGTCACTAATCAAACTTCGCCACGTGTCGCTCACCCACCCCGAACTCATATAAATAGAAGCTTTCCTAAGACATTCCATTTTCCACACGCCAAGACATCTGCACTTTAAGCAGCATCAAAAAAGACTTAGAAGTATAGAAGCTCTCATAGGAGGTTCCATATAGAGTTCAGGGTGGCCGTGGTCACAGGAACACCCTGACCTCAAAAAAAAAAAATTATTATGTATAAATTTTAAAAATTTATAATTTCTTTATTCTTAAAAAAATTTTGTGACCACTCTAAATTTTTTTTAACCCCAACATAATCAAAATTTGGCAACAAACATTTTTTTTTTTTGAGAATCTAATTTGGCAACAAACTTAGTTGTAAACTAAGGCTACAACTTCATTCAAATCAAGACATTTCAACCCAACAAATGATGCCATGTGTTTTGAAGAAAAAGTCTAAAAACTCCTCCAACCAGGCTATGACATATGTCACCAATCATATTCCGCCATGTGTCACTCACCCACCCCAAACTCCTATAAATAGAAGCCTTCCTAAGGCATTTCTATTTTCCACACACCAAGACATTCACACTTCAAGCAACATCAAAGAAGATTTAGAAATATAGAAGCTCTTTGGGACGGTTTCACATAGAGTTCAAGGTGGTCACATGACCACCCTGACCTCCAAAAAAAATTATTATTATGTATAAATTTTAAAAATTTATAATTTTTTTATCCTTAAAAAATTTTTGTGACCACCCTAAATTTTTTTTAAGCCCAACATAATCAAAATTTGGAAACAAATTTAGTGGTAAACTAAGGCTACAACTTCATTCAATAATTTTTTATTAGATGTGAATTTTGACAAATCTGTCATTTAATTACATTTTTTTCTTATATCCTCCATACTTGCAAAATTTCAAAAAAATCAAAGATCAATAGCTATATCATCAATCAAATGTTTAAATTTTGAATTTTTGTAGTTTAAATTTTGAATTTTTGTATACATAAAAAATAAGTTTATGAATCAAATAATAAATATTATCCGATTAGCATGAAATTTGACATGTGTTTTAAAAATATAGAGAACATGCAATTCAACGGTTAGATTTTCAAAATATGTAACAATGTTAATTTGTTTAATGAGAGTTATAGCATTAGGCTACAGCCTACAACTAAGTTTGTAATCAAACTTTGTCCTTATACTTTGGTTTCCTTAACAATATATTATGCCCTTATAAACAAAAAGAAAAAGTCCAAGAAAAATTTTATTTAATTAAAATTTTGAAAGAGATGTATCTTGCAACATTGATAATGAGACTATCATATAATGATTTTAAAAAAAGAAAATTTGTAAAAGGAAATTGCAAGACTTTATGTGTTTGCGTGTGTGTATATATATATATATATATATATATTTGTTATCAATATATGAAGTTTTATTTTTTATTTGATTTTGTATAATTTAAGTTTCTTAATGGCCACCTTCAAAAAATTTCCTGGAGCCCTCAGTGGAAGCTCTGCTGGAATCAAGCCCTAAAGCTTCCAGGAACTTCAAGAACTTCAATCTCGAATACGAAGAACATTCAAAGCAGAATCATTCAAATCATCTTTCTAAATTTCAAAATTTACTGGAATCAAGCTCAAAAGCCTCCAGAAACTTCAAGAAACCATAAATCAGTGAAGTTTTAAGGATTCAAGCCTCCAAAGCTCTGAATAATTTCCACTACAAACTTTTGAAGACAAAGAACATGCGAAGAACACGAAGAACAGAGAATTTCTAACAAGCTCATAGTCTGAAATTCATTGTAATTCCTTTTCAAGGGTCTTCAATCCATTCTTCAGCCAAATTGAAGGATATTTGGTGTTCGAGTCAAAATTACATTACCACAATTCCAATAAACAAGTCTTTTAAGGAGATCGAATTAGAAGATCACTCTTTTGTAATTTCAAAGAATTGTACCACACATTGATCAATATAAATTCATATTTGTGAAACTATTTTACTTGTTTGATTTATTTCAAGCTAGAAGTTTAGTCATCCACAATACTCTCTAACACATAATGATTGATCCTGTCAATGTCAATCGTTGTTCCATTTGGGAGCTTAATTTCTGAAACAAATTAAGAGAATTAAGAATTAAGGAGACTATAGTAACCTGGTCTGGTTCATTACATGCAGATCTGGCATGCGTACAACACCATTGCATGTCAAATCTTTTTTATTTTATTTTATAAATTTTTTGATAATGACAAGGAACCCCCTCAAGCTACGGGCCAGTGGGACCACTCCTAAGGAGCAAACCCCGGACGCCTACATACCCCACTGAGCAGGCATCAGGTAAATTGCGAGAAGTCAAACCAGAGACTTCTGGGTTTATGTTAGTCCAGACTCTTTCCCTTGCTGCTAAGGCACCATTGCATGTCACATCTTCCCAATTGATCACAAAAAAAACTAAAGGTGGCATATTATGCAACATATATATGTAATGTCTCTCTCACATCTACATGGCATCGTCAAGAACATCATTGTTACAATGCCTGCTAGATGTCGATAGCTTGAACCGTGTGAAAGTTGCTCTTCCAGTATGTGATCTCAAACGCTTTAGGGGTCTGCTTGACGTGCGTCCAAACTTGCAAATACTTGTATGTATGTATTTTGAGTTCCTTCTAGGAAGTACCTGTCTGATTGAATCAATAGAACCGGTTCTAGTTTCTCCTCAATTCTTTCCCATCATATTCTGAGTCTTGAGTCATTTAGGATTTACTACAACTCAAACCAATCCTTTTTATACTCATTGGCGTTGGTTGTGTGATTCCTCTCTACTAGAGAAATGTCCTCCATCAAGTACTGAAGTAATTCAGTGATGACTTTTCTAGTTTCTCCTTACATTAACCTCATGTTAAGTTGCTTAAAATTTGCTGTGGTTGGATATTCGTTTGCTGCTCATTTGCATGCATTACTTGATAACAAATTAAAAAAAGGGTAGTTGATTTATTTCCCCACATTTTAAGTCACTATGATGGTTTCCACCCATTTTCACCAAATTTTGAAGGCTATGCAGTGTTCAACATGACTACCTCATCTGAATTATTATTTTTCCCTTTCTTTCTAAATGAAAATTTACTAGTCACCAGAAGAAATTCTCTTTAATGGTTGTGTTGATTTTGAACACTACCTGCCCACCTGCATAATCCCCCCACATTTAATAAATAAATAAATAAATCATGGCCCTTCAGAATTTTGTCAAGAATTCTTCTGTCATTCCCTGCCTAAACCAAATAATGTTTCCATCAATCACTAACATAAATTGGAAGTGTTCAAACAACAAAAAAATTTGAAATTTGGAATTTACATAAATAAATGACCTGTGGAAGTTTACAAAAGCTTGAATATCTTGTGTCCTATATAAACATCTGCCTTCTTATTGTAATCTATTCAGTCTCATCTACATCAACAGCACCGAAAATGTAGCTATCCGCAAGTGCCATGCCAAATAATTTACACCAAGTCTGTGCTCCCTTGAGATTTTTTTTGTAGCGTTGACATAGAAAAGCAATCTGACTGGTGTGTATGGCAAGAGAGGACTGACTGAAAATCTTTGAGGTTTTGCCTTGGATTTCCTTACAGATTTACATGCTATTAACAGCCAATGCCATTTGCCTATAAGGATGGTGAAGGAATTGAAGCGAAATTAAGTCAACTCACATGCCTTTTATGTTACACAGATTAAAAATCCCGTAATTTATTCTGTGGAATCCACTTTAGATGCAAATTAAGCTTTCCTGATTTAGCACCATCTATTTGAAAACTGCCCTGAAATTCCCCTTCTAATATGACCCTAGTGAGTGTCATGACGACGCTTCCTATTTTGTCCTGAAAGATCCATAAAGTTTGATAGGGTCAGCATGCTTAATGACTGAAGCAAGAAAGTTGTAATAATCATTGTAATTTGAAATGCAGATGATGATGCAAACAAATGGTGAGCACGAGCTACATGGTATATGATTTGTAACCCATAATTCATTACCCTTGTATCCACATACTAGTTCTGTAAAGTACCAACACTACATGCTTGATGCCTCATCCAATGGATTGAGTCCACCTAAATCAATCTTATGAAGTGGTGGCCACATTTTAGGAGGCAACTGATATTTCCAATGACAACCATTTAAAAAAAAATATATATATATTTTTACAGATTTCTGGGGTAACAGAAAGTTTCTAGCTAATGTTTTATAACTACCTTGATTTTCAATGCAACAGTCTAGCCAATGAGAACAAACTAAAGAAAGGAGGAGAAGAAGAAGATAATGAAGGATGGAAATATTGGAAACTAAATTAATTTGCACAGGATGATTTCGGCATCACAAGAAAGCAGCTGAAGAGATATGAATCTGATGTATCCTGCAACATATTCTACATGAAGAGGATTTAAAGGTTTTTCCCTGTGTATGCATTTCAACATGTCCTTGTGTGAGAAACACTAAAAAAATCAATTTCATAGTATTTTAGAGAATAAGTCATATACTATTAGAATCATTAAACACTGATTTCAGACGCAGAGCATAGATATATCATCTGGCATAAATATGCAACACAAAAATAATCAACGTACCTAATATCATTCATAATAGTGATGTTTTAAACCTCTAAATGATTATTTTACACTATTATCCTAATTTTACAGAAACATTTGAGTTGAAATAAATATGCACCTACACTTTTGATAAATGAATCCTTACATGCATGATATATTGTTGGGTCAGCTTGGATTCATGATATATTGTTGTGATCTGGTCAATCTCAGGATTTTGATTGACAATTTGAATTGGTTTCTTTACAAATAAACCCGAATGGTTAGATTTAAAATTTAAATAGTCAGATTCCATAAATGCATTTCTAGTATATAATTTACAGGAGAGAATCATAATAGTTTATTAGATTCTTAAATGATCAATGGGGACAAACTCAAACCAAGCTTGGCATCAAAAACAAAGAATATGATGAAACTTGTATTAAAACGTTACCTTTCCAAAAGTGTCATGGTCCCAAACTTCTGCTATTAACATTTCATGTAATGCATCCTCCACAACAAAGTCAAATGTTTGATTCCAGGCTGGATTTAAGTTGTTATTTAGGACCTAAAAAAGCAGACGGAATAATTTCTAGAATTTTGAACTGAACATCATGTATATAAATTCATATCTAACTATAGAATAAAATGTTTAAATGGCTCAAAGAGAGTGGTTAAGAGAGTCCACTCCATAGAATAATTAGAAGCCAAAAGTTAAGCATTCAGATGAATGCCATTATTCAAAATAGGAAACGAATTTGAAAGGCATGGTTGATTTATTGTGATTGAGAACATAAATCTCACCCTAGTCCTGGCTTTTGTTTCAGATTTTTTCATAGTAAGGATGACATAGGGGTCGGCCTTTCCCATCAAATCTACTACTGGCAAGTCTTCAGCAGATATTACTGTCACAGATAATACTCCTCTTACAATGACTTTGCTCTTCTTATGCAATGTATTTTTTCCAAGACCACCAACCTCTGTTCCATCAGTTCCACTCTTCAGGGCCTTCTCCAAAGCGGTCATTGAGTATTCAGGATCAAAAGGGTTTGTAAAGCTACTTTCTGTGCCAATAGGACAGTACAAGAGCTCCAACTGCACCTAAGGCCATGAAAAATGCAGTAGATACAAGTTCAAGAGAATAACTAGTATTTAACTTGTTGAATTTCTTACTGAATGTGGCAATAGAATATTATAATGTGCTAATAAGCTTAGTACATAGATGAGAACTTCATGAAGTAACCGTAGTACTTTGGGAAATTTTCTGGCTGTCTTTTAACTTTTTGGTTGAGCTATTGTCCAAAGTTGGGGAAGCGGAAGTTAATCTGTGGCAGCTATATCAACACAATGTTCTTTTTTGTCAAATTATAATTTTGGTCCCTAAACATGCATTAGAATTCAATTTTATCTCTGAACAACTGATTGTTTCGATTTAGTCCTTAAAATTCTAAAATTTTTACAATGTTACCTTACCTTAACTTGTAGTTACTATGCAAATGGCACTTACTAATGTGGTAGACGTTTTTGTGCACATGTCCTTTTGTTGCTTATGTGACACATTAGGAAATGTATTGGTCTCACAAAATCAAGACATTTGGAGGCATGTGACTTTAATATTTGATAAAAGTAAATAAATAGAAAATATTTATGGTCCCTAAACCTTGGCTTTGTGAGACTCTTATGTGGCTTGGTATGTCATGTCCGCATTATGAAGAAATTTGTACAAAAAAGGTCTATCGCATCAGAAATTTCCATCCATAACATTTGCCTCATTTTTAAACCTCCAATGACTGAATTGAAATAATCAGTAATTTAGGGTTGAAATTAAAATTTGACACATAGTTCAAGTGAAAATTATATTTTGACCTGCTTATTAGGGTCTTCTAATCTTTTAAGCCATTGTTGGTTCTTATTCTGATAGCTAAGCCAATTCAACAAATCCTTATACCTTGTGATCAAATACCTTAAATTATAATGCAAATATTATAACACCTCTTAACTTTGAAAAGACGAGATGTCTATTTTCTCTACATACCCAGCACAAATACTACAATTTATCAAAAGATATGATGGAAAAGAACACTCCTGCAGCATTCTCACCTGGCCCCTGTATTTAGTGTCTCTTTGAACCTCCAAATCCTTCACCAGTTTCAACCACACATCCTTAACTTTACCAGGCTCAAGGACCTTCAGTGGCACTTGAGCACAACCAATGAGTTCAGAAGCCTGAACTCCTTCATTATCATAAACTCTTACAGTCAACTTTTGGCTAGATGCATCTTCAACAATGAACTGAAAGTGCTCATTCCAGACTGGATTCAATTCGTTATTCTGAATATATAACAAAGAGTTTCCTTTCAACCCCAAGAAAAATAGCTGAACATGTTTACAAAGAAGATTAGTTATCTTACGATTGTTTTACTGGTTTTCATTCTGTCACGTAGTGGACGTACGAATACGACAGCATAAGGATCAGATTTCCCAACGAGGTCCTTATTCAACAAGTCCTTTGCTTGCACTAACTTCACTTCTAATGTTCCAACAGGCTTCAACTCTAAGTCACTAGGGTATTACAGAAAATATAGACAACTCGTTAGAACCAAAAAAAAAAAAAAAAACAAATTTGTTTTGAATTTTGAGCATGCCAGTATGAACATAAAAGAAAAATTTTCAGAAAAACAAAAATGTAACCAGTTATTGCTTTTAAGTTTTTACATTATACATATGCATGGACCATCCTGTGATGAGTGTGGGAAATAGGAAAAGGAAATTTATCAATGGAGTATGAACCTGGATTTTGGATGAAGAACATCTTTAGTGTCAAAAATTGACCTGATTGAAATACAAGCAAGACAACTATCCTCTAAATTGAGATGGGTTTTATTGTTTAGGTTTGAATCGTAACCTTTATAGAAAGTGCAATCCAAAACACTAAATCAAATCCTTATTTAAGCTCTCTCTCTCTCTCTCTCTCTCACACACACACACACACACACACACACACACACACACAGACATTTTTGTAAATGAGCTCACACATATATATTGATGTTATGCATAATGGAGAATTGCACATAGTAAGCATAAACATTCAACATAATATTATGCCTATAAGCCTCACTAGAGTGAGGCAACTAAATTCCAACTGTAAGGAAAGTCTAGCTACGATGAGGTCCACTTAAACCAATTTCAACCTAAATACCCAATCATTAGCCTTTTCCAACACGATTTATTGTGTTTAGATTAAATTTAGGGTGTCCTAAAATCAAAACTACAAATTATATTTGCTTTGAGATTTGATGTACCTTTTGCTAATATAATACTTGAGCTAGTAAAATTTTGAAGATCAACATCCATTTCTTATAAATGGAACTAAGCCCAAAACTAGGGCCCTTAAATCTGAGGTAGAACCAGCCTGGCATAAGTTAGACATGGCTCAAGATGCCCAAGTTCCGAGATGAAAGGCCATGATCAAATTGGCATACCTCAATTTGCAGCCCTAGGTTTAAGGGATTTGACACAGGTTGCATCCTGAGTCAAATTTAACAATGGATAGGAGTTATCAAAAGATATCACCCAAAATTTCAATTGTCACTAGCCCTCAGTGAGCTTTGACACGAATGCTATTGATTGAGTACATGTGGGTTATTCACCAAGGTTGCATATAAGATTTGAGGATTTGAAATCAAGGGATTTCAAGAACAATTCTAGTATAAATTACAACAACAAAGCCTTAGTCCTAAAATTTAGGGTTAGCTATGGATCCTCAATAGTCATTGGGTCGGTCACATGAATTCTTTTTCTCCATTCTATCCTATCTGAAGTCATGCTCTCTATTACTTCTCTAATTGACATGTCTTTTTTTATTACTTTTACTAATGTTATTTTTTGCCTTCCTCTACCTCTTTTAGTTCCCTCAACTTGGATCAACTCACTATTTCTTACCGGTTCATTGCTCACTCTCCTCTTAACATGATCAAACCATCTCAAGTGATTTTTAGTTCCCTCATCTTTTCATCAATAGGGGCTACCCTTTATCTTTAAATGGATTTTTCGAATCCTATCTTTCTGTATCCCACTTATCCATCTTAACATTCTCATTTCCACTACACTCATTTTATGGATATGTTGCTTCTTAACCGCCCAACATTCGGTACCATAGAGCATAGTTAGTTGTATAGCAATCTTATAAAATTTTCTCTTTAACTTAATAGGTATTCCAGTATAAATTACTTGACATAAATTTAACCACACATGATTATGTAATCTTTAAAGATTTTGCTCAAAGAAAAACACATGTGATATTATGGTTTGAAATGACATCACCTTACATCTAGCCATTTCAAATCCTCATATTAATAAAGCTCAAATCCTGTCATAAATTTCATCAATAGAAACTTCTATTATCATTTCATACCTCATTCAAGTCTTTTAAAATAAAGATTGAAATCCAAATCCATCTCTTCAAATTTCTTTATCCAAATGAAACACTGATGAAGTTTTTCAGAAGAAAAATGCTCTATGAATCCTTATATATTTGATAGCCTATAAAAAATAGGTTCTTTATTAAATAAAAGAACATTTTCAGTATGTCATTCTTAAGCACTGATCAATTTAATAAGTTAAAAAAAGGAAGATAAAATAATAGGTGATTATATATGTGTGTGTATTATTTGAGATGAGGAAAAAGGATATATAGTTCCTTGTAAACTAGCATACCTATAATCCCCAGGTAATATGGGTATAACTTTCCGAACTGGCCATGTTATACTATCTTCAATAGCATCCCGTATGGTTTCCTGAACAAAATAAATTTCATTAGACTTTTGTCTTGTTCATGATTTAGCTTTATGAGCTAAGATATAGTGACAGAATGCAATGCAGGCAGAGTGGTTCACATCTGCTTTAATATCACGTGTGATCTTTCATTATATGCCATATGAAGTTCCTGCAAATATGAATTAACAAAGATAGGACTACTCCAGCTGGTACTTCTTGTTGGTTTGTTCAGCCTAACCAGAGGGCTAGTTATTAGACCAAATTAATAATTTCTTCCAACACTAGTCCAATAATAACACATATTCAATCACATCATCTCAATTGGCATCTGGGACCTAGGTGTATGGATTGTGGAAATTCGACTAGTAAAATCTTACTGTCTACATCTTTCAACTCAATGAAATGAGATGATATTTTACTGTTACTTCCTCAACCAGCAAAGAAGAACTTGAATAAAGGGAGTCCGAAATATTTTATTAGAAGCTAATCTTATTATTAAGTGGTAAACTCAGGTTACTCACCCTGCTTTCTTGTAAAAGTTAAGGGGGGTTCTTTTATTAAATTTGTAAAGCCAAAACTTTCCTGAATAATTTTCTATTTATGAACAAATGTTAAGAAAAAGAATTAGACTCACTTAGATTCCTTTAGAAACAAAGCAGAACCATTTTGTATGCTCAAAAGCCAGAATGATAAAATTTTAATCTTTTAAAGGCCTAAAACTCACTCATTTATGCTATAAAAATAATAAGAAAATGTTAATCCCCCTAGCTCTCTGTCTATAGATATTCTGTTATCACTTTGAAATGGCCAGAGTGAACTCTCTGTCTCGAATCAGCTACATCTTCATTTGGATAAGGTAATGAAGTGAACAGCTCATTGTTAATTTTAATATGCAATTCTAGATCCATACATGCTAGACATAAACCCCATATCTGTGGAATACACCTTACGTGAAATTCATCAGACATACTATGAAGGTGGTAGAAACAACAGAATTACGAGAAGGCAAAATTTGCTCAAACCTCAATAGCATCAGAAACCCCTGGAATTGCTGATACATCACCCCCAACAATTTTAAGAGTAAAATCCAGCTTTTTCTGTAGCCAGAAGCCAAAAAACAAATGGGATATCAATATTAATGGCATCACATCACATGTTTATAAAGTTATATGGAAAATATGGTCATAAACATATTTACAAAATATTTCTCAATTTCTTTTGAAGAATATTATTTATGAATACATGTCTACAGATACATATCTCTGTATAGAAGTATTCAATCTGGCTTAGTACACGCATGAGAAAGAAGCACTTGTATGTTTACAAGGACGGACCTAAGATTTTAAGTTAGCGGGGCCAAGTATAAAGAAAAGTATTAAAAAATTATAAATCCACAAAATCATTATTTCTAAATACATTAAGATGCAATCATTTACCAACAAAGATAAAAATAAAAACAAAAACAAAAAATGTTTTTTTTTAATACTAGGTTGGTTAGGATTTTTTTTTTTTTTTTGGTGTTGAAGTTAGAGCATTCACAGTACTAGTGCTAAAATTTTAGTTTTTAGCACCTCAAAAAATTACTTCATCTATTTTACCACCTTACTTTACAATACATCTAATATCAAATTATTCAAATGTTCTATTTTTTTTTTTTTTTTTATACTTCATTTAAAATAATATAAACAACTCATTAAAATAATAAAGGAAGAAAGAGAATTTGACTTTTTTAATTGAAGGAAAAGATATAATCTTAATAAAATATTGTATATTTTATTTTTAACAAATTGCTACAGTCAACTGGCATTTATACCAGTTTAATGTAATTGAAAAAATTTAGCTTTAGCTTCTTTAATAACATATGATTTTTTGGTTCTTTGATAGTAAAATAGTTTTTTTTTTACTAAAATACAATCACCATTGTGAATGTTTTTATTATTTCTATTAAGTTTTTGAGTTGGATAGTTGCTATTTAGATGAGGCTAACTAGGTTTATTGAGGAGAAAGAGACTCAACTAAAAAATTAAAATATATAATAACTACTATAAAAAAAAAATAAAAAATTGGACCCGGGGGGCCCGAGCCCCCTTGGGCTCCACCTGGGTCCGTCCCTATATGTTTATAAATGTCACCTCAGTGAGGTTTCTTTTATTCTAGTTGTTAAATTAAGCGTTAACAAGGTTAAGGAGGAACAACTATAATGATTAGGAACTCACCTTTTCACTCAGTGAATAAGAAACAGCTCCAAAACAAGGAAACACATCAACAAATGGCTTGAAGATTAACTTGAAAACCCCAGTGAATCCAATATTTTTTACCTAAATGAACAAGTTAGAACAGAAAACAAAATTGATGAGGTATCTATTAAGATAAAACACAATAACACAAAAAGCTAAATCTTATATATTTCATGAGAGCCTATGCTTCATCAAAACAACAAATTTTTGGTATATATGAAAGCGTACATATTCTTGCTAACGGTAATTAATACATCCAAAAGGTAGACAGTAACTGGAAATCTTCATTTCTCCACAAGTAGAAATTCTGAAAAAATGGTGTTAGTAGGAAGTGGTTGGAATTTGACATTTTAAGTTCAAAGTGACAAATGGTTCTGTGAAGTATTATTACATTTATCCACAACAGAAAGAAACTTTGTGTATCAATTTCCATCCATAAGATATTAGTATATCTTGAAACAAATTGCACTCTAAATGAAATAATTTAGTTGTCCGTAACTTAGACTGTAGACCTGACTTATTTGCATGGACATTTTAAAAAGCAAATTCCTGCATTTTTCAAAATGGATAAATGAAGTCATTGCGCAAATGTTGCCTAGTGGCACTCTTTCTCGCTTTTTTGATTACTTTATTTCTTCATTACTACCTTTTTCTTTTCCAGTAGCACAATTTTCTGTCTCTTAGAATGTTGCAAATGATGCACCAGTCAAGCAATTTGAATCTTGACATAAATAATCCTAACCACATTCTATCCAGGCTATTGAGGTTAACACAAAGTAAAATGCTGAGCTTTAAAGAGCTTTACAGGGACCACTAAGTCAGCATACAGTTAACTCATCTGTGGCAATATTAGTATAATGCAACTGAGCCAGGCCAACAATATTTATCAGTTACAAATTAAGATTTTCTATAAATAAATTTGGAAAGGAAAAAATCACATGCGAAGCTTGTTGTCAGTATCAATAGGATTTGAAAGCTACAAAATAGAGTATTAGATTCCTTCACATACAAATTATGACAACCATTAATTACCCCAGTATTCAGATACTTAGATCATACCTTTAAACAACATACAAACAATGTATCTAAAACACAAAACAAAACTCATGTTGGTTGCTGATATTTTGACCATTGAAACTCAAAAATATCCAGATTTTAGTGAGATAACAAATTTTGGGGTAAAAAAAGTCAATAATTTTGATATGCTTCTATTAGAATATACATGAACCTCAATGAAGCATAGGGATGTATTCAATTTTCCACTAAAAAAGGAAGTCAAAAGTTGTAATTCCTCACAGATCACATGGGTCAGATTAAGTATCTATACTGAGCATAAGCATGATCAGTATTGAGCATGAGCAGTAAGTCAAAGGCTTAAAGCTAACCTGTATAGGTAATGCCACACCGAGTTTGGTTTTAATATCAAGTGCAATATGTGGATTACCATCCCACTGCATCTCCAACTCCATAGTGACTCCCTGAGCATCACTTTCACTTTCAATGATGGAAACTCCTAAGCAACATCAATTACTCAATTAGTGTCACTACAAAATCTGATGAATGAGTAAAATCAACATCTTCTCTTAGAATGTATCAACACAATTTACACATTGTTTATGATTTCCTTATTGTCAATAACCTTATCTTACTATGGTTTTGATTATGATTTCCTTCAATTTTGGCTAATGGACCTGAATAAGGAAAGACTTTCCTTATTAGTTTTCTCCGCATAAAGCTAACTAAATTCCTTTTTTCAATTCAAAAACTAAGTTTTTGAACATGTTTGAATTTTAAATTACAAAGCAACACATGATATTTGGCACTTGAATTTTTTTAATTTGATGTGCATGTCTTTTATAAATTTTTTCATGCTTATGTGAGCACAAAAAAAAAAAATGCTTATTTTGATGCTTCTAAATTTAAAAAGAAAAAAAAAAAACTAATGTTTTCCCAAATCCCAAAAACTTTCAATTATCTCTTGGTATTTTTTTTTGTTTTTGTTTTACAAAAACAATTG
Source organism: Quercus lobata (assembly GCF_001633185.2). Lineage (NCBI taxonomy): Eukaryota > Viridiplantae > Streptophyta > Magnoliopsida > Fagales > Fagaceae > Quercus > Quercus lobata. The sequence goes on from NC_044905.1 coordinate 21,171,211, forward strand.
AGTTTTGACAAGCATATTACAGGAATAAGTGTAAAAGTAATACAGAAAATCACACATTAGAGAAATGATGATATATGCTATTCTGGGTGTCATAGACACATTAAGTAGACAATTAGAATAAGATGCATGCCATCTTAATCATACAGCAACTGCACACCCATCAACCGATGCTGTAATCAATCCAACTTTTCCTCCTTTGAGGAAAAAAAAATTAATCAAATTTACCTGTAAATTGTGGAGCCACAGTGCCGAGGGTCAACTTGGAGAACTTGAGTGAAGCTAAGATTGCTGGTCTATGTTGCTCAAGAATTGGCTCCATTTTGTTTCTTATCAGCTCTGATGTTGCCTAAAAATAACAACTTCTCATTAATACTACATCAAATGCAACAAATACTCAGCATTGGCGGGGTGAAATTCATTAAAAAAAAAAAAAAAAAATAACAACCTCATCAACATATGGCCAAATCTTTTCAAGTTGGAGATTAAGCCAAGTTAACTGCAATTAAAAAAGAAATTAGTGTAAGAGCACCGATCAATAATGAATAAATATTTTGGATGCCAAGAATCTTGTAACTCAATTGACGCCTTCAGTGTTTCCAACAGAAACGTCCAAATTCAAATCCCCTCTCCCATTGTAACTTTCAAATTATCCAAAAAAAGAGAGAAAAGAATGCATACATATAAATATGCATGCATGCAAACAGACATACATAGATATATGTGGTTACGAAACTGTAGCTTCTAGATTGAACTTAACTTCTGTCGCTGTGAAAATACGACCCAAGTTGGATAAAAATCATCTGGAAGAATCTTTCTTGAATCCTCCACTGTCATTCTTGAAAATCCTGCCACCACCTTCGCCTAGGATCAACATAGATATCAAAATAAATGAACAAGAAGATATCAAAATTTGAATTGAATCAAAATCAAAAGCATTATTCCAAACGTAAAAAAAATTATAAAAAGTGTATAACAAGATGGTAATAAATGTGATTAAATTGATAACAAGAACGTGAATTTTATAGACATACCAAATTTGAACGGCGCTTGGATCGGACTTTTTCATAACGAGCAAAAGCTACGATGAACCCAATGCCGAGGGTGACACCCATAATCATACCCACGTAGAAAGACATATTTTTTCAATACCCAAAATTGAAAAACAAAACGAACCCAGAAGTTATGTATTAGTTTCCGAGATTATCTTTAGCTTAAACATAAATTTCTTTGTGATTCAAGGGAGACCCATTGTGAAAACAGTCTTTTTTTGGTCACATAGACAGAGAATGAGATTGAAGGAGAGCTAACGTAGAGAAATAAAGAGGCTACCACCTTAATTGTTTCATTAATTAATTAAATATTAATTATTTGATCTATATTTGGATCGAAGTTTGGTGTGTATAGAAAGAAAGAAATTGATTCTTTTCTTTTGCCTCCTCTATTCTTTTCGTTCTCTATTTATAATTTTATATTCTTACGCTAAACTGTCGGTATGACTCTCAAAGTAGATCTTTTACATGTATGCTTTGTCTGTCGGGTGCAACTTTCACATTATTCAAAAAAGAAGTAAAAGGTTGGAAAATATGTTGGGAGGTTGAGTTCGATGCTTTTTTTCCCAAGCACATATTGCAATATATATATAAATATATATATATATATATATTGCAAAAAGAACCGACATTTAGTTTTCATTCATTATAATTTGAAGTTGCTATATTTTCACCGGGTAATATTTATGTAACTTCATTTTGTTCCTTAAAAAAAAAATGTAATTTCGTTTGAAATGACCATACCTAATCAATGTATAGGGCTTTAGTGGATGAGAAAAATTACGCATGACATTTACTTTTGAACAAAATACCTTAAAATAATAATTGTTGCAATTTCATCCCGAGATATATAAGAAACATAAAAGAACTATAAAATCTCAAAGACATCAAAATTTATAAATAAATCAAATTATTTTTTGAGGTTCACCGGTAAAAGTTGAGTAGAGATCCAATTCTCTGATGGAAAGTGTGGAGGTGAGGGCCCAAGATCATATATTGGGCCTAGAGCTTTGTCCGAGGACATTGATAGGTCCGAGGATGAACAGATAGTTATTAGGGGTTTTCAATTAAAGTCTCATAAGTAGGGAACAAATGGAGGATGATTCGAGAAGGAATTCCTCCTCGGATATGATGAATATAGTTCAGAGTACGTACTCCAACAATTAGAGTGATCCTCCAAGAAACTCCAATGATAGGGACATGCCTCATGAACATATGAAAAGGAATGAAACCTAAAAATATCTAAGGGAAAGCTGCCACCATTGCATTAAACGCACTGCAGTTACTTTTTTGGCTGCATTTATGTGGAGAAGACTTCTGAACAGTGCTACTTTGGCTACCACAACTCACAAAAAACCAGAAAGGGTATTTGATGGGACAGATACTCAAGTAAGGGCTCAGATGATCAACAAGTGTAGGATGAAGATGGTCCAAATGAGGATATATAATGTGAAAGGCTCTTCATGAAGAGGGATCGGGAAAAATAGAGAGAAAAAGACTGTAGTAATCTAAATTATCTTTGTATCCATTTGTAATTAATTTATACAAGGGAGACCTCCTCGAACTGAAAATATTAAGATCAAATCTCTTATCTGTGTTTGACAGTTGTTCAAATTAAACCTATCCGTTGTTTAATTCATGAGGACCTAGTTCTTCAACCCACTCTCTACAAATTTATTGTACTGGGCTCATTGGGCTAACATCCCATACGTTTTGGACTTGGATCGTAAATTGAGACCCTACAGAAAGGAAGCAACACTTGTGTACAAATGATAAGGAAAAATTTTCTTGATCATTTCTTTATCCATATCTTCTTTTGGTAAGTTTTGAATTTGGATAATTGTAGTAGCGGGTTTGGAGGTGGAGTTTTGAGTTTTGAATTTGAATAATTGTTTCAGTGTTTCATAATGGTTTCAGTGGAATTTTAAATTTGGATAATTGTTTTTTATTTTTTGGATAAAAATTTGGATGGTAATGGGTTAAGTTAAACATTTATGTCTCTATTAGTCTATTTACTATTTTTATTTATTTTTATTTTTAAATTTCCCTAGATGTATAACGTGAGAGAGAGTTTATCAAAAAAAAAGAAAAGAAGAGGGAATGAGAGAAAAAAAGTTGTTACGCCTGGTGTAACTTTAAGTAATATTATACCACCCAGTATTTTTTTAATTAGATGTGAATTTTGATAAATCTACTGCTGGATTACATTATCTTTGTATATTCTTTATGCTTATAAAATTTAAAGATGATAAAAAATCAATAGTCATGTCATTAATCAATTATTTGAATTCAAGTTTTTATAGTTTAAAATAATACATAAAAGATTAGTTTATGGATCGAATGATAAACTACGTTCGATTGACATGAAAATTGGCATGCATGTTAAAAACATATAGAACATGTAATTCAACGGTTGGATTTTCAAAATATAAATTCAATGACAAGTTATTGGGTGGTGTAATATTACTTAGAGTTACACTAGGTGAGTTACACCAGGTGTAACTTAAACCCAATCATCTATGTATATACTAGCCTTTTCTTTTAATAGTGTCATAATTTTTCATTCATTCCAATTTGAAGGTTACTCATTTTCTCATTAATATTACTCATTTAGAACTACTAATACAACCAGGATTGCCATGAGACTAGATTAAAAAAAATGAACAAATATTACAAGTTTATTTTGTAGCAAAAAAAAAAAAAAAAACCCGTGTTTTATTTTATATATAATTTTTATTTTTAGAATTTAATTTATAATTTATAAGTGAATAAAGCAATTTGAAAATCAACAAGAGAGTGACCATATTTTTTAGGCAGTATTTTAGTGGGAGTTAGAGTTGTATTTTTATCGAATTGTCCTTTAGTTTTGTCTCTACTTAAACATAAGAGTGTATGAGTATTTTTGAACTAAAAAAAATGAGGATTCCAAATAGAGGAACCTCTTGAATAGTAGTATAAATAGATTAAATAGTAGTATAGATATAGCATGGATGAGGCAAAAAAGATGGTTAGGAAAAGCTACTTTTTAAAATTTTAGCTTGTATCAAAACAAAAAAAATTAGCTAAAATTTAGGAGTTAAAAAAAACGTGAGAGAGTGTGTGAGTGTGAGAAAAAAAAAAGGCTATATATATATATATATATGTTTAAATGTGGAGGAGGCAGAAAGGTGGTTAGGAAAAACTACTTTTTTAAATTTTAGTTAAAATTTAGGAGTTTTTAAATAATTAGCAATTTTATATGTCTAGCCCTATTATTTAAACTTTTACTTTGGACATACAAAAATAGAAGTCTAAACAAGGGAAGCCCTTTAAGTGGCGTTTGGTACGGGGGTAATGTTTTAAGATTCCCAGGAATGTTGAAAGATTCCTACATTTGGTTGCAAATCATACAAAGGAATCAGATGTCAGGGGTATCTAGATTCCCACATAACCCTCTTCTTTTAGAAATGTGGATACTCTTTGAAACAGGTGGGTATCTAGATTCCCAAGTTTAAAAAAAATTACATTTGTTGTAAATTTACAATTTTACCATTTTTCACTTATCATTTAACCAATGGAGATAAAACATACTTATAAACAAAAAATGGAAATAAAACTATGGGGACCTAAGGATTGAGGAAGGATACAACAAGCTGTGACTATCATTATAAAAGCATTTTAAGCTCGAGGAGGGGATTCGCCCGAGGATAGGAGGAGAAGGAACAAAATACTTCCGGAAAGTTTGAATGGAGAGAATGGCGTTCAGAGAGAAAGTCAAGGTAGGTGAAATAAGTTTTCAGTGAAAGCTCACCTACTGTCTCTGCATTAAATGACTAGCAACAACTTTATCAGCTGCATTGATGAGAAAGTGACCTGAACAGTAGAATTCATAGTTAAGCAGCTCCTTCTACCACCTTCAACAAAAGTTTAAAAGGACAAGTGTCCTAAGGAGAGTCTGGAGGATTGTAGATGGAGGGATAGGATGCAATAAACTTAGGAGTATATAAAGAAAGAGGACTTCCAGATGAGAGGGGGGAGAAAAAATCAAGGAAAGAAGAGATTAGAACAAGAACAGTGACAGAGAAAAAGAGAGAGAATAGTGTATCTCCTCATGTAAGAACATAGTTCTCGGGCGAGCTTGTAAAGAATTTTTTATATACTTAATCTTTGACTTTCACTTATTCCTTCTCTGTCTGAATCCTCGGGCTATGCCCAACTTGTTTTATCCCACTCTCTTTACAAATATCTATTGGTTTGGGCATAACCTAGTAGTACCAATTTTACTATTCTAAGTGGGTTTGGGCCGCTTGATTTTCGTGTCCTTACAAAAACATAAAACAAATCATCAATATCTATTTCTTTATTTTTATCTCTTCCCGCCACAACAAAATAAATGCTAAAATAAAATAAAATATTTATATCTTCTATTTGGGATTGATTATTTGCTAAAATAAAATAAAATTTTTATTTTTATTAAGAAAACATGATGTTGTGATTTTCATAAAGAACAAGAATTTAAATAGTTATTTTTGTATTATACATGTCATTTTGAAATGTTAGACTATTGTTTTAATGAATTTGTCTTAATTTATAGTTTATATTTTGTTTGTTATTATTTATTTAGAGGAAGATTTAAAAAAATTGATATTGGGTTTATAAATCTAGGGATAGTATGAGAAAAATAAATAATTCTTTTAAGATTGCTATGAAAAAACCAAACATAGGAATAGTTACATTCGAAAACATTCAGATTGCAAGACATCACATTCCAAGGAATCTGGATGTCGTGAGTAATGTGGATTCCCCCGTACCAAATGCCGCCTTAAGGGGCTTCTCCTATTTGGGATTAACATTTTGGTAGTTCAAAAATACCCCTAATATCCAATGTTTAAGAAGAAACAAAACTTGAGGATAACATTGTAAAATTACATCTCTAACTCCCAAGTAAAAAGTCATTTTTAAAATCCTAAATTTTAGCCTATTTATCTCTCCCCTTTTTAATATTGAAATTTACTCGTTTGTTATTTTTTTCTTATTCCCTATATAAAATGACAAAAAGTTTTTAACTTTTTAAGGTTAAAAAGCCTAAAATGCAAATTGCACTCTCTAAGTTTGGCAGAGATTCGTTTCGGTCTTTTAACTTTACTTTCATTCAATTAAGTTCTCCAAATTTTAAATTTATTCAATTTAGGTCTTTTTTCCAATTTTGTTAAAAAATTACCATAAAAAAATATTATTTTCATATGAAAAATAAATCTATAAAATTAATAAAAATATTTTATAGAATTTTTATCTAAGAATTTATTTTCCAAAAATTGCATACTTAACATCAATTTTTTTTTTTAATGGAATTGGATAAAAGACCTAAATTGAATAAATTTGAAATTTAGAGGACTCAATTGAATGAAAATAAATTTAGAAAACTGAATGAATTTTAGCTAAACTTAGAAAGTCCAATTTGCATTTTAGCAAAATTTTATCACCAATAGTTTTGGTTAACAACATTTTTTTTTTATATAAAAAATTTATAGACACTAGCCTCATCACACGCGCAAAGTGCGTCTGATGAGTTTTTTTTTTTTTTAGCAAAAAAAAAAAAATCAGTGAATAAAGAAATTTAAAAATTAATAAGTGAGTGATTCTATTTTTTAGGCAATGTTTTAGTAAAAGTTAGAATTGCATTTTTACCAGATTATCCTTTAATTTTGTCTCTACTTAAACATAGGGGTGTAAAAGCATTTTTGAACTAAAAAATGAGGAATCCAAATAGGGGAAACCCCTTAAATAGTAGTATAGATTAAGAAAAATTACTAAATTAGTACTATGAACGATTATAAAATGGCCAAAAGTTTTTGACTTTGAAATTGCATTACTACTATTTTTCCTAAAAATTAGTACACACTAACACTATCTCTATTTAAAATTTTAAATATATCTTATATGAGTATTTTTTTTTTTTCTCTAAAAATTAGTACACACTATCTCTATTTAAATATATCTCACACAAATATTTTATTTCATAAAAAATTAGCAGACACTATCTCTATTTAGATATATCTCATACTTATTGTGGGGCCCGAAATCTGAGGTTCCAGCCCACTTTGTTTTAAGGGCCCAAAGCCCAGGCCGAGGAGCCCTACTGCCAAGGACGCGCAATGAAAGCTCCTTTAAGGCCCAAGGATGTGGCCGAGGACGACTTCACGTCCAACATCTCACAAAAACTCCTGAAGAAAAGGACAGATTCAGTACAAGAGCAGCACAAAGGAGAAACCTGCCAACACCTTAATGTGGAGCCCAGCGCCTGACAAACCCATACTCATACCATGCTATCCAGCTTTTTCCCAACCACTCTGACGTATGGATTGATAAGACGAGTAACTACCCCAAACGAGGAGAAACGGACACGTAGGTAAAGAATGGGAAGGGAATACTAGTATAAAAGGGAAAGAGAGCTGAGACAAAAAAGGGGAGGCCCCCGAAAAAAGGAGCAAAAGAAAGAAAAGGAGGAAGGATGGTGAGAATGTAATGCTCCTCGGACTAATTCCGAGGAGCCAAACCTCTCAAACCATATCGATGTAAGGCTCAGTCATAGTGTCCAAACCTGCCTTTGTATTAGCTCTCGTGAAACCAGGACCAGACCGCTGCCCAGCGCTCAAGGGTAGGCCTTTCCAAACCCACTCTCTACAAATCATATTGTTTGGGCCCTTTACATGCGAGCCCAACGTTACCCTTGGGTCGTTTAAAATCGTGTCCCCACAATTGGCACCGTCTGTGGGAAGGCTTGCGCGTTGGCGCAGGTGGCGGTGGAGTCAACTCTCTAGCAAGCACAGGTTCGCGGGGTTTCCTCCATCTTCGGCGACATGCAGTTGTTGCTCCGACATAAACTTCTGCTAGGGGCTACGCTTTGCAGTGCCAATGGCGCGGGCAGCTCTAGGGGCTTCTGGCCTCAAGCCAGCTCTCCCCGCTCTGGTCTAGGGGCTTACCTTCGAAAAATAAATAAATACAGAGAAAAAATTACAAGTTTTGGACAGAACCAAGGCCTTGCATGGTCCTCGGACTCAAGCCTATGAGGAAACCAAGTACTCAGAAGAAAAATTACAAGTTTTGGACAGAACCAAGGTCTTGCATGATCCTCGGACTCAAGCCTATGGGGAAACCAAGTACTCAGAAGAAAAACTATAAGTTTTGGACAGAACCAAGGCCTTGCATGGTCCTCGGACTTAAGCCTATGGGGAAACCAAGTACTCAGAAGAAAAACTACAAGTTTTGGACAGAACCAAGGCCTTGCATGGTCCTCGGACTCAAGCCTATGGGGAAACCAAGTACTCAGAAGAAAAACTACAAGTTTTGGACAGAACCAAGGCCTTGCATGGTCCTCGGACTCAAGCCTATGGGGAAACCAAGTACTCAGAAAAAAAACTATAAGTATTGGACAGAACCAAGGCCTTGCATGGTCCTCGGACTCAAGCCTATGGGGAAACCAAGTACACAAAGAAAAAATTACAAGTTTTGGACAGAACCAAGGCCTTGCATGGTCCTCGGACTCAAGCCTATGGGGAAACCATGTACACAGAAAAATTACAAGTTTTGGACAGAACCAAGGCCTTGCATGGTCCTCGGACTCAAGCCTATGGGGAAACCAAGTACCACAGAACCAAGGCCTTGCATGGTCCTCGGACTCCTATGGGGAAACCAAGTACACAAAGAAAAAATTACAAGTTTTGGACAGAACAAGGCCTTGCATGGTCCTCGGACTCAAGCCTATGGGGAAACCAAGTACACAGAAAAATTACAAGTTTTGGACAGAACCAAGGCCTTGCATGGTCCTCGGACTCAAGCTTATGGGGAAACCAAGTACACAGAAAAATTACAAGTTTTGGACAGAACCAAGGCCTTGCATGGTCCTCGGACTCAAGCCTATGGGGAAACCAAGTACTTAAAAGAAAAAATTACAAGTTTTGGACAGAACCAAGGCTTTACATGATCCTCGGACTCAAGCCTATGGGGAAACCAAGTACACAAAGAAAAAATTTCAAGTTTTGGACAGAACTAAGACCTTGTATGGTTCTCGGACTCAAGCCTATGGGGAAACCAAGTATTCAAAAGAAAAAATTACAAGTTTTGGACAGAACCAAGGCCTTGCATGGTCCTCGGACTCAAGCCTATGGGGAAACCAAGTACAAGCCTATGGGGAAACCAAGTACACAAAGAAAAAATTACAAGTTTTGGACAGAACCAAGGCCTTGCATGGTCCTCGGACTCAAGCCTATGGGGAAACCAAGTACTCAAAAGAAAAAATTACAAGTTTTGGACAGAATCAAGGCCTTGCATGGTCCTCGGACTCAAGCCTATGGGGAAACCAAGTACACAAAGAAAAAATTACAAGTTTTGGACAGAACCAAGGCCTTGCATAGTCCTCGGATTCAAGCCTATGGGGAAACCAAGCCCTTAAAAGAAAAACTACGTTACATGGACCTTAGAATCTATCCAAGGAGAACTCCCCATTAACAATTGGGTTAATCCCTAAAATTGCATGGATTCCCCAGTTTACTCTCGGATCCTCAGTACCAAAGGGATTGATGCAATATGTTACCAAAAACACAATCGAAGTCCCTCACTGCTCGGCTACCCTCTCGGATGAATTATTTAGAGTTTATCGTTCTCGGACATTTGTCTTGCATGCATCGCACAGCGCTCAGCCGTTATCTCGGTTAGTTCCAAGAGTTTAATTTATTGAAAATTACCATTGTTATACTTGATAATGTCAGTAAGTTTGAAAATACTAGTAGGAATTTGTTTTAAGGTTTTTTCCTGCTCTAAATATCATTAAAGGAAAGTGTATATTTAATATTCACGCACAAAGTAATTGCTGCCGAAAGGAAAAGTATTTAGAAAGAAATAAACTCATCTTTTATTAAGACAAAGAAATAGTACAGTGTACAATGAAAAACTGGAATAAGCTTATACTAAAGCTAACTACGTAAGTGAAAAGAAAAGATACAAGAGAATGAAGATAAAGCCGAAGAAGAAATACAGAGGAGAGGTTGGCTGTTGTTCCAAGATGTTGATTAAGGAAACCATTCCTCAATACTTTTACATGCCCATAACTCAGGCAACCAAAGAACCCAACATGGGGCCTGCACCATTGAAGAAAAGGTGCAGAGAGCGCCTGGCTACGAGCTAGCGCCGCTGAAGAAAAGGTACAGGGAACCCAACTTGAGGCCCGCACCGTTGAAGAAAAAGTGCTGGGAACCGGAAGTTGAGGAGCCCCCACGGAAATTTGCCTGCGACAAGGCAAACAGTGCTGATGGCGGAAGTTCTTTCTTCTAACATACCAAAAATCTGGCATGACCAGAACCTGCTTCGGATTTTGACTGAAAGAGGGAGAAGTATCATCTTCCCCTTGTCAAAAAGGGGGACTGGCTTGAATCTATGCCATCATTGTCCATACCACATCTCCTTGAGTATCATGAGGATTCGGTGCCTCTGAAGCGTGCGAAGACCTTTCATCCTCATCCACGCCTCAAACATCTTGCTTTGAGGCAGAATGGCACTGGAAATGGAGATCGTGGATATGGCCGAAGGAGTGTGATTCTGAAGGGAACAGGAGAGTTCATATGTAAAGGGAGTGACCCCTTACCCTATTTATACACAGAGCAAACCGGTGGCATTTAATTCATGCAAATTTCCAAGGAATGCTACGGGCAAGGCAGACTTGGCTCAATTACCAACCTTATCCGCAGCCGTAGGATCTGAAGATCCTCATGAAGGCGCGCCTCGAGTACCGAAATGTCAAAGGACTCCACGTGAGTGAAAAATAAAGGAATGTCCCTTATTTGGACACGCCTCCCATGTAAATGGAAAAACACAAATAATAATAGAGTATAGGATTCGAGTGAGTCATAACGTGGGCCTGACGTCACCAAAACCCTCCTCCCCAACTAAAAAGTCGGGCAGCAGGATTTTGAGGGGCTATTGTGGGGCCCGAAATCTGAGGTCCCAGCCCACTTTGTATTAAGGGCCCAAAGCCCAGGCCGAGGAGCCCTACTGCCAAGGACACGCAATGAAAGCTCCTTTAAGGCCCAAGGATGTGGCCGAGGACGACTTCATGTCCAACATCTCACAAAAACGCCTGAAGAAAAGGACAGATTCAGTACAAGAGCAGCACAAGGGAGAAAGCTGCCAACACCTTAATGTGGAGCCCAGCGCCTGACAAACCCATACTCATACCATGCTATCCAGCTTTTTCCCAACCACTCTGATGTATGGATTGATAAGACGAGTAACTACCCCAAACGAAGAGAAACGGACATGTAAGTGAAGAACGGGAAGGGAATACTAGTATAAAAGGAAAAGAGAGCTGAGACAAAAAAGGGGAGGCCCCCGGAAAAAGGAGCAAAAGAAAGAAAAGGAGGAAGGATGGTGAGAATGTAATGCTCCTCAGACTAATTCCGAGGAGCCAAACCTCTCAAACCATATCGATGTAAGGCTCAGTCATAGTGTCCAAACCTGCCTTTGTATTAGCTCTCGTGAAACCAGGACTAGACCGCTGCCCAGCGCTCAAGGGTAGGCCTTTCCAAACCCACTCTCTACAAATCATATTGTTTGGGCCCTTTACATGCGAGCCCAACGTTACCCTTGGGTCGTTTAAAATCGTGTCCCCACACTTATCTTTTTCAGTTTCTTTGCATAGGTTTTTGGATTGCGTCAACTTTTTGCTCACTTTGTCATTGTCTCCAATTCAAACAAGTTTTTTTTTTTTTTTTCCTTTGACATTGTTGAAATTATTATTTTGTTAGTTTGTGTATTTTTGTTTCTATAATTTTTTACTACTCTCACACTCTTTTAATCTCTTTTTTTTTTTTTTTTTATCTCTTTCTGAAGTCTCTTTCCACAGTTACTTTGGTCTCCACAATTTTTTTCTCATTTCATCACTATCTTTCTTTTCAGAAAGGTATGTTTCTTTTGACAATGTTGAAATTATAATTTCATTATTTGTACATTGTAAATTTTTCTTTTCACACACACAGATATATATATATATATATATATATATGTATAGGTTCTAATATTACATTTCTTTAATCTCTTATTCTCTAGCTCTTTATAAAGTCATTTGATTTCCTCAAATTTTATCTCACTTCATTGCTATCTCCCCTTTAATATTGTGGAAATCATTACTTAGTAGAAGAATAAGGTGAGAAGTATCAATTGGATGGAGCAACAGATGAGATAAATGAGATATTGGAGCGACTAATTTTGGTTGTACAATGTACAACATGCAATTTCTTTCTAATTCCTTCAATAATGCTGCTAGTAGCTGTTGGTGGTTCACTTAGCCCTTTCAAAGCCTCAGCTACAATGGTCGAATCACGCTCAAAAATTACCTCTCGTACTCCTACATCCCAAGCAAACATCACACCCACCTCCAAGGCTTTAGCTTCAGTCCAAAGGTCCTAAAGGTATAGGTAGGAGTCAACTGAAAGTTGCTGTTACTCTTCCTTCATTAATTATCTCGTATAATTGCCCCCACACCAGCTGAGTGTAACCAACAAATACAGTCTCATCCACGTTAATTTTATATCAAGGGGGCTCTGGAGCTTCCCAATGAACACCTCGTCTTGAGGTCAAGGTTGAGCCATACTAATAAAATTGGCCATCTGGAATTCCTCCAACATACATGATTTTCACCTTGTGTAAAATTGCCTCACAAGCTTGTCGCTCCTTCCCCTGGTGCACTGCATTCCGATTATACCAAATACACCATGCCACCATTATCACAAACTCCAAGACATCATCCCCCATACATTTTCCAAACTTTAGGTGCCACAGGAATTCTATGAATTCTGGAAAAACCAAACCGTGAGCATCAAATGAAAGACCCGAGATTCTCCATACTTCTTGAGCTTTTTTGCTGTCCCAAAGGGCATGGCTACTGCTCTCTGACTCGACTCCACACGCCTCACAAACCGAATCAGCTACGACATGTCTTCGGCATAGGTTAAGGTTAGCCTTTGTTGGCAATATATTTTTGCTAGCATTCCACGCAAACGACTTGACCTTGTTTGGAATATTCAGGCGCCAAAGAGTTTTCCAAAAACTTTTGGACTTTCGCTCATTAGAGAAGCCTCCACAATTATTGTTACTACTCGACGCCCACAGCCACCTTATATGCGCTTCTAATCGTGAAATTGCCCGTTGGCATATATAGGCCCAAACAAACCGATCAGCAGGAAGTCTCTCACTTAAAGGAATGCTCATAGGATAGTGCTGCTTTATATCCCCTGCTTTTGATCAATAATTTTGTAAATTTCACTGATGGTGACAAGATTTCAAATTCAAATCTCTATCCACCCTAAGCCACATATAGAGATTAGATTTAGATTTTTTTTTTTTTTTTTTTTTTTTTGGGGGGGGTAAAACTATAGTTGATTACATATTATAAATACTAGAAATAAAATACACCATTATTTCAATCATCTAGCTAGTAGCCAACGAAAAAAGGTTGTTCTAATAGTTTCCTTTTTGAGGGTTCGTCTATATAGACTATAGTTGCAAAAAACAGTAAAATAGCAGAAATTTATTAACACATATCCATCTAAATTTTGTGGACAAACGTGTAAACCTAAAACTGAGATTATGGAAAATTATGACACTAAACTCCAAAAGCCTTGTTTCTCAAAAAAAAAAAAAAAAAAAAAAACTCCAAAAGCCTAATAAAATTAAATGAAGTTTTAATATTTTAATACCCAGTTCAATTTAGCTTGTCATAAGTCCTAATCGCCTTTCTCTATCTAATCCAATTATAGGGAATCTGCTATTAAGCCATTGTAAAGCTCCTAATTGTACTAGGGAGTCAAGATTAGAATTAGACTAGTTTTTTTTCAAGACTGCCCTCGGATTCTAGCATCCGATAATTTCAACACTGCCTTCTGTTTAAGGCTTTAAGCAAGGTGAGGAAAAGACTAAAAAAGATGAACTAATACACAGAAACAGAATTTGGTTCCAATTCAAATCTTCATTAATCTTTTGAAATATGTGTCTTGTTGTTTAGATTGTTAGTAAGTACCTAAGTTAAATATATGATTAGACCTAGCACACTTTTTATGGCGTCTGTTCCTGATAATAGCTTTTTATCATCAGATCAAGATACCAACCAGTTTTAGGTGTAGGCGGGGATTGAATCCTAAATCTCTTATTCAACCATCAGAGATTTTATCAGTTGAGTTAACTAGAATCCACTTTACCGTCTCTTTGAATGGATTCAAATGAATATATAACAAAATGTCAAATATTTTGAACCAATTTATAATTGAATTGTTGAATTGTAATATATTTTTTTGAAGTAGAATTGTAATTTTATTATAAATTAACATATCATTAATACTTTAATAAATAAATAAAACATATCCTTATTGCTAGATATCATTCATTGACTGAATGAAAAGTAAACATTCAAAAAATACTGATTCTCAAAAAAAAAAAAAAAAAGCAATACAAATTAACATATGATTAATTCTTTAATAAATGAATAAAATATCCTTGTTGCTAGATGTCATTCATTGGCAGAATGAAAAGCAAATATTCAAAAAAAAAAAAAAAAAAAAAGAGCAACCATAAGCCAATGATTTTTTTTTTTTTTTTTAATGAACCTAAACCAATGAAAGTATGACATATCTAAACATTATATTTTTTTTCCTGAACACACTTGTTTTCATTTTATTTAATTATCCTTTCCTTGTCCCTGCTATATTCATATTAAAATCATATAGAGCAATATGAAGACATGTGGAACTTGAAAATACCAAAAAAAAAGAAAGACCTATATCTGGAATTCAATTAGAAAACTATTATACTATATTTACAGAAAAGAACCTAAATTTTGACACGACTACACCACAAAAAGAAATTGAATTTTGACACGACTACACTACAAAAAGAAATTGATGTTAAAATAGGATTAGTCCAACTAATGAGGCACAATTCTTAAGAGAGATCTATTTATACCATTTTTGTCATAATTTTTCATGTGGCCAATTATGAATAAGAGGCATGAACTAATATAAACTAACAACTTTTTTTTCTTTCACTTACAACTCATCATGTGATAATTGCAATAAAACTTTAACGTGTTTATGACATTTTTCAACTTATCATAATGAGTAATTCTTAAATATTTTAGAAATACAAAAAATGATATTCTATCTTCTCACATTTATGATAAAGTGCACTTATCAAATTTTTAATAACCTGCTCTAAATAAACAATTTTCCCATCACAACTCACCCTCACAAAGTCAAAATCAATTGGCAACAAAAGCGTCATTTTATCATACAAATTGGTACTATATTACTATTGACTTTTGGGATTTTTGAGAAAGGAAGGTTTTGATTACTTCCACGTAAGGAAGGGTGTAAGTGTAACTATAAAAATAGTCGGTTAGAGTATCGAATCAAAAAAGAAAGAGAGAGAAAGAGTACAAATTCCAAGTTCCAGAGAGATCGCATAAGGTTCGGAAATGTTGAATTTCTCTCTCTGATGACACACCCTCTCCTCCATTTCCAACTGCCAACACACACACACTCACACAAACAAACACACCTTCTCTATCGTCTCTCGCGTTTTCATAGTCGCCATAAAAAATAAAAAAAAGACATCTCTCTCTCTCTCTCTCTCTCTCTCTCTCTCTATCACTTTGATCATTTTCTGTGAATAGAAAGATGGCGGGAAATGATTGGATAAACAGTTACTTGGAGGCGATCCTGGACGTCGGGCCGGGTCTGGACGACCCGAAGAAATCGTCGCTGTTGCTTCGAGAGAGAGGACATTTCAGTCCCACTCGATACTTCGTCGAGGAAGTCATCACCGGCTTCGATGAGACCGATCTCCACCGATCCTGGGTTCGAGTACGTCTCTCATTTCCTTAAATTTTTGAATTTCATTCATTCGTTCATTCATTCATGTTTGTTTTTTGATCTGAAAATTCAAATGGTTTAGGCTGCGGCCACCAGGAGTCCACAGGAGAGGAACACGAGATTGGAGAACATGTGTTGGCGGATTTGGAATTTGGCTCGCCAGAAAAAACAGGTCATATATATATATATATATATATATATTTTTTTTTTTGATCTGAAAATTGAAATGCTTTAATGTTCGTCTTTTTTTTTTTTTTTTTTGGATTTGTTACGGTACAGACAATGCTAAGTAGATTTTGTTACTATGCTATGAATTTCAATACTTGTGATCTGGTTGATTATTCAAGTTGCAAATTTTCTCTTTTGGTTGCCTGAGTGAGCTGATGAATGATTGTGCACGGTGTGTTACTAGTTATCTGGTAATTTTTGTCATTCTTATTGATGAATGGTTGTGTTGTGCCTTGTGTTCACATATTAACGTCCACTCTAAGAAGCATGGACTCGGATGCGAACACTAACACGAACACAGCATGACTTAAAATTTCTTCAAAATTGAGACACGAATATATATATATATATATATATATTTATTTATTTATTTATAGGATTTTATTCTAAGTATTTTCCAAGAGCTTTGTAGCTAAATTGACACCTAATGGCCAGGATTCAAATCTCCCCACCTCCATTGTTGTAACTATCAATTATTGAAAAAAAAAAAGTTCTTAAATTAAATAACAACTATAAAAATCTATAAAACAATGGAGTGTCCCTTGTGTGTCGGATACGAACACATCAAGGGATTGAAGTGTTTGCACTTCTTAGTATCCACTATTGTTTCCGTTGTTCTTTTGAGCTCTTTTATATTATGAACTAAGCTTTGAAAATGTCTCCTCACAAACAATGGAGAAAGCAAGCTTTAGAATATGTGACTTATTATCACTTTTGTATTGCTCAGATTTTGACAATTGTTAGCCTTTTAGGGCAGTAATGAGAAACCAATTGATAGTTATGATTGATCATCATAATAACTAGTTGGATATATTTCTTAAGCATGTGCTTATTAAAGAATAAAAACCCAAATCTTTTTTCCCTCCAATAACACTTAAAAACTTTGTGCTGATGATGTTATCTTGATCAGTTTGAGGGAGAAGAAGCTCAGCGTGAAGCTAAGCGCCATCTTGAACGTGAAAGAGGCCGCAGAGAGGCAACAGCTGATATGTCAGAAGATTTGTCTGAGGGTGAAAAAGGAGATTTGGTTGGTGATCTTTCAGCTCATGGTGATAGCACTAGAGGAAGAATGCCTAGAATCAGTTCTGTTGATGTTATGGAGAACTGGGCCAATCAACATAAGGAGAAGAAACTCTACATTGTGTTAATAAGGCATGAACTAAAACCTTTTCATGCTTTAAGTTTATATGAGGTTTTATGGGGGCGTATTATGAAATTTGAAAGAAGTTTATTTTCTCTTTTTTTTAGACATAAACAAAAATTAGGTATGACATTGAAATGAAAATCTTTTTAACAAGCAGTCTTTATGCAGCCTTCATGGCCTGATACGTGGTGAAAACATGGAGCTTGGTCGTGATTCTGATACAGGGGGTCAGGTAACTTTTAGCAATAAATTTTTATTTGCTTTTGAGAACCATATATTGACTGATCACTTACAGTGGATCTTGAATGATATCTTTTATGATCAGGTCAAGTACGTGGTAGAACTTGCCAGGGCCTTAGGTTCAATGCCAGGTGTTTATCGGGTTGACTTGCTGACAAGACAAGTGTCAGCTCCAGATGTAGATTGGAGTTATGGTGAACCAACAGAAATGCTCAATCCAGTAAACTCTGAGAATTCAATGCAGGAGCATGGGGAGAGTAGTGGGGCATATATAGTCCGTATACCATTTGGCCCAAAAGATAAATATATTCCTAAAGAACTCCTTTGGCCCTACATTCCTGAATTTGTTGATGGTGCACTTCACCACATTCTACAGATGTCCAAAGTTTTGGGCGAGCAAATTGGTGGTGGGCAACCAATCTGGCCTGTTGCAATCCATGGACATTATGCAGATGCAGGTGACTCTGCTGCTCTCCTGTCAGGAGCTTTAAATGTACCTATGCTTTTTACTGGCCATTCTCTAGGACGAGATAAGCTTGAACAACTTTTAAAGCAAGGACGACAATCAAGAGAAGAGATAAATTCAACATACAAAATAATGCGGCGGATAGAAGCTGAGGAGCTAGCTCTTGATGCAACAGAAATTGTTATAACCAGCACTAGACAGGAGATAGAACAGCAATGGCGCCTATATGATGGCTTTGATCCAATACTAGAACGCAAACTGAGAGCAAGAATAAAAAGGGGTGTGAACTGTCATGGCAGGTTTATGCCTCGCATGGTTGTAAGTAATAAGAACTGTTCCCAAATTTATTATTAGACTCACAGGTTTTTTTGTGAATATAAAGCAAGTTTGATTTGGTTGCACTAACTTGATATCATTTGTATTTTGAATTGCCAAAAATTGTCTAGGTAATTCCACCTGGGATGGAATTCCACCATATTGTTCCACATGATGGTGATATGGATGGAGACGTGGAAAGAAATGAAGATAGTCCTTCTTCTCTTGACCCACCAATTTGGTCTGAGGTTATGACTAGTCTTTCTTACCATTGTTTTGTTGGTGATTGTTTGAGAGCCTATAATTTACTGCCAATTCAATTTTGTTTGTCCCACGGCAAATACTATGTTAAGAAACATTTTCTTGGTGCAGGAGTTTTGATTTTAATATCAATCTTGTTGATTTTGATTTGGCAGATTATGCGTTTCTTTTCCAATCCGCGCAAGCCTATGATACTTGCCCTTGCGAGAGCAGACCCTAAAAAGAATATTACAACTTTAGTCAAAGCATTTGGAGAATGCCGCCCATTGAGGGAACTTGCTAACCTTGTCTGTACTAATCCTTGAACTGTATCCTGCCTATCAAATATATATATATGTGTGTGTGTGTGTGTGTGTATCAATTTTGATGACCCACTTAAAAGGGATTTACCTTTCAATATCTCCCCCCCCCCCCCCCCCCCAATCCCGACATAAAAAATGTCTTAAATTGCATGCCAATAATTTCACTTTATTTGTTGTTGTAAATTTGTTGCAGACATTAATCATGGGAAACCGTGATGATATTGATGAAATGTCTAGCACAAATGCATCTGTTGTTCTGTCAATTCTTAAGCTGATTGACAAATATGATCTCTATGGACAAGTGGCATACCCTAAACACCACAAGCAGTCTGACGTTCCTGACATTTATCGTCTAGCGGCAAAAACCAAGGTACTGATTTCTAATCTATTTTTCAAATTGTGGTGAGAGTCAGATCTACTGGTTGAACTTCCGTAAAGAAAAAGATATTTGCATAAACTATGGTATGATTAGATCATTGGTGATTTCATTGATGTATATGCTTTGCCCTTAGCTCTTCTAGATTCTTTTGTTCCTTTGCATAATTTCTTTGTAGTTTTGGTGAAGTGCAAAAGAAATGCAAAGATTCACTTGCTGGCTTTCTTTACTAGGTCACACACACACATTTGAAATAGAAATTTATAAAGACAAGAAAAAGTAATAGGTATACAGGGAGATCTTCTTTAGCTCAATAAATAGTATTAGAATAACTTAAAGAGAGGGAAAAGGCACATGAAAATTAAGTAACTGAAGAAGGAAATCCTGGTATTTATTGCCAATAAACTCTAGCTCAAATAGGACTTCCCTCATAAGAACAACGTGGAGGGTAAGGTTGTGATTTCAAGACTCACTGTGTGCTGCGGAAATTAACAATTTTAAAAAATAAAATGAAATCTTAATATTTATGAAATGGTAATAGAGGCATGTTATGTCTTAGGTATTTAGAACTTTCTAATTAAGCTATTTACTTGATATTACAATACAGAAGCCTCCAATAATCAGTTTCCATATGCGCCTTCTTGTGTAAAGTCAAGCTGAACTGAATTTTGGAATATTTTAGCTTGTTTCAGCAGAATATTGATCTATCCAGATGCCAAAGACTGTGTGTGCATGTCAGGCTCAAGTTGGTTCTAAATTTGGTTGAGCATGTTAAGTTTGGTTCATTTAGCTAAGTTAAGGCTGTGCTTTGGCTCGCATGGTAACTAGCGTTCAAGCTTGGTACCGGTTAAGGTCAAAAGAGGGTCCCCCCACCCCCTCTTTTCCTTTCAGTTGTCCAAGAAGGAGGTGGCTGTTCTGGAGTTTGGAAACTGGGAGAAGGAGAGATAGTCATTGGTGCTGCCATTATCTTCAGGGCCTAACTGGGCTCCATTAGGGGAGAAAATGGCCATTTTGTCTTAGATTTTGGGACTCAAATATAAATCATAGGTTAATTAATGAATAGAAAGAGAATGCAGGGCTGAAAATGACAAGAAGACCACTCAGTTAAGCAGGACACCCTTCTCTAATGCATTAGGGGGAGGGAGTAAGTGTTACTATTTACATGTTGATTTTTTTGGAATAGGTCTGGGCTAAATTAAATTTCTATTTGGTCAAGAGAACTCATTTTTTCAACTCTTCTAATTTGTTTCCCTCTCACTAAGTTATTCATCTCAGCACCATATTGATTCAGCTCTCTTACCAGAGAAAATTATTTGGCTCAAAATTCTTTAGTACATGTGTTGTTTAACCCATCATCTCAATAATTTTGTTCTTGTAGGGTGTTTTCATCAATCCGGCTTTCATTGAGCCATTTGGGCTTACTTTAATTGAGGTGCTTCTCTTTATCTTTTATCAGAATGCTTTACTTTTTAGATGTTATTTTATGCAAAATCCAACCGTCTTTCCTCTTCTGTGCAGGCAGCAGCTTATGGTTTGCCTATTGTTGCCACAAAGAATGGTGGTCCTGTTGATATTCATAGGGTGTGTCCATCTGTGGAGCCTTCCTATTACTTAAAAGGAATTTCTCATCTGTTTATTGGAGTCATATACAGTCGAAGTTTAATTGTAGCTTAAAATACTGATGATGGACTTGTTACAGGTTCTTGACAATGGTCTACTTGTTGACCCCCATGATCAGCAGTCTATTGCAGATGCTCTTCTGAAACTTGTTTCAGATAAGCAACTTTGGGCAAAATGCCGGCAGAATGGACTGAAAAATATTCACCTTTTTTCATGGCCAGAGCATTGTAAGACATACCTATCTCGAATAGCCAGTTGCAGACCAAGGCAGCCACAATGGCAAAAAAGTGATGTTGAATATGACAATTCAGAAACGGATTCACCCGGTGATTCCTTGAGAGATATACAAGATTTATCTTTAAACTTGAAGCTTTCATTGGATGGTGAGAAAATTGAAGGGGGTTCCAATCTTGATAATGTTTTAGATACTGAAGAAAATGCTGTTGATGAAATAAGTAGAGCAGAAAATGCTGTTTTGAAATTGTCTAGGGGTGTTATAGAAGGCACACAAAAGGCTGCATCCGCAGAGAGAGCAGACAATAATGTCGGCCCTAGTAAATTTCCAGCATTGAGAAAGAGGAAGTATATATTTGTAATTTCTGTGGATTGTGATACAACCTCAGATCTTCTTGAAATTATTTCAACAGTTGTTGAGGTAGCAGGGAAGGACAGGGATGCAGGATCCGTTGGGTTCATATTGTCAACAGCCTTGACCATATCAGACATACACTCTCTTTTGATCTCAGGAGGCTTGAGCCCAACCGAATTTGACGCTTTTATCTGTAACAGTGGTAGTGAGCTCTACTATCCATCATCAAGCTCTGAGGACAGTCCTTCTGGGCTTCCCTATGTGGTAGACTTGGATTATCGTTCACACACTGAATACCGCTGGGGTGGAGAGGGTTTGAGGAAGACTTTGGTACGTTGGGTTGCTTCTATCAATGATGGAAAGGCAGAAGGACAACTTGTTGAGGAAGATGAATCAGGATCGACCATGCATTGCTATGCATTTAAAGTGAAAGACCCATCATTGGTAATATTTCTTTTTATTTTTATATGTGAAAGACTAATAGCCAAAGTGGTGTTTCCCCCAATCCACCCTCTCCTTTCTCTCTCATTGATATAAAGCCCATATCTTGCACTGTTGGTTTTTATAGCAATCTATTTTTAGATGGAGAATTTTACTTATATTTATAAGGTTTGTTGATTACTGATTCTTATTTTTAGAATTTTCAAATTTTAGTAACTATTTTGAAATCACAGATTCCCCCAGTTAAGGAACTTCGGAAATTGATGAGAATTCAGGCTCTCCGATGTCATGTTATATACTGTCAAAATGGTCCAAAGCTGAATGTAATCCCCGTGCTGGCCTCTAGATCCCAAGCCCTCAGGTATGCATGTAGAGGTTTTCTATTTTTTAAAGTTGCACAGCCACCTTGTTTCTTTGTTATTTTTTCTTCTTTTTTTTTGGCACCTTATATGATGCAATAGTTCTCAACAAATTCATAGAAAGTGTGTTGCACATGTTAGAGCTGAGAAGTGTTATTACCTGTTCAGTATATTTTATTAAATAAAAAAGATTCAAAAGCATAAAGACAAGTGGGAAATCCATTAAAATGCTGTCATGATATTTATTATATAATATAATATTGGGGGGGAAAAAAAAACCCTCTCCTCAAAGGCCGGCCTCAAGAGGGATTGGCTGATTGGCATCATTTCCAAAAATGCTTGGTATTGGCATTTAGCTTTGGCATGCCTTCTGGTTCTTCACTGGGTGTTGCCAGTCTCCACCATCCTTAATTTGTGGTATAAATTGGTGGTTGCTTAGGAAGTGGTACCAGTTATGTACAGAACAGAATGAGAGTAAATATAGCTGAGATAAAGTGGGCCAATTCTGTCAGTGATGATTAATTGCAAATGCTC